>NC_047672.1:62398617-62998617 GCF_011762505.2 Arvicanthis niloticus | reverse complement strand
ACCCTCATAGATTCCTAGAAGATTCTGTTATTCTAGGTTTCTAGCTCTTCCCAAGGATACCCTCCACTACTCAATCCAGTTGTCTCTCCCAGTATTCTCTCCCTCTGTCTTCCCCCACCTTCTCCCTCTTGCTCCCATTCCCATTCCCTCCCTGCCTCCTTCCATTCAGCACCCATGTCTAATCTATTCCCCCTTCTCAGTGAGATTCAAGTGCCCCCCCCCCCCCCGGGCCCTCCTTGTTACTTAGTTTCTTTGGGCATGTGAATTTGTAGCATGGTTATCCTATCCTTTACAACTACTGTCCACTTATAAGTGGGTACATACCATGTTTATCTTTCTGGGTCTAGATTTTCTCACTTGGGATGATCTTTATACTTTATTTCCTCTTAATTGGATAATACCCCTACCTTATTCCTTACTAGTGACCTTACTAAAAGGTAAACATTATGCCTTGCTTTAACTTGAATTAAGCTCTGCTTGTCTTCGTTCCATTTTTTTACATGCAACTTTTAATCTGGTCTCATTCATGGTAACAAGTTAGATGAAACAGTACCAAGTCCTACCAGCAATATATCTTATCTTCTAAAAGACAAGAAAATTCTCTTCCCCAACCATGGAAGGAAAACTCTGAGTTTCCTGGGTAGGATTAGGTCACATATTTTTACAGATCAGTTTTACTACAAGAAGGACATGTGGCTGAGTGATTGTTACTACTACATAGCAATGCTAAAGGCAGAGTATATGAAAATGAGGCAGTCAAACAACGATAATCATTAAAATCATGTATTTATTATGTGAATGTGAAAATGTCATTTTGTTTGAGTTTATACTTTAAAGGAGGCATTATAAACCTGTTGTGATTTTAGATTCAATAAGAGAATCATGTAAATTTAACAATAGTACCCCCATATGTGTTTCATCGTGGATTATTGTAAACAACCTTCTGCATTGTTGTTTTAGAGTTAGCCGTCTTATGGAATAAGAATTGAGATTCATATTCCTTTCACAATAATCATAGCTTTGTATTTTTCAAATAAGTTGAACATGGTTTACTACAACATCATCATTCTCAGATATCAGAAACTACTCCTATTAAGTCTCTCCAACATGCTTAAATACGAGGTAAACAGAGACAAAACAATACACATACTAAAATAAAGAAGAGAAAACCCACAGGGCCTCAAACTTATACAAGAACTACAGGAAACCAAGGACTGCTGAGAACAAGAAAAACATTATTCCCTGAAGAACAATACAACAACTGATTATCTTATACTGAATGGTTAGACCTCATACATACAAGTAACATTATGCAGATAGAGGAGGTTATATTTATGTATTTAGTAACACACTTGTGTATATGTATGTATGTGCGTGTGTGTGTGTGTGTGTGTGTGTAAGCAAGGGGACATGTGCACATGTCACATTCATAATGAGTTAGGTATAATTTATAGCTTGAATTTGTTTTTCTTTGATGGTAAATTAGATATTCTATATAACCATTTATGTAGAATTATAGGTTGTTATTGTTTTTATAGCATTCAAGCCTACAGATACTTCAAGAACATTTCACTTAGAGAATTAACTTTTTAGTCTTTATCAAACATAACAGTTTTATGTCAGCAATTCACTTGTTTCGTATATCTTTGGTTTTCATTACTAGTTTAACAAAATGGTAAAACCTCACTTGCAACAAATGTTGTAGTTGGCAGACTTGCTATGTCTTCAATAATCCCTGGGTTTTGGAAATCTTTCCCTTGTATAACACCATGATCTTGCATGTGGGCTACCATGTGCCCAGCTTCTAATTAATTGACTATGATAAAGGATGGGATGTCACTTTTATGTTAGTAAGTACACAAATACGATTTATCTAGGTATCTGACTTTATTGCCTAGGAATACCCAATTATCTTTTTATCTACTTATATGAAAGCTCACAGGTTATCATGATGCAAGCTGCCATATTTAGGTGATCAATTTGAGAGTGAGCCAGTGGTAGCCTCAAAATCAGATAAAGAGAAGGAAGGCCTTTATTACAATGGCACTCAAAAAAGTAAATTACTCACAATCACATAAATCTTATGTCCATAATTTCTTTGTTGACACTTTGCAAAAGGCTTAAGCATACCTAAATCCTCAAGTGCAGCCTGTGTAGAGACTCAGAAGAGCAGCAAAAGGTTAAGATGAGCCCAGACACTTTTAATGATCTAAAACAATGAAAACAATAAAACTTTTTTGTTGTGGATAGCCGTTTGTATTTTGATGCTAATTCTGATTCAGCAAGAGGACCTGGGACCAAGGAGTGAATCACATACTCAGGTGACTTCCTGTGAACTTCCCCTAATGAATAAAGATTTCTAGGAACCAATAACTGGGTGAGGAGTAGGCAGGACTTCCGGGTCGGTGAAAAAAAAGGGGGAAGAAAGATACTTCCTTTTAGATGGAGGACAGGAGCTCAGAGGTGAAGTAGCAGAGACCCCCAGTTTAAGTGTTGGATCCGTTGTGTTCTGCTACTGGAGGATTTAACTTAGAATGGCTTACACGTTAGGATGCTAGTTGTGCTCATGATTGTGTTGCCTTTTGATTCTAAACTAAAAATGTGTTGTGTTTTCCTTCATGCTGCAACTCAACTGAATTCCAGAGAAAGGGTACTGTTGCAGGGCACCTCAGCCAGCCACAGGAATTTGGAAGAGTGGGGCTAGTGCAGCCAAGACCCACCATGGGAATTTAGTGAGTAAGGTAGAGAGAGTTCAGAGTTCCTGGTCAGAGAGTCTGCAGAGATGAGAACAAGGCCCTTTGGTGCCTCGCCGCGATAGTGTGAATTGCATTTTTGTGTTTCCCACTACACTGTTGTGCTCTCAATCTCTAAATTTATGATGTTGTACTGCATGGCAATGAAAAGTACATTCACTAGATCAATTGCCAGTTATTAAGTCAGATTATTTGATATTTGCTGTTGCGTTATATATTTTTGTCATTAATAACTTATCAGAATAGTTTGAACAATCAAATCTTTAAATATCCCTAAAGTTGTCTTGTATTCTGATAGTCATTTATTTTGCCAGGAATAATATTTTAGTTTGAAAAATATTTTACTTTTTTTGTAACTTATTAGTGTGTATGATTTTAGGATTATAGTTCTTCTATAAAGGTATTTTGTACAAACCAGTTTTCTAACACATTTTTAAAATAGTTTTCTTTTACTTGTTTTATGAGATAATGTCTTAAATTTGTCTTAATTCATTCTTACTTATTATCATTTAGAAATAAAAATAAAGTTTTGTCATTTTACATATAGATGTCTAGTTTTAACATCAACATTTGTGAGAGATTATTCTCTTTTCAATGTATTTCCTTGGTACCTTTGTATAAAAATCAGTTGCCTATCAATATAAGTGGCCAACAGGTATATTATAACATAAAAATAATGATATATTATCTCTATGCAATAATACTGGTTATTATCAGAAGGGCAGAAAAATTCTGGACACTATAGCACATATTCACAATGCTATTTCCCAGAAAGCTAAAGGAAATAAATCATTAATTCAAGATCATTCTTGGTTACAGAGAGAGACTCTGCATCAAACAATAAAGGACTAAGCTAATAGCTCAATGTACAATACTTTCCTAGAATGAACAATAAAATATATGTAATATGTAATAATTCAAATTATTAAGTAATTTTTGGAAATCAGCATTAAACTTACAATAAAAATAAAACTGCCTGGTGATCCAGAATCCCACCATTAAGTGTATACCAAAACAAAAGGGGCCTGGTATGTTGAAGAGATGTGAGCATTTTTCTATTTATTTTCAAGATATGCAAACAACTCATAGTTTACTGATGAACTCATAGTTCATCAGTAGAAGACTTATAAAACACATAATAGAATATTCTTAAGTGATAAAAGAATAAACTCTTACTTTCAGGAACATGAATCATGTGAATTAGCCAAACACATAAAAACAAACACAATACTACATCTTCTCATTTATATGTAAAAATTAAAAGTAATTATCTCATAGAATATTATTTTGTGCCCAAGACTTGGAAAGAATAGAGGGTGGAAGGAGGTTAGTTATTGTTTGTAAGTACTATTACAAAATTGTACTTAATGGGGGAAAATAAATTCCAGTGCTCTAGGGAACAATAAGAATAATATAGCTAAGGAAAATTACTGAGTATTGAAAATGGGTAAAATAGAATCTGAATATTTTAAGATATAGAACTAGTTTTAGAGGTGATAGCTCTGCCCTATACTCTGAATTAGGTCATTACACATAAAAACATGTACTGAAATAACACAATGCACCTCATGAATATGTACAGTTGCATTGCATCAATTAAAAACGCTAATATTCTTGAATAAAAAAATATTTTAGAAGAGTAACTCTTTACAAGGAAACAAACAAACAAACAAAGCTACAAGAAGCTCAGATAACAAGAACATAGTAACTAGAGAAACTAGGAAATAACTCACTAATATGATCTACCCAAAACCTTGGACCAGTATTTTTGTAAGGAAAGTGATTGATCTGCATTGTGACTAATTGTTGAGAAATGGATAAAAAAAACTGTAAAATGCATAGAATAGGATCATTTCTGTAATGTCTATTATTTGACAAAATGTGAGAAAAGATAGGCTCTATAACAAAGAAAAAGAAAGAAGAATAAACATATAAAGTGTTGGCAAGAATGCAGTCAATTACAGTCATTAAGGAAATTCCTCCCAAACTAAAAAGCGATTGCTTTCTTATGTCCTTGTGGGAAGATAATAAAATTAAGTGAATATGAATCTTTTTTTTCTTTAAGTAAATTTATATCTTGTCATTGATGCATTAATCTTGATTCCTGTGACAGTGCCTGACACATTCTAGATACTCAACATTTCCCAAGTAATTATCAATTAGTGAAATGAAGAAATATAAAACAGCCTAATAAAGGAGAGTGAGGGCTGTTGGTACTTTAAATGAGGTCAGTGGAAACTTCTTGGAGAAGCTGATGTGTCCAATGGAACATGGCATGTAGCCAGTCTTTTGAAGAATAAAGAAAAAAAAAACAAGAGTATTGAAGCAAGGAATCAACAAGGACGGGCTTTGAGGATTGTGGGTGCAGCCTTTAGCTTGTTCATAGTTCATTTATAATGAAAGCAAATTGGCTGTTCAATCACTGGATCAATGCTACTCAAAGCTGTGATACTTCCTGAGAAGTCTTTCAGGGTAAGCTGAAATTGCCTTTATAATGACCAAGTACCTCTTCTTTGTGACAATAATAGAATATACGGTTAATGCCCATTATGGGCTCAAATATTCTCTAATGAACAAAGTCATTAGCATTATGATTTTGTAAACTGAACATTCATTAAAGATGCACTTTAATGCAAGTGCAATTTTATTGTGGTTAATTCACTTTCTTTCCATTGTAGTAAAGTATCCTCATGTGTCACTTCATTGCAGTGTGTGTGTCTGTGTGTGTGTGTGTGTGTGTGTGTGTGTGTGTGTGTGTGTAAATTTTTGAAGTAGCAGTCACATAAGAAGTGTAAACTGGCCAAGTTTAGCTTTGATGCTTTTATTATGTAAAAAATTATAAGCCACAGAATGGTTGCTATAAAAATACTTGGCTCTTTAGCGTGTTCTCTGTAAGTTTAACCAAACTCTCCAAATAAGTCATCTAATACTCATCATGTTCACTATGCATCTATGCAATCCAACCACTAAATGTGTGATATATGATGTGCAAGTTATATATACTTTCACTTCTAATCACCTTGCTTATTTATTATTCTGTGTTTCAGATGTGATTGTTTGAAGCTGTGCTACATAGTATATTGAAATATACCTTGAAAATCTGGAGAACATTATGAAAGGCAACAAATTCCTAGACCTCTGGCATAAGTGTCACCAAAATGGTGATTATTTGTGTTAGTATGTGATAATAATTAATTCAATTAATTAAAATGGATAATGAAATTCCCTTATATTTTACAAAGGATAAACAAGCTGAGAAAGAAATTAGGAAAATGACACCCTTCACAATAGTCACAAATAATATAAAATAACCTAGGTGTGTATCTAACCAAGCAAGTGAAAGATCTGTATGACAAGAACTTCAAGTCCCTGAAGAAAAAAATCAAAGATCTTAGAAGACGAAAAGATTCCCCTTGCTCATGGATTGGCAGGATTTATATAGTAAAAATGGCCATCTTGCCAAAAGCAATCTACAGATTCAATGCAATCCCCATCAAAATTCCAAATCAATTCTTCATAGAGATAGAAAGAGCAATTTGCAAATTTATTTGGAATAACAAAAAAAACCAGGATAGTGAGAACTATTCTCAACAATAAAAGAACTTCTGGGGGAATCACCATCTTGGATTTCAAATGATACTACAGAGCAAAAGTGTTTTTTAAAAACTGCATGGTATTGGTACAGAGACAGGCAGGAAGATCCATGGAATAGGATTGAAGATCCAGAAATGAACCCACACACCTATGGTCACTTGATCTTTGACAAAGGAGCTAAAACCATCCAGTGGAAAAAGGTCAGCATTTTCAACAAGTGGTGCTGGCTCAACTGGAGGTCAGCATGTAGAAGGATGCAAATCAATCCATTCTTATCCCCTTGTCTGCTAATAGTTATTTATGATCTCCTCAGGACATGTTTCCCATATGCTCAGACACAACAATCTCGTGATTCCACCATTCTTTCACTTAAGCCATGGTTTCTTGTGAAGCTTCTAAAGCCCCTAGAGCTATTTTGCCTTGTGTGTGTGTGTGTGTGTGTGGTGTATGGAAAGTATTATAAATGGATTAGTTACTGTAAATGCTATTATTACTGATAACTCACCTACTACAATCACTCCTAAAAGTTTTTGAACAGCTTTATGCTTGTTTTCTTTCATAAAAACTTCTTAAAAAAAACAAATTCTAAAATAATTTTGCTCAGGAGCTTTAAAGAATCAAACTGTAATTAAATTTTTTGAACATAAGGTTTTAGATAATTCAAACTTCATAATTAATAGTTAACCACATATTATGGGATTTGTTATTCTATGATAATATACTAGATATAAGCTATGGAAAGAATTTACAAGAATATATAGTCAGTTGTTTGGATACTAAATTAATATGGAGTTCAGTTTCCACTTCAAAGTCTAAAGAAAGTTTAAGGATATAAGGCTTTTCTTTTCTGCCCTGAAGTAAGTTACAAGTCAGCAAATCAATGATGTGCCAACCAATTGTAAAGATGGCACAGTTGACCTTTTATGGTCAGCATTACTGTAGTGTTTTCCATAAGCAATGAGTATTTTTCTCTATTTTACTCTTTTTATTAGACATTGATTTAGTAGATTATATCATAGGTCTTCAAATTCACTGAAATCAATTGGCCCTCTCAATAGAAAGCAAACAAACTCTATTCCCAAATCACATTAAAACAGTGATTTAAAGACACATGTTGTTAATTAATCAAAGTTGCAGCATTCATTATTTGATGTAGTATGTGCATTTTCTCACTACAGTGGTAAAGTATGCTACTAACTGAAGATCTATGTCAATACACAATATGCTATTTCTTTCCCATTTTGGAAATAATGGGAATATAAAATTACAGATTAAAATGACAGGGTGTAATGGTCATGACAGGTTGACTAGTATTTTCCCTTTGATTCACACTCCCAGTTCCAACATAATCTAATATAATCCATATCATTCTGCAGAAGAAAGCATTTTCCCTTAAGGCAGAGAACTGAGAGAAAGACACTTGTAGTGGGCAGATATGTATAAAGATGACTGATATTAGATATAATAAGCACCTCAGTTCCTTCATTACCCTGGAGTTGTCATGCCATGCGATGCAGTAGGAAAAGGATCTGCCAGTTCCTGGGAATGTTCTCTAATACAAAACATATAAGCAAGCAGGCAAACAAAAACTACCTTTTTCTTTTCTGTTGAAAACATGAGATGAGGAGAATTTGTTCTTACCTACAACATTGTTTGTCAATTTCCTGTCACTATAACATGATATTAAAACTAGGTAATGAGGAACAATTATGAGATGGTTTGGCTGAATATTGTGAAAACTGGGGTCTCCAAGATGATGTCACCTACATCTATTTGGCGCCAAGAGAAGAAACTTCTTCTCAGTATTGTCACATACCAGAGTGTGTCTTGTGGACAGGGAACTAATCATAATTCCCTTTCCTCTTCTTCAGATCCACTATTTCATGATAGGGATCCTAACCCCAACTTCCTCTAGTTCTAACTGCCTGCCAAATATCAAACTTCAAGCACCATTAGGAAAAATTGGGGACATAATTTGTAATGTATTAACATTTAGGAGACTTTCCAGACTACAGCAAATGCTAAGTAAAAGAAAGTGTCTTCTTTCAGTAGGTTCTGAATTTAAGTAACTAGTTGATTTATATTTCTTTAGATTTTTATGTTTATTTTAAAATCTGTGTATCTGTATATATCTATATCTACATATGTGTGTGTGTGTGCACACGCGCGAGCATGTGTACAGGTACATATTTATGCAGTCAGTGGCAGAATTATAGATAAAGACTAAACATGTTGATAAAAGACTAAATAAGAACTATTGATTGCAAATCCATATGATCAATATAAAAGTGGCCTAAGCTTGATTGGCTGATCAATGAACCCCATGCACATGCCTATTTCCTCCATCCCAGAACTAGGGTCCAAATATGTACTACGAAGTCTAACCTTCCTTTTACCGAGACAGGGTTTAACTGTGCAACCTTGGCTGGCCTGCAGATTGCTGTGTAGATTGTGAACTCACAGAGATTCTCCTGCATCTGCCTTCTTTATACTGGGACAAAAAATATACATCACAACATCAACATCAGGCTTTCTATCTTAAATGTCAATTGTCATCCATACGTGTATCAGAGAGGTGGAGAGGGAGAGGAAAAGGGAGAACAAAGAGAGTTAAAGTATGGTTTTTTTCAGGAATAATTTTTTTGCTTCATACTTCTTGAGATACAGAAGAATAACAAGAGCTTTTCATAAGATTATTACTCTAACTTGACATATGAACATATGTTCTTCCAGAGACACCTAAATTAACCCCACTTACTCAAGAGGATTAAGAAAATTAAAGTGATACATGGCTCATTACTCTTTAGCAAACAACAGTTTTTCTAAAATTACTGTAGTTTGTACAATTTAAATTTTTTACCAAAACTTCGCAGTTATAAAAATGTCTGATTTATTATTTTGGAAATGTCTTTCCTATAAACTAAGAATAAACATTATTCTTTGTTACTGACCCAATCAAAAATCTCTTAAATGAAAAGCAAAACTCTTTTTTTTTGTGATAAAATCTGTGCATTTCATTCCTTCTAATGTCAGTTTTAAAAACAGAATTCCCCAATGGATTGTAATAAATATGTATAGAACATTATAGAACATCTAAATCCATAGTTTTAAATTAAAGTCTGAATTTCAAACATTAGCATTATAGACAGAAATTTTTCTCTAATTTTTTACCATAATATCCAAAGAAGACAAATTTTAATTTCTATACCAGTTAGTAAATACATACTATCTCTGGAATAGGATCTTTTCTCATCCTGACCAGGAAGTTAGAAGGATATGAATAAAATATCTCATATATATATATATGTATATATATACACATATATATATATGATTAAAAAGAAGATAGACTTCACTCCTTGTTACCCTAACCCATCCCTACGTGTTCTTTTTATCACTTGCACAGTGTTATATACTTCATGTGATATGCCGATACACAACATCCTTATATAGATTGAATAAATCTCTCCAGAATTTCATCATGACTAATGTTTCGAAATAAGGTGAATTCAGTAATAAGGAACTTCTCAGTGTTTCACTGTAGAGTGATAGACTGGGTCTAAAGTGAGATGTGTGAAGTTCTTAATGCTAAACAAAAACACCACTCAAAGGTTAGCCTTCTTTTAGTGACTCTAATTGAAATAGCAAAAGCAAGAAAAAAGCCCTCATACTTCTACTTACATTATGTGCCAATCACATGAAGTCAATTATATGTTCCCTCTAAGATGCATTGAAGAGGTTTGAGATAACCGCCTTGCTACACAGAATTGGATAATATTTCAATAGTTCAATTCTAGTCTGTACTTAATGTTCAAACCTTTATTTATACCAATAGCTCTTTGAACTTTAACTGTAGTGATCCTATTTGTAGCTCTATAACACTCATTGATGCAAGCAAAAAGAGGTTTAGCAGGTCTTCATATCCAGCTGGTTTTTTGTTTGTTTGGTTGGTTGGTTGGTTGGTTTTGCTTTTTAGAACCTGCTTGACACTGAATACTATATAATAGGTATTGCAACAATTGTAAAGATGCAGATGTCTGTTAAGATGATTCTGTGAATAAGAGCACATCCTGTGCAAAGATGACTACCTAAGGTTGTATTCTGAGAACCTACATAAAAATCCAGGCATGGTCACATACCTGTAATCTTCATGCTGGACAGGACAGAGAGAGTATTGCTGCTGGCCAGACAGATTAATCTAAAACAGCAAGGTCCAGATTCAGTGAGAGGCCCATTCTCCATATAATAAATCAGAAAGTACTAGAAACATGGAGACCAAAGTAGGTATAGCTCTCAAGATGGAGAGCCAGAGAGCAGGGGGATAGACAACTGGATTTCTCAAAGGACCTCATCTGATTATTTAGCTTAATACTGGTCATCTCACATTGGTAAGAAAACTATACGAGTCAGATACATAGTACATAACTACATAAAAACATTATAACATATAGAGGCAGGGGAAAGGAGTGAGCAAGGAATGAGCCTCATTCATTAGCCAGATCAAATTATTGACATGGGAGAAAATATACCCAAGTGTCTTATCTTAGTGGTAGTGATAATTAAGTCTATAACACATACTACTCTGTACTGCTTCTCCTCCTCCTCCTCTCCCTCCTCCTCCTCCTTCTCTTCTTCACCTCTGAAATACAAGGTATGAAGGATTCAAACTATTTTGACATAGCATTGTGTCAGCCTAAAAGAAACTCAAAGAGTCAGAATGACACTGAAGACTGTGTAAAGGACAACAACCATATCCAACTAACAAACTGGGAAAATGAACACTGTAGGTCCTGCAATAAAAAATTATGAGGCTTGCAACTAAACAAGAAACTACACTTCATAATGAGGAGAAAAATCGATCAACTGACACTAAGCCAGGATGGGGGATAAAAAAAAAAAAAAAAAGCAGACAATTTGAAAATCGATAACTTTTCCTGCATAAGTCAGCTGAGGTCAGAGGACAAACCACCACCCTCAAACCTGAAAAGAGAGCTCCATCAACACATGTACTATCACAAAATCTATTGGGAAAAACAACCTATAGAATATAAATACTAAAGTAACTACTCTGTCAGATAAAACTTCAACTATGAGTATATGACATAATTAAGTACTGTTTGTAGTTTATAAGCATATGTAGTCATGCTATTTCTCATTAACTTTTAATAATTTAATGTGATATATCACAATATGCCAGGTTTGTATAAGCTAAAGTCTGTTAAACATGCATGACTTGACTTTAATAAATATCTGCATATTTTTGGAATTTTGTTAATGTCTCTGGGTATTACTTAAGTAAGAATCAACACTTAATTTTTTTTTAAAAAATGGCAGGAATGTATTTTAAAATTGTATTTTTTCCTCAAATACAATTTTAAAAAACAGTACTTTTATATTTAATGGAAAGAGAGTGTAGATAGACAAAAAATAATCAGTCTGGCAATTAACATAAAATTAGAGCTCTGTTTCTAGGAACTCAAATATACATCTTCTGAGTTAACTGAACATTAAGTAAATTTATATTAGTATTTTATCATGTGATTAATAACATATGTCTTAGTTATACACTGATCTGGCTTGAAATTGCATAAAATTCTACTTGTGTTTTATTCATTGCAGTCAGATAGTTTCCCAATTCTATCTGAAACTCAGCATCACTAATGAATGACATGCTTACAAATTAAGGCTGCTATATTTAAGTATATCTGAACATCTTTCTGCATTCACTCTTTGCCATCTTGGTTCTTTTTGCAGTAGATAATCTGAGGGGAGAAGAAACAGAATTTTTCATTGAAACTTTATTTCTTTTATCATCCCACTCCACTAATACTGTGTTGACTAAATCATGCTTTGCACAAAAAACCAACCAACCAAACAAACAAACAAAAAACACGGACAATGGAGAAAGCTTCATTTTAAATAAAATGTCTGGAGCAAAGGAAATAACTCAGTGGATTCAAAAGCTAAAAATGCTAGTTATTCAAGCCTTAAAACTGTAGTTTGATTCTCCATAACTCTGTGGAAAATAAATGATGCAGAGAGAAAGAGACACAGACAGAGACAGAGAGAGAGTGTGAGGCAGAGAGAGACAGAGAGAGAGAAGCAAAAGAAAAGAGAAGGAGAGATGCATGTGGTGGAGTTTTTCTGGAATCACAGTACTTTTAAGATGGGAAGCAGAGATAAGAAGAATCACCTGAATTCTTCAGGCCAGTGACACTAGAGTAACAACTAGCACCAAAAACAGTAGAAGACAAGAACTGAGCCCCTTAAATTGTTCTTGGACCTCCCCATGTTTGCTTCTACTCACATACATATACACAATAAGAAAATAATAAATATTTTTAAAATACTCTGTGTGTTTCTGTGTGTGTGAACATGAGAACAAGTGTGTTCACATGTACACATGGTACATGCACATGTGTGCTCAGGCACACCCATCTTGTGCATATGCATAGAAGCAGGAGAACATCAGGTTTCCTTTCTATCACTCGGCACCTCATATTTTAAGACAAAGTCTAAGACTGAAACTCAAGCTATGCCAGTTGCCAGGAATCCCCTCCAGCCCTCAGGGCTCAATATACCATGATACTGGAGCTACAGGTATGTTCCCAGCCACACAAATTACTTGGGTTCAAGAACCAAACTCTGGTCCTCATTCATATGCTGTAATCATTCACTCACTGAGACATCTCTCTAGCCCTAAATTTGTCTGTTTGCATTTTTTGTGCAGTACTAAATACTGAACTAATAGCCTCAGATTCACTGGGCAAATGCTTTACAAAGAAACAATACCTCTACTCTACTGAGACCATTAAAAACTCCAGGGTAATATTTATAGTGTGGATTCAGTAAAGATGAGAAATATGCTCAGACCTGCTATTAAATGGGAGAAAATATTATTAGGAACACAGTTGCTTTCCAGAAATTTTAAGATAAACTTTAGAAAGGAATGTGTTGATTTTGTAATAAATAAATGATATAGATACTGAAAAGCCAACATGCCCAGACAGTTTAAAAATATGAAACTAAAAACAAAATTGTGTTAACAAGTGTATCAGGTTAGGCTGGGATTGTGGAAATATTTTACCTGTTAGATTTTCAAAATTGAGGAAATAAAAGATTGGATTAAAAAGAAACTTTATGAAAATTAATTTGCTCCAAAGTATGAAAATCCAGCTGGAAATCGTTAAGAATGGGAAGCATCTAAATGTGGCTGCTGTGTGAAGTGCTACATCAGCTGTGCTGATCGATACTGGCTTAGCATCAGAAGGAAATAGCCACACAATACAAATCATTGGCATTGCCATGTTGTGCTAAAGGTGTGAATCTGTAAATTGTTAATCCACTCTAAACTCCCTGGTGGGTGCATGGACCTCCCCTACACCTGCCCAAAGGTTTTAGATTCACGAATAAAACAGAGAGAGAGAGAGAGAGAGAGAGAGAGAGAGAGAGAGAGAGAGAGAGAGAGAGAGAGCTTTCTTTTTAAGACTCCTTAAGCAGCTCAATAGTTACACACTTACAAACCTCACCAAGTTTAACACACTCTCTGTTCCAATATTCCTAAATTATTACTAACTAAAATCTATATTCCATCTCTGCTAAACCAGATCCAATGGCGGAGTGGCCCCTGGGACCAATCTACCCTAATTCTCACATATTGTATGTTTTCTCTTCTGCAACTCTCAGGCTTGATCTTTCTGCCTTCCCATCATGGTGATCCTAAAACCACCCAGGAAATCCAAAGTCATGCCTTGTTTTTTCTGCCCAGCTATTAGTTGCAAGAATCTTTATTTCACCAATAAAAGCCAACTGGTAGCAGGGACCCTTAGCATCTTACAGGTTGATGTGCCAGTTCCCATGTAATTTGGGGAACTGAATTAACACAGATATGATTACAACCAATCTGCAAGAAAGATATTCTAAAGCAGGTCTTGAGCTGGTGAGATGGCTCAGAGGTTAAGAGCGCCGACTGCTTTTCAGAAGGTGATGAGTCCAAATCCCAGCAACCAGATGGTGGCTCACAACCATCTGTAATGAGATCTGATGCCCTCATGTAGATGTCTGAAGACAGCTACAGTGTACTTTAGGCCAGAGTGAACAGCTAGCTAGCAGAGCCCAGAGCAAGCAGGGACTGGAGAAAGTGGGCCAGTAGCAAGAGGGAGAAGGGAAGGGGAAAAAAAACTAAAAATATAAGGCAGGTCTTTTTCATTATCAAAGATGAGTTAAGTACCACCATCTAGAGGGTTAAAGATAATTGAAGTTTGCTTAAGACTAACAGTTTAATGTAGATAGTTTAGAGACAAATCCACTTAATATATGTTCACATATACACATATATGTGTATATATGTTCATATATACACATTTCTAAAGGAGGTATGTGTTAAATGAGAAAATGAGTTATATGCAGCTTTACTTTCCCTAGCTGATGAGTTTGTTTAATTGAGAGGCTAGGGCTGGAGAGATGGCTCAGTGGTTACGAGCACTGCCTGCTCTTCCAGAGGTCCTGAATTCAATTCCCAGCAACCACATGGTGGCTCACAACCATCTGATATGGAGTCTGGTGTGTCACATTAAATAAATAAATAAATAAATAAATAAATAAATAAATAGAGAGGCTATTGCTTAGAAACAGAAAGCAATACTGATCGCCTCCAGGAACACATCTTCAACCTTCAGACCACAGATGATTCTCTTAAGTGGCATCATGAAATGTATCTTGTGATAGAGAAGAACAGATATGGCATGGAAATGCTTGTGTTTTCTCCTAATAGAATCTACTGGACTATCAAGGGAGTGTCTTTGTTTCTACAACCTCATCACTCAATAGTACTAAGATGACTGATTCTCATAAACAACACTTTTCCCCCATTCTTCTTTATTAAACTTATAAATAAATAAATAAATAAATAAACAAATGACTACAATAGAATGCACTGGAAATAAGATGCACTATCAGCTATAATCCAAAATAAATATAAGGACACTTGGAAATTTTATTTCCTTTTTTTGGCTGTTTAATGAAAGTCAAAACTATAAAGTTTTTTTGTTTTGGGTTTTTTTTTTTTTTTTGCTTCTACTAGATCCAATAGCAAAAGAAGTTATCTTTTCAGTCCATTGTTATCTATTGGACTAGCAAGCTCCTAGGCCTTTCATTATTGATTGGTCTGAATCAGATCAATATGCTGCAATTAGAGCACCCTTTTCAGGATTTAATGTTAGATCCTCTACTCTGCCCTGCTATCCCAAGAACTGTTTCCCAACTCGACTACTTTACCTACTCATTCAGTAACTATTAAATATGTTCTGTAACACACACATTCCCTAAATACCAAAGATATGACTGATTAAAACAAAACTTTCTTGGGGGGTTACTCCCTATGATAAAAGATGTAGAGAAAAGCTGGAGAGATGATGGCTCACTAAGTTAAGAGAACTTGCTCCACAAGTGTGAACAGATGAGGAGGACCTGAGCTTAAATCCTCAGCATCCTACCTAAAAAGGTGAGTATAGATGCATGTGCCTAAAAAATCAGCACTGGACAAGAGCCTGGTACACAGACAAAACCTTGCAGCTCACTAGACAGACAACTTAGCCAAAACGGGGAATTTGGTGAGAGAATCTGTCTCAAACCTATGAAGCAGAGAGCAATAAAAGAAGCCTTCATATGCATGCCCATGTGTGTGCACTCAAATGGATGCAATACCACATACATGTGGGTACATGTGAGCTCACACATTAATAAAATATGTTTTTCAAAGTTGTAGATAGAAAATAGAACAATGAGAAATAAACTACAAAGTGTTCTGAAAGGGAATATGTAGTATAGAAAGAATTTTTTTACAGGAACAGTGGTTGTTTTGTTTGTTTGTTTCTTATTTATTGTATACTTTATTACATTGCAGGTGTTATTCCCCCACCTAGAAACCCTCTTTACCATCCGCCTTCTGCCTGCTTCTATGAGGATGTGCCCCCACCCACTAACTCCCACCTTCCCACATCGAATCCCCCCACACTGGGGCATCCAGCCTTCACGGGACCAAAGACCTCTTCTTCCACCTATGCCTGACAAGGCCATCCTCTCTTACATATACAGCTGGAGCCATGGGTCTCTCCCTAAGTGTTGGGAACCGCACTAGCCCACATTTGGGCGCCAAAAATGTTGCGGCCTTCTCCACTCTGCGCTTGGCGGCCACTGTTTCCAGGCCCAAGCTGCCGCTCTGGTCCTCAGGTCGGGGTCCTGCAAGAGAGAGAGTGGGGACGGACTAGAAGAATGGAGACCAGACAGAGTGTGATTCAATCCCGTTTATTCTTCAGTCTCTCTTCCTAGTCCAAATCCCAAGTCTTGAATTCCTAGTTCCTAGTTCCTAGTTGTACTCCTGCTGTTCTCTTCTAATGTCTACTCCTACTCCTAGTGTCTGAATCTCTGTTACTCCAAATTGTTCTCCAAGTTGTACTCTCTAAAGTGTCTGATTCTCTGACCTCTCTTCTGTCTGCCTCTCGCCTTTATATGTCTCACTTCTAAGCCATGCCTTTTGGTCACACCTTTAATCATGCCCTTAGGTCTTGTCTCTAAATCTGATCTCTAAGTCACACTCTTAAGTCACACACCTTTAATCTCACACACCTTTACTCTCACACACCCAAGGAAAGTCCTGGGTATCCAAAGCAAGATGTTATCAGAGTGTGCTCAGCTGTTGTAGGCTATTGTAATCCAAGTCTCATGTCAGGGTATATGGCTCAAGATGGCTGCAAAGCTGATAGCCACTTTCTGCTAAAAGTCGGCCCCCAACACCTAAGCTGAGCTTAAATCCTCAGCATCCTACCTAAAAAGGTGAGTATAGATGCATGTGCCTAAAAAATCAGCACTGGACAAGGCCATCTTATGAAATATGTGTAAATTTTTCGCCTTAGACCTTGGGCAGAAAAGCACCTGCCAGCAGGTTTGGGTCCATCTAATTAGTTACAGAGGAGGGGGGAGTTACAGTACAAAGGCCTGTTAAGAACATCCCAGAAACTGACTGGCCAAGGGAGGAACTACACCCTGCCCCATGGTACGGCCTACTAGTGTTCAAAAAAGGTAAAACAACCAATCCTGTGCACCCGCGCGAAAGTTCGATTTTTCCCTACCCCGCCCATATATAAGCGCTATGCCCCTGAGCCACGAGGTCAGTCCCTCTATCCCCTATGTGAGATATGGGGATATGGGCTGGCCCAGAGGTCTGATTTAATAAACCACCTCATGTGCTTTACAGCAAGACGGTCTCTCGTGTGTCCTTTGGGTGCGCGCTATCCTGTGACTTAAGTGGACCCCTCTCTGGGGAGTCCCGGACCATTCACATTCATGAGCTTCATGTTGTCTGTGAGTTGTATCTTGGGTATTGAGAGCTTTTGGGTTAATATCCATTTATCAGTGAATGCATACCATATGTGTTCTTTTGTGATTAGGTTACCTCACTCAGGATGATATTTTCTAGTTCCATGCATTTGCCTAAGAATTTTATGAATTAATTGTATTTAATAGACATTGGTTTCTGCACAAGTTCTGTGCAACAATTGACCTAGCATATCTTGTAGACAGAATAGATTGTAGGTCAAAGGTTTTGTGACTTGTTAGGTTTCCATGTTTTTCTTTTGTTAGCCTGAAAATTACCTTCCTGCACCAAAAAGACTAGAACATAGGGGTGTAGTTTCCATGTAGGCACTAGCTCAACTTCTCCACATTCAATAACTTGTATGGGTGTTGTCTTCAGCAATAGGGACATGTTGTCATTTACCAAAGAGCAACCGATTGTCTTGGCAACAGTCTGGGATGTTTGGAGATTTTCATGAAACTCTCTTGGTCAACAACTCAATTGAATGAAACTGAGTCTCAGAATTGGAAGCCTTGCTTGGTGACAGATATGGCCAATTAAGACTCTGTATCTCCCATTTCAGGAAGTTTCCACTGCACTAGGTTTCTATACCACCTTCTTAATTGCTCCTAATTTCAGCCATCTCTCCCTACACTCTCTCCTTCAATACCCTATACCTCCATTCCCTGCCCTACTCCTATCTCCATCTGACCCCAGTCTATTTTAAAACCCATTCTATTTCCCCCTCCCAAAGAGATTCATGTATTTTCTGTAGACCATTCCTCTTTACTTAACTTTTCTTTGTCTATGAATTGAAGCTTGAATATTATTTATGTAACCACTAATCTCCATTTATAAGCAAATATAGATCAGATTTTTCTTTCCGGGTCTGGGTTACCTAACTCAGAGTGATTTTTTTTTTTAGTTCCATATATTTGCCTGCTAATTTCATGATTTCTTGTTTTGAACATCTGAGTAATAGTCCACTGTGAAATGTACCCTAGATGAGGAACATCTAGGTTGTTTCCAGTTTCTGGTTACTATGAACAAAGCTGCAATGAACATGCTTGAGCAAGCGTCTTTGTGGAAGTATAGAATACTCTTTTGGAAAATACACAAGAGTGGTATACCTGGATCTTGGGGTGAATTGATTCCCAACTTTCTGAGGAACTGTCATATTGATTTTCTTACTGACTGTAGAAATTTACATTTCTATTAATAATGGAGGATTGTTCCCCTTGTTCCACATCCTTGCCAGCTTGAACTTTTCCTTGTGTTATTGATCTTAACCATTCTTACAGGTATAAGATGAAATCTCAAAGTTGTTTTGATTTGGATTTCCCTGATGGCTAAATATGTTGAGCATTTCATCAAGTGTTACTCAGCCAACTAAGCTTCTTCTTCTGAGAATTTGTTTAGATCTGTATTCTATTTTTTTAATTGAATTATTTGGGTTTTGGATATCTAGTTTATTGAGTTTTATTTATTTTGGATATTAGTCCAGTATTGGATGTGGAGTTGGTAGTTTTTTTCCCATTCTGTAGGCTGCTGCTTTGTCTGAA
The DNA here is from genome assembly GCF_011762505.2 of Arvicanthis niloticus. Taxonomy (NCBI): domain Eukaryota; kingdom Metazoa; phylum Chordata; class Mammalia; order Rodentia; family Muridae; genus Arvicanthis; species Arvicanthis niloticus. The sequence continues at coordinate 62,979,355 of NC_047672.1, read as the reverse complement.
TGACAGTATCATTTACCTGATTGAAGTTTTCAGTTTTAAGAGGTCCCATTTATCAATTGTTGATCTTAGTGCCTTCACTATGGTTCAATGTGATATTCAGAAAATCATCTGTGCCAATGTATCTTTTTTAAAAAAGAAAGAAATAGGATAAATAAGATGACTCCTGATGGTATTCAGCTATACTCATATATTAGTGCCTTATCCAGTCATCAGAAGAGAGGCTTCCTCTGGCAGCAGATTGGAAAAGATGCAGAGACCCACAGCCAGGTGTTGCAAAAAGATAGATCTCCATCAAATCCTGCCCCTCTAGCTCAGAGAATACTGCAGAATATGAGGCAGAAAGATTATAAGAGCCAGATGACACCAGGAGAAGAAGGCCCTCTGAATTAACTAAGCAAGGTACATATGAGGTCACAGAGACTGAAGCAGCAAGCACAGGGACTCAGGAATCTGCATTAGATCCTCAGATTATATATTGTAGCTATTATTATTTTTATGGATCTCTAGTTCTAACTCTCGTGTCTGTTCTTGGGACTCTTCCTCCTATTTGATTGCTCTTTCCAACTTTGAAATGATAGCTTTTGATTTATCTTATTATATTTTATTTTGTAATGTTTGGCTGTCTGTGGAGGTTGTTTTTTAATGATAGAAAGAAAAGAAGCCGATCCAGAAGGGTGGGGAGATAAGGGAGGAACCTGGAGAAGTAGGGAGAGAGGAAATTATAATCAAGATATATACGCATGAGAAAAGAATCTAATTCAATAAAAAAAAAAAAAACAGTGAGCAGAAAACAAGCAATCTCAAGTAAATCTTTTAAAAATTGGATAATCATTTACAAAGAATCCTGTGGAAAGCTGGTCCAGAAATTCCAGTTCAGATACACAAGAATCTTGTCAGAGGAAGAAAAAAAATTGCCTATAACTAAAGAAGGAATGAACAAACACAAACAGGAAAACCAGATAAATCTAGAGATATAAATATAGCCTAGGATCCAAGAAATGACTATAGGAAATAAGCTTTCACTAGGAAACAGGGAGCTAAAGACTAAGAGAAGTATTGTAAATATAAAGTTGCTGTGTTAATGATAGAACGTAGACTCCGAATCTGCTATCCTTGGGGAATGAAACGAAGGGAGGGTTGTTCCACCACGGAGCATTATTACTTTGTTAGCAGTGATGAGATGTGGTCATGTAGATACAGTCATAAAGATATGGTGATATAAATGGCAAGGAAACTACCTGACCATATGATATTTGGACCACTGAGACAAAGAATGAAGAAAGCCTCAAAGTTTCTACAGCTCCTAAATCTCTTACTGTGCTCATCAACCATTAATTCATGTTATTGAAATGGGGAAGGGATGGACAAACAAAGTGAAAGAAACACATGGGTAAAGAAAATTAAATAGCACTAAAAAGTTAAACTCCATTGCACATATTGCCTACCAGAGTATGTGTGTGGCATAAGGACAAAGAAAGTTAACTAAAATACAAATTCTTTCATGTGTTTGGAGGGTCTGTTTTTCTCCTTAATTTTATGATTGCAAAACTACTTTTTTTTCTATTTACTAAAATGTTGATGAAGAGTAATGAGATCCTATCAAAATCCTGCCATAGCTTTTTCATAACTGCTACATACCACAATACTAATAAAGTAAATGTAAGTTGTGTAAGGACTGAAAAAGTAAAAGAGTATACACTATCCACACCAATAAGTCAAAATTAACAGCAAAGAATTTCTTAGAGTTTATAAAATTTTAGAGTTTATATACCTCTATCTACCATCGAAGATTTATACTCCTTACATTTTCCTCTTCCTATAAAATATAGATGCCCAGGTCCATCTAAAAGATTTGGTTTTGTTCTCAAAGAATATTGCAATGCAAAGAAATATTATGTCAATATATTCCTATTGCTACCTGAACCTCTGTCACCATTGTTCTTACCTTAGAGCCAAAAAGACACATAAATCACCAATGAAGAAGAAACAAAATAAGCACAGCAATAAAACCCGCTCATAAATTAAGTCTTGCCAGGTAACTTAAGTCTATACTTAAAAGATGATTAGATCTACTAGCTCTTTAAATGGCAGTGATGTGTCCTATACTGTGTCCAATGATTCTTTATTAATCTTTAAGTTAACATACAAAGCTATGGGTTTATTATATTTTTATAAACATATCTTTATGCTCTGTTCTAAAGTATTCTTCTCCCTTACTTTACATCCCTGCAATTACCTTTAACTTATATCCTGCCTTTGCACCCCCAACTTGTCTCCACATCTGCACTCATGATACGTGTACTCCATTATCTTCTGTTTGTTTCTGTTCCATGTTCTAGTTTCATGGGACAGGCAAATGTAACAACAACCACCACTACCAAACATACATAAACACACACACACACACACACACACACATACACACACAGACACACACACACCTTTATTTAGAAAAATGTTATGCATAAACTTTTATAATTGGTATTGTCTTTCAGAATCTGTCTTCTTTCACCTACCATAATAATTTCCATTTCTATCTATTTTCCTGAAATCATCAGAATTTCATGTCATTTTCTGGGTGAATACAAATTATTGCATTCATCACATTTTGTTACTCATTCATCCTCTGATGAAAAACTGGACTGCTTCCACTTCCTAATTAATATGAATGGAATTGTAATAAAAATGGATATATACATGGAACAATCATCACAGTACATCATTAGGGAAACTAAACTAATTGTCATGAAATTTATATTTTATTTAGTATGAAAAATTGAATTAGACAGTGCTAACAAATATATACATACATACTTATGTATCTTCACATTTTCAGAAAGAAAGACTTTAAACAATAATAAGACATATTATTTAAAGACTTTAAACATATTTAAAGACTTTAAACATAAGACTTTAAACAATAATACTATTCAGTCTTTAAAAAAACAAGGATACTAATAAATAGGAGGGTGGAAATGAGTGAGAATAAAAGTATAAATATGATCAAAGTACATTACATGCACGTGTGAAAATATCAGAATAAAAATTACAAATTTTATAATTGATAATTTTAATAAAATCACAATAATACAACATCTGCTAAGTGCACTAAAACAATACATACAGGCTTCCACAGAGAATTTTTTTATTGGATATTTTATTTACATTTCAGATGCCATTCCCTTTCCCCATTTCCCCTCCCTAGAAAACCCCTATCCCATGCCCCCTTTTCCTTTTTGCTTTTATACAAAGTTATAAAGAAACAGTCTAAGCTGTAGAATATACTTTAAAGGGATGTATACGAAATTTCAACCCGAAAAAAGGGTAGCTATTAAAATTATAGCGAAACTGTACATTTATGATTAAATGTCCATATATTTGAACTTTAAATGCTTCTGTTGCAATGGAAGTCATTTTCGGTATAATGACAAAGAAAAGTTTTAAAGTGAAGAATCAAAGACATAGACATCTCTACATTTATTGTTCAGATTATCATATATTAACAAAAGCAAAAGTCTATAAAAGGTTATAGAAGTCAGTAAAAAATTTTTATAGTACATTGATATACAAAAAATATCTAGCAACAAACACAATAAAAAGTGAAAATCAACTTAAGTGCTTTAAAAAACACTTTGAAGCTTAAAATTATATCAGAAAATTTTCTTAATATTTGATTATTAATTCTCCCTGAACTGACATACATATTCAACACAATCCCAGTTAAATAAGCCTTTCTGTAGATGCGACTATTTTTAAATGTAAATTTTAAAATTTATTGAAATATAATAAGAATAATTTTAGAATAACATTTAATGAATAATAAAATGTATTTAGTCCCATAATAAATAAGAAATAGAAATAAAAATAGCCTATACATAATAGACTGTGAGACTAAAGCTTTGATAAGATATTATGAAAATGAACTACAAATCCAAACTCTGAATCACATGTATGCAATAAGTTGATTTTTATTAAAGAATTCATTTACTTTACATCCCTGTCACAGCTTCCCCTCCCTGCTCTCCTCCCACCTCCCCTTTCTCACCTTCCTTCCTCTGTTAACCTTCTTCAGATTCTCCTCCACAAAAGGGAAGGCATCCCATGGATATCAACCAGCCTTACATATCAGTTTGCAGTAAGACTAGGGGCATCTTCTACTGTTGGAGATAGACAAGGCAGCCCAGTAATGGGAAAGAGATCCAAATAAGGCAGCTCCTGTTCCCACCTCCTTCTCTCCCAGAATTCTTTCTTCTCCTGATGTCCCACCTTTACTTCCTGCCTAAGCCATAGGCTACATCTACATAACCTACAGAGAACAGTGAGCTCAACAAATTGTAAGGTGTCCTTCCCAGATGGAATAGTTTGCCTAAGCCTTTTTCAGGGAGCTTACCAGCTCTTTGCTTCCTCTAAACAGTTCACTCTGGTCTCTGCTTATTTGAGTCTCCTTGGCTGTGATCTGCATCTGCTAGGTTACTCTCTGCTTCTTCCCAGCTGCGGGGCTTGCCTAAGTATGGTTTGCAGCAGTCTTTACTGTTTACATACTCATGAATAGAAAGAGCCTAGTGAATTTAGTCAATTTCAGGAACTTCTTGCAGCTGCTTTTAGTTGTTGTACTTCCTGTTTTAGTAGGATTCCCTGAAGTGTTTTCTCTCCCCTCAGATCATCCTATGTCATCTCCTTGAAAATATGCTATTATAAATTTTTCCAGGTTAATGGCAGTTAAAATTACCAAGAGATTCCATATTATACTCATTAGAATGGCTAATCAAAAACCCAAGAGACAGAATATGCTGGCGAGGATGTAGAACAAGGGGAACACTCCTCCATTGCTGGTAGGAATGCAAACTTGTACAATCACCCTGGAAATCAATTTTGCAATGCCTCAGAAAACTGGAAATAGTTCTACCTGAAGACTCAGCTATACTGCTGCTGGGAATATATCCAAAAGATGTTCTATCACACCACAAGGACACATGCTCCACTGTGCTCACAGCAGCTTTATTCATAATAGGGAGAAACTGGAAACAACCCAGATGTTCCTCAACCAAAGAATGGATATAGAAAATGTGGTTCATTTACCCCATGAAAAACAAGGATGTCATGAATTTTGCAGACAAATGGATGAAACTAGAAAATATCATCCTGAGTGAGATAACCCAGACGCAAATGAAAATGTATGGTATAATGCATAGCGTGATACACTTATAAGTATATATTAGCTATAGAGTACAGGATACTGCACTACACTCCACATTCTCAAAGAAGCTAAATAAGAAGGAAGAGCCAAGCAAGGATGCTTGAATCTCACTTGAAACAGGGGATAATATAGTCATAGGAGGCAGAAGGAGGGAAGGAACTACAAGGGAGAGGGGACAGGGATGGAAAGAGGGGAGGTCAGGATCAGGTATGAAGAGAGGACCAGAGGCCAGGAGAATGAATGAAAATTGGCAGCTGGTGGGGTGGTGGTGAGCATTTCTAGGATGTGGCAGAGACCTGGGATGAGGGAGGCTCTCAGGAGTCCATTAGGTTGGCTTTGGCTGAGACTCCTAAGAGTGGGGATACGGAACCTAAAGTTGCCACCTCCTATAGCCAGGTAAGACCCTCAGTTGAAGGATAAGGACACAAACCAATCCACAAAATTTTCAAACTAAAATTTTTCCTGTATACAAGAAATGTGGGGCAAAGATGGAGCAGAGATTGAGGGAATAGCCAAACCAGTAACTGGAGCAACCAGAGACCCGCCCCATGGCAAGCACCAATCCCTGGCACTATTGATGATACTCTATTATGCTTGAAGACGGGAGCCTATTATAACTGTCTTCTGGGAAGCTTTACTCAGTAGCTGACTGAAAGAGATGCAGAGACCCACAGTCAAACTCTGGACAGAGCTCATGAACTCTTATAAAAAGAGATGGGCAAAGGATTGAGGGCCCTCAGAGGGCAGAAGAGTTCTTCCGGAAGATCAACAAAGTCAACTGACCTGAACCTTTGGGAGCTCTCAGAGACTGAACCACCACAAAAAAAAAAAAAAAAAAAAAAAAAAAACAACAACAACAAAAAAATACACTGGCTGGACCTAGACCCCCACAATATGCAGCAGATGTCCAGCTTGGTCCCCATGTGGGTTCCCCAACAACTGAAACAGGAACTGTCTCTAAAGCTGCTGTCTGTTATGGATTCTCCTAACTGGGCTGCCTTTTCTGGCCTCAGTGAGAGACTATGTGCCTATCCCTGCAGAGACTTAATGTGCCAGGGTAGGGGAATGGGAGAAGGTTTCTACCCTCTCACAGGAGAAGGGGAGAGGAAGATGGGGGAGGGACTCTCTGAGGCAGGGACAGGAGGAGTGGAGGCAGCGATTGGGATATAAAGTGAATGAATGAATGAATGAATGAATAAATAAATAAATAAATAAATAAATAAATAAATAAATAATGGAGAAGATTCCTTCTATGCTGGAAGGTTTTAATCATGGTGGCAACTGATACACAATAAAAAGAGACTTTAACCAATGTTCCCTGTTTTGAACCTCAAGACAAGGTGAGTTTTGCCATTTTCATAATTTTCCTTTCATACACAGTGCACTAGGACTTCTGTAGAAGGATTGACATGAGCTACACACTGTCCCTGTCAACAGTAACTCAGCATATGGAAACACAACATTTGGACATGGAAGACATCACTACAAAGAAAAAGTCTGTGCAGCTTTCTGTTCATGGCAGGTTAGAACACAAGGAGTAACTCTTGTGTAACTGAGCTCAGTGGGTTCTTTTGTTGGTCCTTCACTGATGGCCTTCTTTCTTCTACAGCTTTCCCTTCCTTCCACATAGACAAAGGAAAAAAATGTCTGAAGATTTCTAATATCATTAACCTCATCTTTTTCCAGACTATTTTGATGTCTTCCATTTGAACTATGAGATTATACGACTCCTCACCTGCTGCAGCAGAACAATTTATGTGACCCCAAATCATACTCTACCAGTGTATATGAAGAATGCACTACAAATACTGTCATAATTCATCAGCATACTTAAAATTCCTATATCAATAAACTGACTTAAAGGGGTGGAAAGATAGTTCCGTTCTCAAGAGCACTGGCCTCTCTTACAGAGAACCCAAGTTTCATTCCTAGTGTGTGTATATGGTAGCCTACACCTGCCTATAACTCTGGTTCCAGGGGATTTTGCCCCTTCTTCTGGCCTGAGTAGGCACCAGGCATGAAGGTGCACAGATAGACATACAGGCAAGACATCCATACACATAAAATATAAGTAAATAAACCTTTTTCAAAAACTAAAATCTGACTTAAATGCACTGCAAGCTACATATACAAAGACAAAAAGAAAAAGAAAATATCCTGTCTTCAGTTTATTCATGGTGTACAGTAAATATTAGACATGTAGGTAGGTAATAAATACTTCCTGTTCTATAAATAGTGAATATTATTTCTTGTAGCATATGTTTAATGTTCACAGTACAAAAACTGCTACAATCTCCAGTTGTTGTTTTTTGAAACACAAAATTTTGGTGAAAATATATTAATTACAAAGAAAAACATGTTGGCTTTGTTTTGTTTACCCCAAAATAGCATTCCTGGCACATAGTCTAATAACTGTAAGCACTAGCTTTGCCTCAGTCTGTTAGACAATGTAAACTCCTTATATTGGTGCAATCTGGACATAAAACTAGATAAGCCTAGATTCTAGCTTCATTTTTTTTGTATGTCATTTTTCCCTTTGGTAAAAAAGAATCATAAGGTATTTCCTCCCACTAATCCACCGGGCAAAGTGTCACTGCACAGTAATATTTTCTTATGGCTTAGGTGTTCTGGGAAAGGTGCCATGTGAATAGTCTGGGTGTACATCGCCACCTCTGATCTCAGCACACAAATGACTCATGAGTCACATCTTATCCCAAGATAGCTGATAGCCAAGATACCCAATACATTCTGACCATGTATGGGGAGAAGTACAACATAAAGATCACAGGCCTGTAATATTGAACCAAGAATTCTTGTTCCTGGTCTAGCAAATGTCACTAACGTGTAGTCTTAAAGGGGGAAAATGGCCATTCCTTTCAGTATCTTTTTGATAGCAATGTCTGGTCACACTGTGGTGGTTTGTGTATACTTGGTCCAGGTACTATTGGAAGATGTGGACTTTTTGGAGTAGGTGTGGTCTTCTTGGAGTAGGTGTGGTCTTCTTGGAGTAGGTGTGTCTTTTTTGGAGTAGGTGTGGCCTTCTTGGAGTGGGTGTGGCCTTCTTGGAGTGGGTGTGGCCTTCTTGGAGTAGGTGTGTCATTGTGGGTGTGGGCTTTAAGACCCTTATCTTGCTGCCTGGAAGCCATTCTTCCCCTAACAGCCTTCAGATGAAGATGTAGAACTCTCAGCATCTTCTGCACCATCCCTCCCTGGGCATTGCCATGTTGCTACCTTGATGATAATGGACTGAACCTCTGAACCTGTAAGCCAGCCCGAGTTAAAGGTTGTCCTTATAAGCATTTCATTGGTCATGGTGTTTTTTTCACAGCAATGAAACCCTAACTTAACTAACCTAACTTAAGGAAACAAAGTATAGTAGATTTTTAGTCTAACAAGATTTGAAATTTTGCTGCACATTCTGGTCAACTGAGGACCCTTAAAGATGCTGATGCTTCTTCGGCTTTCCTAAATCTTTCCCCTGAATAAATGAGGAGAAAGCTGGATATTTGGATATTTTTAAGTGGCTCAAATTACAAGGTAGAGCCAACACTTAACACCATTCTCATAGGCAGATGCCCCATGCCACTGCAGCCTTGTTTCTCAACTATAAGTTATCTGCTCTAATTACTCCATGAAATCCTTGTATATTTGATCACTATTTTAACTTTATGAATACATTTCTTTAAGAAATTGATAATCATCTGCTTCACATGTAAACTTTCTAAGTATAATATTCCCAAGTTTTGACATTTGGTTTCTATTGTCCTCAGAATCCATTAATTCTGGGTTTTATAATTTTCTCTGTTCAAACTGTCATTCTAACAAATTCAAATATCCACTTTCTAGTATTCTAGAATGTGATTTATTAAAAGTTATTTTATCTAAGAATGGTCCCTTTTGGATTACTCTGTTAGGAAGACATCATACCATGGAGCTACAGCTGGTCCTGAAGACATTAAAGAAACCTGTGCCCTCTTTCCTCGGAGAGCCAGAGTTGTAGCAGTATATCAGCCTGTTGTCAGACACTCACTGGGAAACTCTCATCTCTGAGCCTTTGCCTGCCCAAGGTACATACTTTCCTTGCACCAAACTTCATCTCTGTCATCTGGACATAGGACTTTTGATTCATGTGCCAGGATTCCACTGAAATACCATATCCAGAAAGAAACTAGCTCTGAGTCACTTTTCCAAAGTCACCCCATCCCTTGACTGCTTACTAGGCAGTCAGTGTTTCTAATCTAGATACCAGACCACATAGTCTATATTCTCTTCTAAGGCAACACATTAATCAGAAGGAGAAAGTATATGATGCATTTATGCCCTAAATTCCTATCACAGTACCTGAAACTGTAGATATATAAAATATTTTAACCTAGCAATTAAATTAACTCTTTCATGATAAAAGTGTAGAATTGTGTTCTAATTCAGTAACCAATTCCAGCTCTGCTTATGCTAGGACATTTATGTTCACTGCTTAATCTCAAGTGACATCACTCATAAAACTTAATATATAAAAAAATACTGTGCCATTGTCATAGGACTTCTATTGCTGTGATAAAAATTTTATTACTATAAATAGATTGTGTATAAATACTATTCAGTCTTTTAGTTCTCATGTCAAAATGTATCACTGAAAAAAGTCAGAGCAAGAACTCAAGACTGGAAACTGGAGGCAGAGGCTACGGTAAAGTCCGTCTTATTGACTGGATCCTTATGGAGTGCTCAGCTTTATTTCTTTTATAACTCAGGATAACTACCCAATGTTGTAACTACCCATAGTAGTCACCATCAACCATCAATTTTTTAAAAAGTCCCACAAGATTTTTTTTATCTGCCAATCTGGTGGAGGCATTTTCTCAACTGAAGTTTTGTCTTCCCAAATGACTTTAGCTTGTGAAACATTGACATAAATGTAGCTACTGCAGCCAAATTTCACTGAAGAACCATATTAAATCTCAAACTAATATGTACCACGTTTTCTATCATGATCTATAGGGGAATACAAAGAACATAAAAGTAAAATAGGGACTGTTACAAATGAAAGGAAGGGGATAGAAGAAAAAGAAAGGTACTAGAAAAATAATTATCAGCAAATTATATGCAAGTAGAAATATGCCATAATGATAATCCTTAGTTTATGTAATATTTTCATAAAACTAAGAAAAGATAATTTGAGGAGATATTCTGAAGGTCTAAGACAATGATATATTGTGTTTTATTTTGTTTTGGTTTCTTTTGTTATGGTTTCGTTTGGTTGAGAAAGGGTCTCACTATGTAGCTCTGGTTGTCCTAGAGCTCACTTTGTAGAACAGACTGGCCTTGAGCTTACAGAGATTTTCCTTTCTCTACCTCCCAAGTGCTGCGATAAAAGGTGTGTGTCACTAAACCTGGCAACCATGATATATATTAATCACATCTCACAGCTCACTCTCCTAGTCTCACCTCCGGTAAACTGGTACCAGCAGAGTTTGGTGTTAAAGTCACTTTTATTTCCAAAGCCCTTTTCCAAGTGTCTCTCTGTAATTAACTAAATATCACTTAGGCAAAATATTTTTTTTTATTTTAGCACTGCAGATTTATTAGAACATTCTGTAGCTGTTTCAATGTACACTAATTATGCATATAAGAATATTTTATTTTTTGTAATTTAATTTTATATTTTTTATTTATTCACTTTATATCTCACTCACTGTCCACATCCCAGTCATCCCCTCCCAAAATACTTCTACTATCTTCCCTTTTCTCTGAGTGGGTGTGGACCCTCTGAGTATCTCTCCACCCTGGCACTTCAAGTCTCTGTGAGGCTAGGTGCTTCTTCTCCCAATGAGGTTAGACAAGGCAGCCCAGCTAGATGAACGTATCACACATACAGGCAACAGCTTTTGGGACAGCCCTGTTCCAGTTGCTCAAGACCTCCATGAAGACCAAACTGCACATCTGCTACATATATGAGGGAAGCTCTAGGTCCAGCCTGTGTATGTTCTTTGGTTGGTGGTTCAGCCTCTAAGAGCTATAAGGATCCAGATTAGTTGACTCTGTTGGTCTTCCTTTCGGACTTTAATCCATCTTAAGGAGGAAAAAAGCTTATTTGACTTACAGTTCCAAGTTGCAGTTCAACATTACTAGGAAACCAAGTAGACATGAACTCGAAGCAACCAGTTATATAACAACCACAGTCACCAGTGAAGAGGAGTGAATTACTGCACATGCTTTTATGCTCATCATGACCTGCCTACTCTTATACAGTTTCTAATCTCCTGCCTAGGGACTGATGCTGCCTACAGTCAGCAGCTGTTCTACCTCAAATAAGACAATAAACTTAATGCCCCATATACATGCCCAGATGCAAATTTACTCTAGATAATACTTCTTTGACAGTCCTTTCCCTGAGGATTCTAGAATGAATCAAGTTAACAGCATTAAACATTATAATAATCTTCCTTTTTATCAAGTAAATGTTATTAAATAATGTTAATGTCAAGTTTCTAAACTATGAAAGACCTGAATTATGAGAGACAAAAATCTTTCATCAGCCTTTCTTGGCTCTCATGAAAGCAGGTAAATATATAAATAGCTGCTCAGGTTGGTTTCTAAGTGGAGATAAATATTGGACAGTCTTATTCAGCTATTATTCAGTTTCCTACACTCCACAATAGATTTAGAAGATAGACAATATTCTATAGATTTCTATATAAATAATTTAAATTAAAAAGATTGTGCTGGTTAGTTTGAATTGTCATCTTAACCCAACACAGAATTACAAAAAAAAAAGAAAAAAAGAAAAAAAGAAAAGGAAGCTGAATTAAATAAATATATAAATTAGGTTGGTTTATAGTCATGTCTATGGAATGAGGTCTTAATTATTAATTGATGTAGGAAGACCAAGACCAATGCAGGAAGCACCATTCTCTGTGCTGGACCATGATGTATCTGAGTGAAAAGAGTAAGCAAACAAGAATATGTGTATTTTCTTTGAGCTATGATTGTGACATAACTATGCTTGATTTTCAGAAAACAATGGTCTATCAGTTGGAATTATACACCAGGTAAACCCATTCTTCCCTTGTGTAGCTTTTGGCCTGCATGTTTTGTCATGGCAATGAAGATAAAATTAGAAGAAGAATTATTATCATAAATCAGAAGTTGGTAGCACATTCCAACACCTTCACATGACTCAGAATAAAAATAGCCCAGAAAGCAATTCAGAAAGGTCACACCTAAGTTCACTACTAGACAAACACTTGAAGACATTCTTGTGATCATAAAACATGATTAAGAAGAGCTTGCTGGGTCCTTTTGGCTGGGGCAGACACCTATTTGGTCTGCTCCTTTGGAGACACCATATCCTGAGACATCCTAGAGGAGCCACTGCACTGAGAGCAATGGGTAAGAAACCTCTCCCACTATCCTATGCCCCAGAGTTACAATTGGGAGTGAGGGGCTCTCAGGTCCCACCAACAACCCAAAGCCTGCCCCTCCAGAATACCACTTCTCTTCTGCCCTACACCTGGATTTTTTGGCTACAGCAGACACCTAGCTGGTCTGCTCCAGTGGAGACACCATATCCTGAGTCATCGTAGAGGAGCCACTGTACACAGAGCAGCAGACACCATACATTGAGCCATTCTGAGGGAGTCACTCCATTCAGACCAGTGAACACCTACCTGGTTTGCTCCTGTGAAGACACCATATTATGAACCATCCTAGAGAAATCTATACACTCAGAGCAGCAGAATTTCAGGATCCCAGAGGCGGCTTGAGCCCCAAGAGTTCTTCTACCCAGGAGCTTAGGATCATAGGATCACAGAGACAGCTGTACTCTGAGAAGTTCTGACATAAGCAAGATAACTGGAAAGACAGACTCCAGTCAGACACAGTGAGTTCAGGTAACACTAGAGTTAACCAGATGGTAAAAGAAAAGCTCAAGGACCTAAGCAACGAAACCAAAGTTACTTGCTATCATCAGAACCCAGTTCTCCCACCATAGCAAGCCCTGAATACCCCATCACACTAAAAAAGCAGGATTCAGAATTAAAAATAACTTCTCATGATAATGATAGAAGATTTTAAGAAGGACATAAGTAACTCTCTTAAAGAAGTACAGGAGAACACAGGCAAACAGGTAGAAGCCCTTAAAGAGGAAACACAAAAATCCCTAAAAGAATTGTAAGAAAACACAACCAAATATGTGAAGGAATTAAACAAAATCATCTAGGATCTAAAATTGGAAATAAACACAATAAAGAAATTTCAAAGGGAAACTACCCTGGAGATAGAAAACCTAGGAAAAAGCTCAGGAGTCATAGACAAAAGCATCACCAACAGAATACAAGAGATAAAAGAGAAAATCTCATGTGCAGAAGATACCATGGAAAACATTGACACAACTGTCAATGAAAATGCAAAATGCAAAAAGCTACTAACCCAAAATATACAGGAAATCCAAGACACAATGAGAAGGCCAAACCTAAGGATAATAGGTATAGATGAGGGGGAAGACGACCAACTTAAAGGACCAGCAAATGTCTTCAACAAAATTATAGAGGAAAACTTTCCTAACTTACAGAAAGAGATGTCCATAAATATACAAGAAGCCTACAGAACTCAAAATAGTTTAGACCAGAAAAGAAATACCTCCAGCCACATAATAATCAAAACATAAAATGTACAAAATAAAGAAAAATAGTAAAAGCAATAAGGGAAAAAAGATAAAGTAACATATAAAGGCAGACCTATAAGAATTACACCAGACTTCTAACCAGAGACTATAAAAGGCAGAAGATCCTGGACTGATATAAAAAAAGATCCTAAGAGAACACAAATGCCAGCCAAGACTACTATACCCAGCAAAACTCTCAATCAATATTGATGGAGAAACCAAAATATTCCATGACAAAATCAAATTTACACAATATCTTACCACAAATCCAGCACTTCAAAGGATAATTGTTGGAAAACCTCCAACACAAGGAGGGAAACTACAACCTAGAAAAAGCAAGAAAGTAATCTTCCAACAACCCCAAAAGAAGATAGCTACACAAACGTAACTCCACTGCCAATAACAAAAATAACAGGAAACAACATTTATTTTTCCTTAATATCTTTTAATATCAATGGATTCAATTCTCCAATAAAAAGACATAGACTATCAGACTGGATACATTAATATGACCCAGCATTTTGCTGCATACAGAAAACCCACCTCTGTGAAAAAGATAAACACTACCTCATTGTAAAAGGATGGAAAACAAACTTCCAAGCAAATGGTCCCAAGAAACAAGCTGAAGTAGCCATTCTAATATCAAATAAAGTCAATTTTCAACTAAAAGTAATCAAAAAAGATAAAGAAAGACACTTCATATTCATCAAAGGAAAAATGTACCAAGAGGAACTCAAAATTCTCAACATCTATGTCCCAAATGCAAGGGCACCCAAATACATAAAAGAAACTTTACTAAAGCTTAAAGCATACATTGCACCTCATACAATAATAGTGGGAGATTTCAACACCCCACTCTCAGCTATGGACAGATAGTGGAAACAGAAACTAAACCGAGACACAATGAAACTAAAAGAAGCTGTGAACCAATTGGACTTAACTGACATCTATAGAACATTTCTAAAACAAAAGAATATACCTTTTTTCTCAGCACCTCATGGTACCTTCTCCAAAACAGAACATATAATTGGTCACAAAACAGGCCTCAACAGATACAAAAAGATTGAAATAATCCCTTGTACCTTATCAAACCACCATGGACTAAGACTCGTCTTTAATGTGGACAGAAACAACGGAAAGCCCACATATATGTGGAAACTGAACAATGCTCTACTCAATGATGACTTGGTCAAGGAAGGAAGGAAGAAAGAAATTAAAGACTTTTTAGAATTTAATGAAAATGAGGATACATCATATCAAAACTTGTGGGACTCCATGAAAGCAGTACTAAGATGAAAACTCATAGCTCTAAGAGCCCACAAAAAAAAAAAAAAAAAAAAAAAAAAAAAAAAAAAAAAAAAAAAAAAAAAAAAAACCACTAACAACTTGACATCGAACCTGAAAGTGTTAGAACAAAAAGAAGCTAATATACCCAAGAGGAGTAGACGGCAAAAAATAATCAAACTCAGGGCTGAAATCAACCAAGTTGAAACAGAAAGAACTATACAAAATATCAACAAAACTAGGAGCTGGTTATTTGAGAAAATCAACAGGTTAGACAAACCCTTAGCCAGACTAACCAAAGCGCACAGAGACAGTACTCAGATTAATAAAATCAGAACTGAAAAGGGAAACATAAAAAGGGAAACTGAGGAAATTTTAAAAAATCATCAGATCCTACTACAAAGGCCTATACTCAAAAAAACTGGAAAATCTGAATGAAATGGACAATTTTCTAGACAGATACTAAGTATCAAAATTAAAACAGGAGCAGATAAACCATCTAAACAGTCCCATAACCCCTAAATAAATAGAAGCAGTCATTAAAAGCCTCCCCATTAAAAAAAGTCTGGGGCCAGATGGTTTCAGTGCAGAATTCTATCAGACCTACCAGGTAGACCTAATATCAATTCTCTTCAAACTACTCCACAGAATAGAAACAGAAGGAACAATACCTAATTTGTTCTATGAAGCTACAATTACGCTCATACCTAAACCTCACAAAGACCCAACAAAGAAAGAGAACTACAGACCAATCTCTCTTATGAATATTGATGCAAAAATACTCAATAAAATTCTTGCAAACCGAATCCAAGAACACATCAAAGCAATCATTCATCATGATCAAGTAGGCTTTATCCCAGGAATTCAGGGATGGTTCAATATTTGGAAATCCATCAATGTAATCCACTACATAAATAAACTCAAAGAAAAAAACACATGATCATCTCACTAGATGCTGACAAAACATTTGACAAAATTCAACATCCCTTCATGTTAAAAGTCTAGGAAACATCAGGAATTCAAGGCCCATACCTAAACAGTAAAAGCAATATACAGCAAGCTAGTAGCCAACATCAAATTAAATGGAGAGAAACTGGAAGCAATCCCACTAAGATTAGGGACTAGACAAGGCTGCCCACTCTCACCTTACCTATTTAATATAGTACTGGAAGTCCTAGCTAGAGCAATTAGACAACAAAAGGAGGTAAAGGGGATACAAATAGGAAAGGAAGAAGTTAAAATTTCACTATTTGCAGATGATATAATAGTATAATTGAGTGACCCTAAAATTTCCAACAGAGAACTGCTAAACCTGATAAACCACTTCAACAAAGTGGCTGGATATAAAATCAACTCAAATAAATCAGTAGCCTTCATCTATTCAAAGGATAAACTGGCTGAGAAAGAAATTAGGGAAATGACACCCTTCACAATAGTTACAAACAATACAAATGCCTTGGAGTGAATCTAACCAAGCAAGTAAAAGATCTGTATGACAAGAACTTCAAGTCTCTTAAGAAAGAAATCGAAGAAGATCTCAAAAGATGGAAAGATCTCCCATGCCCCTGGATCAGCAAGATTAATGTAGTAAAAATGGCCATCTTGCCAAAAGCAATCTATAGATTCAATGCAATCCCCATCAAAATTCCAAATCAATTCTTCATAGAGATAGAAAGAACAATTTGCAAATTCATTTGGAATAACAAAAAAAAAAAAAAGTGAGAACTATTCTCAACAACAAAAGAACTTCTGGGGGAATCATTGTCCCTGACCTCAAACTGTACTACAGGGCAATAAAAACTGCATGGTATCGGTACAGTGACAGGCAGGAAGATCAGTGGAATAGAATTGAAGATCCAGAAATGAACCCACACACCTATGATGACTAGAGCTTTGACAAAGGAGCTAAAACCATCCAGTGGAAAATGGACCGCATTTTCAGCAAATGGTGCTGGTTAAACTGGAGGCCAACATGTAGAAGAATGCAAATCAATCCATTCTTATCTCCTTGTACAAAGCTCAAATCCAAGTGGATAAAAGACCTTCACATAAAACCAGATACACTGAAACTAATAGAAGAGAAGGTAGGGAAGACACTCGAATATCTAGGAACAGGGGAAATCTTTCTGAACAGAACACCAATGGCTTATTCTCTAAGATCAAGAATTGACAAATGGGACCTCATAAATTTGCAAAGCTTCTGTAAGGCAAAGGACATTGTCAATAAGACAAAATGACAACCAACAGATTGTGGAAAGATCTTTACCAATCCTACATCAGATAGAAGGCTAATATCCAAGATATACAAGGAACTCAAGAAATTATACTCCAGACAACCAAATAACCCTATGAAAAAATGGAGTACAGAGCTAAACAAAGAATTCTCAACTGAGGAAACTCAAATGGCAGAGAAGCACCTTAAGAAATACTCAACATCCTTAGTCATCAGAGAAATGCAAATCAAAACAACCTTGAGATACCACCTCACAACTGTCAAAATGGCTAAGATTAAAAACTCATGTGATAGCAGATGCTGGCAAGAATGTGGAGAAAGAGGAACATTCTTCCACTGTTGGTGGGATTGAAAGCTGGTACAACCACTCTGGAAATCAGTCTGGTGGTTCCTCAGAAAACTGGATATAGCATTACCTGAGGATCCAGCTATACCACTCCTAGGCATATACCCAGAAGATGCTCCAACATATAACAAGGACATATGCTCCACTATGTTCATATTTATTTATAATAGCCAGAAGCTGGAAAGAACCCAGATGTCCCTCAACAGAGGAATGGACACAAAAAATGTGGTACATTTACACAATGGAGTATTACTCAGCTATTAAAAATAATGAATTCAAGAAATTCTTAGGTAAATGGATGGAACTAGAAATTATCATCCTGAGTGAGTTAACCCAATCCCAAAAGAACACACATGGTATTTACTCACTGATAAGTGGATGTTAGCCCAAAAGCTTGGAATATCGAAGACTCAACTCACAGACCACATGAAGCTCATGAAGAAGGAAGAACAAATGAGGATGCCTCAGTCCTACTTAGAAGGAGTAACAAAAATACTCAAGAAAGCAAATATGGAAACAAAACATGGGACAGAAACTGAAGGAGGGGCCATCTGGAGACCATTCTACCTATGTATCTATCCTAAGCTAGACAAGGATGTGGATGGCTGGAAGTACATGCTGACAAGAACATGATATAGCTGTCTCCTTAGAAGTCTGCCAGAAACTGACACATTCAGAGGATGATGCTCACAGCTAACCACTGATATGATCAAGGGTTCCTCAATGGAGAAGTTAGAGAAAAGACTGAAGGAGCAGAAAGTGTTTGTGAACCCATGAGGAGAGCAACAATACCCTGAGAGCTCCTCAGGGTCTAAACCACCAGCCTGGGAGCACATAGGGAGGGACCCTCCAGCTGTATATGTAGGGGAGGATGGCCTCTTTGGGCATAGGTGGCAGAGGAGATTCTTGGTCCCATCAAGGACAAACACAGAGTGGGGGGAATGTGAAGTTGAGGAAGGGGAATTGGGGTTGGGAAGTAGGAGTACTTAATTAATGGAAGCCTCATAGAAGCATGAGGAGGGGGTGGGATAGGAGGTTTTTGGGTTGTGGGGGAAGTGGGGTAAGGGGATAAAATCTGAAATGTAAATATAATACCCAATTAAAATAAAATAAAAAAAGAAAGAAAATATCATCCTGAGTGAGGTAACCCAATCACAAAAGAACACCAATATGACACATGGTATTCACTCACTGATTATTGGATATTAGCTCAGAAGCTTGAAATACCCAAGATTCAACTCACAGACCACATGAAGCTCATGAAGAAGGAAGACCAAGTTTGGGTGCTTTGGTCCTTCTTAGAAGGAGTAACAATATACTCAAGGGAGCAAATATGGTGACAAAGTATGGGACAGAAACTAAAGGAGGGGCCGTCTGAAGACCATTCCACAT
The DNA here is from genome assembly GCF_011762505.2 of Arvicanthis niloticus. NCBI lineage: Eukaryota > Metazoa > Chordata > Mammalia > Rodentia > Muridae > Arvicanthis > Arvicanthis niloticus. Next base: position 62,960,244 of record NC_047672.1, on the reverse strand, counting down.
CAGTATTCATCCAATGTGCAGTCACCAAAGGTAGACTGATGTGGATGTTAGGAAGTGCATGCTGACAGGAGCCTGGGCTAGCTGTGTGCTTAGAGGTCTGCCAGAGCTTGACATATTTAGAGGCAAATGCTCACAGCTAATCATTGAACTGATCAAGGGGTTCCCTATGGAGGAGTTAGAGAGAAGACTCAAGGAGCTGAAAGGGTTTGCAGCCCCATGAAGAGAGCAACAATACCAACCAACCAGAGCTCCCACGGTCTAAATTACCAGTCTGGGAACACTTAGGGAGAGACTCATGGCTTCAGCTTATATGTAAGAGAGGGTGGCCCTGTTGGGCATAGGTGGGAGAGGAGATCCTTGTTCCCATTAAGGCTGGACACAGTGTGTAGGGGAATTCGAGTTTGGGGAGGTGGGAGTGTGGGGATAGCTGGGGGCACACCCTCATTAAAGCAGGAGGAGGGGGGATGGGATAGGGGGTTCCTGAGCAGGGGTAAGGGGAAAAGGGGGAAAAGTTTAACATTTGAATTGTAAATAAAATATCCAAGAAAAAAAGAAAAAGAAGAAGAAGAGCTTGCCAACAATGAGCCTGTGACAGCCCAGAGTCATGGCTAAGGGATAGCTTAAAGAAAGGAAAAGATAGAGAGATGTGGCAGAAAAGTAAACATAAAAACAGAACCGAAACAGGACCAGCAATTCTTTAATTGGACTCAAGACCTAATCAACAAAGGAATATATATGGTGCTGAAAATCTCGTAAAGTATCTAGGGCTAGAGGAGCACCTACAACTGCCACTTCACTAAAGACGTGCGATCCTTAACTACATTCTAAATCTCCGTCCTTGTACTCAAAGACAAGTGTAGTTCTCACTACTCAAGGAGGTTTCTCTTTACAAGTAATGGAAACCGTTAAAGAAATCCAGACCAATCAAATTGCATAGATGTGGAGGGCAGTCACAACAAATACATCTAGATTATAGCTCCAGCACCTAAAAGATCAGAGACTATTAGAAAAATAAAGTTGGAAAGATGCAAGAGAAGAGGGATTAAAAGGAGTAAGGTGTTTGCTGTGAGACTGTATCTCCTACTACTGTCAATTGCCATAACCATAAGGTCTCACAAACATGACTGCCTAAAAAGAGATGAGCAAGAACAACAGACATACTAACATGGGTAGTGGAGATGGCAGAGGAATCCCAGGAGGTCTCAATGATACACAAAGATGTAAAGACAGCTAAAGACTATTGAGAATAGGAGAAATATTTTTCTCTAGAAGGGGCAAAATAGACTTTAAGCCAAAACTATGTAGAAGGGACTAGGGGAGGGCATCAGCATGAATCAGGGAAGGGTTCCCAAGGCCTCATCTCTAACTAAAGAGATATTGGATGTTATGGCTCCTAGGGGAGGAAGAGTCAGTTTTTATTTAGAAATGTGGCTGCCTGTAGGCTCTCAATGCCCAGTGGACACCGCATTATTGATGTACATATCAGCAGCACTAATTGGGTTTAGTGAGATAAAATAAATAGAAAATTATCTGGTCTGTGGAAAACAGTGGAGGATTCTAGGTATAGTGGGGGACTAGAAATGCATATGATCAAGAAACATTGTATACAAATATGAAGTTTTCAAAGAGCAAATAAAAACAATTTTTAAAAAACCCAAAATAGTGGGATTTTTAAAACCATTGAGTCTCAAGAGATTTTTTTAAATTAAATAAATTATGAATAGTAATATAATGTACAAATGAAGTTCAATATTCAAGACAAATCAATATTTTTAAAAAGAAACAACCAATCTTAGAAGCAAGATTCTCAATAATTCTATTTAAAAAGTCATTACCAGCATACTAGATAAAACCTAGCCAAAACAGTTTGGGACATGAAGACAAGGCACATAAGAATATTCAGATATTCTTTAAGAAACACAACTTATATTTTAGGAAATATCACAGAGGAAGGGACACAAAGAGTGTGAGAACAAAGGACAAGGACGTCAGCTGCAACATCATGTCTTCTGGACATGACAGGGAAGCTACACTCATGAAATCTCAACAATATGACTGCTGAAATAAAACCCAAACAATGACAACAACAGATGACATGCCAAAATGAGTAGGGAAATGTCTTGGGGCCCCAGGTATTGATGAAGATCATCAGACAGTTAAAAACTACAGAAAGAGAAAGAGTTGGTTTTTCTCGAGGGACTAGACCCTAAGTAAATACTAAGTTATTTAATGCCAAATAGTTAACCCTAAAAACATATATGTTGAAGCAACATTAAGTTAACTCAATGGGTTGCATTTATATAAGTATTCATGTGTGTGTGTGTGCGTGTGTGTGCGCGCGCTCGCGCGTGTGCATCAATAAGAATTAAAGCATATAGGACCATTAATTTAAGAGACGGCAGGAGAGGGAGGCATAGAAAGAATTGAAGGGAGAAGATTGACAGGTAAGTTATGTAATTATATTTTAATCAAACAAAACATTTAAAATAAACAGAATTTATTAACAAAACATGCAGTTGAAAGATAAACATATAGTTTATTATAGAAGGTACAGAAATATAAATTAATATCTTTTAAAATACAAATTTAGCTAGTGAAATATTAGCAGTCATCCAGATTTTTGAGAAAGTTATTGTCATCATTTTATTCTAGTCCTTTTGAACTCCAAATAGACATAATGCATTGCCCCATTAAGAAAACCTTCTCCTGTGCCTTATTATATTTAAAACACCAAAAATATATAACAGAAAACTGAATAGAAAGCTGTAATAGAGAAATATCAACTTACTTATAAAGCCAAAACCATTACAACAACGTCAAGATTTATCAGCCAAAGCTCTAAAAGCAAGGAAAGCATGAAATCAGTTATTTCAGGTCCTGAAAGAGAATGTCTGCCAACTGAGAGTGCTATTTCCAGCAAAGTTATTTTTCAGAACCAAAGCAAATATATATATATATATTCATAAATATATATATATATATTCAAATATATATATATTCATTCCAAGAAAAACAAGATAAATACACAACTAACTTAAAATTTCAGAACTTTCTTCAGTGAATGTAATACAAAACAGATGAAGACGTCCTTGCTAGATTTTACTGTCAACTTGACCCACTTAGACTCACCTGCAAAGAGAGAGCCTCAATGAAGAACTGATGATCATATTGAATGCTGGACATGTTTGCAAGAGACTGACTTGATTGATGGTTAATTTAGAGTGGCCCAGACTTTTATGGACGGTAGCATCCCTGGCAGGGGGACATGGAATGCACTAGAAAGCTAAATGAGTGTCAGAGAGTAAGTCCGTTAGTGGTTCTCTTTCACAGTTTCTGCTTGAGATCCCCCCATAACTTGCCTCAGTGATGGACTGTGACATGGAAGTGTAAGCCAAACAAATTTTTTTCTCTCCAGTTTTTTTGGTCAGGCTGTATTATCACAGCAATAGAAATCTATAACAAGAGGGAGTAGATAAAAAGAAGATAATCACAACTACAAAAGCAAAAGAGTGAATTGATGCTGCAAAAAGATTAAACCAAGAAGGCAATAAATGTTAAAGACTGCAAAAAGACAAGCATTCATTTATATTTTTAATCAGAACCCTGAATGTAAATGGTCTTAATTCCCCAAATAAAAAAAAAAATACACAATGGCTAATTAGATTAAAAACAAGATGCAATTAATTGCTGAGTGTAAGAAACACACCTGGATAGCTAAAACATGTAATCTTCACACAAGAAGCTTATGAGTGATGATCTAAGCAAATGGAATATAGAAACCAGAAGAATACTTATACTTATAACCAATAGTAAAACTGGTATAAAATTAGAAAAGGCAAGAGAGCCAGTATGTGCTGATGAAATGAACATCACATCAAGAAGATAATTCTAGTCTTCTATGTAAAACAAACATCCCCTAAAATGAAAAATGGGTCACACTACAAAAGCAGGGTGACCTACATACTCCCTCTTGCCACAGATATGTAGTACACTCACAAGATAAAATCAACAAAGGAATCACTACGGCATAGGTTGAATAGATAAAAGAAACAAAATGTCCTGTCCACAAACAAGAATACACATGTGTCACAAAGCAAGACTCAGAAAATACTCCTGAAATCAAATAATTTGTAGCATTTAAGGCCATAAAAAAACAAAACTAGAAATAAATCACATGATACACCAGAAATTATATAAATATGAAAAATAAACAATATACTTTGTTTTTCTTTTTCCTTTTTATGTATTCACTTATTTTGAGTTTTTTAGGCAGGGTTTCTCTCTGTGACCTTGGCTCTTCTGGAACTCACTGTATAGACCAGAATAACCTCAAACTCAGAGATTTACCTGGCCCTGCCTCTCTAGTGCTGGGATTAAAGGCATGTGCCACCACTGTCAGGCTAACAGTATACTTTGTAATAATTAATCCATCACTTACAAATCAAGGACTACATTTTAAAACTTTAAAATGAATGGAGGGTAGCCTATCAGAATCTAACACATCAAATTTAATTTTTATAACCATATATACAGCTAAGATATGCAACATTCAAAACCAATCATAGGCTGGGGGGTGTCACTCAGTGGTACACTGCTTGCCTTACTAATACAAAACTCTGGATTCAATACACAGCAACCAAAAACAAATTTAAGGAATCTGAAGTAAATAACCTATGATACCTTTTGAAGTCTATGAAGAGCAAGAACAAACCAAGCCAAAAGTCATTGAAAGGTAAGATATAATAAAAATTAGAAATGAAATTACTGCAATAAAATTTTTTTAAAAAATATGGTAAAAACATAATTCTTTGAAAATATTTATAAGAATGGCAGACACTTAAATAAACCAAGAGAAACAGAGAGAAGATCCACAAAAAATGTACCTGCAGCTATAAAGACAGATATTACAAGTTCTTAAACCTGATAAATATATTTGATATAAGAGCAGGAAACAGGATCAGTGTGTGAAATCAGTGGCACTTCTGTATGCTAATAACAAACATATCCAGAAAACTTCAGTAAATATGCTCCATTCATAATAACCAAAATATCTAGAAATAAACCTAACCAAAATCCTGTGCTGCTGATGAGCTGGCAGCAAGAGGATCAGGAGATCAGTGAGCCAGCAAGATGACTCAGGGTTTAGGTAACTTTCTGCTGAACCTGAGAACTGAGTTCAATTTCACCCGGTCTCATGCTACAAAAAGAGAAAATTAGCTCCTGTAAGAGGACATCTGACTTGCTCATGTGCTCCATTGCTTATTTATGCCAACACCATGTGAGCCCCACACACATATGCCACACATCCTCCTATATGTCTCTCACATGTCCTCACATGCCACCAACACACATATATGCACAATAAAATAATACATGTAATTTTATAACATAATTTCAATAAATGGTTCTAAACCATATTATAGATTGGTATGTTCACAGACATTTGTGTTCCCACCATACAAGGCTGAGAAACGAGAGTTTCAATAATTCAAAGTCAACCTAGCATAAGTAAGAAAATTAAAACAATAACAATAAAGAAACCTTGATGCATAATCTATATTTTTAAAACCAAAATTTAAATGTAATAAAAATTGCAAATTTTTAAAAAAATTACAGAGGAGAATTCAAATCTAAAGAACAGCATTTTTTTTATGAATGACATAAAACTAACAGTTTAAAATAGATGACTCAGGCTATATTAACATTAAAATATGCCTAGAGAATTTGTGAAAGACAAGGAAATGGCAAAGGTAGATTGGAAGTAAAGATTTGTCATAGTATATAAAGCAAGGTTTGCATTCTGTGTGCATGTGCATGCGTGCATGCAAGTGTGTGTGTGTGTGTGTGTGTGTGTGTGTGTGTGTGTGTGTGCAACAAATGAAATCCAGTGGGCAAAAGCAAAGAGTAGTAATTTCTACAAAGACGATATACAAACAGCATATAATTACACAATAAGCATGGCATTATTAATTAGAAAACTGAAAATTTAACTACTATTAACTAGTATTTACTGTACAGCAAAATGGTAGCTAAAATTAAAGACTAGTAGAAAGTTTCTGACAAGGATGTGGATTTATTGTTATCTAAAATGCATTCCCAACTTGAAAATAAATTTTTATAAGTTTTATCATATTTTGCCATAAAAACTAAAAAAATCTCTTTAATCACTTATATATTTACCAAGAAAAATAAAAACTTCACAAACACACACACACACTCATGCACATACTACACATTCACATTACATACACATACACACTACACCCATACATGCACACAGGCACAAGCAAACACACACACATACCTGGACATACATACACACTATACACATATTACACACACTATGCACACACACACACACTACATACACACATAAACACACATACACACAATTTTATTTGAACATTTATATTGACTCTATTTACAATCACCATAACCTGGAAACAACCCAAAATCCTTTCAAATGGCAAGCTATAAACAAACCATAATAGAATGAAGGAGTATTATTATGTAATGCTGAAAAATGACCTGTGGGGGTAGGAAAGCTAGTGAGGTTCCTCAGCAGATAGATAAAAGCAGTTGCTACAATGCCCAACAACCTGAGTTCAATTCCTAGAACCCACATAAAGGAAAATGAAGAGAACAGACTACACAGAGCTGTGCTCTGTCCTCCACAAATGCAGCTATATATCACATGACCTTACCTCATAGCATATATACAATAATAATAATAATGGTGATGATAGCAAACTAGTAAAACATAACATTTTCATTAATTTCTTGAGAATTGATTCAGGCATACAATACCTTTAAATCATATCTCAATCACTTTTATCCCTAACTCTTCCCTAATCAACTAGCTACTTCCTTGGAACATCATTTCCCCAGTATGTTCTAATAACACTTTGAGTTCAGTTTGCAGTGCACATATACATATAAATTGGGGCCATCCAATAGCCTATGATTGACCTACCAGAAGCCACACTCTTTAAGAAAACTGAGTCCTCCTCCCAGAAACCAGCAACTATCAATAGCCTCTCATCTGCTGAACCATTTCACTGACCCCTAAATGAGTTTTCACTTCATTTAGTAGCATGGATTAATAGTAAGTACATTTTAACAAGTGAATGAAGTTTATCTCCAAATATTACACAATGTAGTCTTGCTTATGTGATATTCGAGACAAGACCTTGACTTGGAGATATAGGATAGTAGCGACACCCTGGGTTCAGTGTCTGTCACTACAAAGCCAAGGGTGAAACTGGAGTGACTGGAGGAGGAAGAGAAAATGAAGAGGAGATAGAAATTTAAAATTTGACAAAAAAGAAGGAGGAGGAAGAAGAGGAGTAGCAGGAACAGGAGGAGGAAGAGGAGAAGAGGAGCCTAATTCAAGCCTAGTGCTGGTTCTGCAAAGAAGGGACTACTGAAAATGGGTCAAGATGCTGATTGTGACAAAAATGTCTTATGTCTTGATTGGTAGAGACAACATGACTCTTGGTTTCTCAGATTCAACAGTCTGTACACTTAGAAGAATGAATTATACAATATATAATTATACTTTGATAAATATAATTTCAAGATAATACATTATATATTAAATGTGCTAACAGTCTGGTCAAATATTTTTCTTTTCTAAGGCACAATGTAAAGTGATGTAGCTATCCCTTTGGAAACACATGTCGAGAGACTCTACTTTAGAGCCAGCCTCTGAGCTGAAGCATCTACAGCTGTTAATTTTCTCCACTTTGGCTCTCAGCACCTCAGAGGCACTAAATAAATAGTCATTGCTGACTCCATTATTCTTTACATGTGGCATTATCCGGCCACGTGGAGTTTAGGAAACACTGACTGGAAAGGGGAAGTCACAAACTATAATTTCTGAGAGGGCAGAAACAATCCCCAGCTGGATCTCAAAGCATAACCTACAAATTTAAGCTCCATCAAAAAAAAAAAAAAAATGAGAGAAAGAGTCAGAGAACAGCGATTCCTCATCTCTTTGTTCTGCTACACTTCCTCATTGATAATTCATGTTCCCTCTCTTTGTTTACTATCACATATGCATACACTTCACACACACACACACACACAGAGAGAGAGAGAGAGAGAGACAGAGACAGAGACAGAGACAGAGACAGAGACAGAGAGAGACAGAGTCTCATGGATCAGTACTACATAAACTAATACTCTTGGTTCAATATATGTCCAAGGAAATATAAATGTATTTAATAGATTAACCTTTAGCTGCTACATTTCAATTACATTGAAATCACATAATTAGAAATGCTAAAATACACTTATATTCATTCCCTTGATAACAAAGCAGACAGTGTTGTCTCATCTTTACATTATTATCAAATGGGCACTAGACTCAGAAAAGATACACAATGTTTCCTGAATATTGGGGAGCTCATAAAGCTAATTTTAAAAATGCAAATTTTTCCAAAAGACCTTACAAGAAAATGCTTATGATGCAAAGCCAATTGACGAGCGGGATTCTACTCAAGAAATTATATTTATAAACTTTCAAAGCTTTCCATTGCCAAATGCATCATAGTCAGATACAGACAGCTTGAACTCAGTTCAAAAGAGAGTAACTCACCTTAGGCTAACTATAAAATAAATTTTCTGGCAGGTCAGAGTTAAAATGCAATTTAATTATAAAATAAATAATATGTTAAATCATATGGAGGACAAAGACACAGTCATAACACAGGCATAGTCAAAGCAAAGCATAGCAAGACACTACCTATGGTGAGCCCTTCATTTTCTGTTGTATACTCCCTGAATAAGAGAAGATGCAGTTCTGTCTCTACCACCCAGGCTTTTCCTCAGAACACCTTATGCCAGTATGTATTAAAATGCAAATTCCCAGCAAAGCCAATGAAAATATGATTCATTTGGGCTTCAGCTTTATTGAAGGATTCATTCACAAGATTTTGATATGTCTATTTAGATAGCTATTAATGTCTTCATCTTTTCCAAAAACTCCAGGTCAAACAAACAGAAACTAGCAACTAGCATTAAGTAATGACACTGTATGAATATTTCCCACACATTTTGGAAGCATTTCCATTGCATTTCTTGTAGGTTGATATGTATTTTTTACATTATCTGAGGTAGTAACATAGCTCGCAGTACTGAGTGGACAATAAGCTAAGTTAGAATTTACATAGAAGTTTGAGAATTATGTGCTTAATATATAGCAATTAACAGTTATTATTCTTAAAAATATGCTTATTGTTCAGATTTCTAACTTTTGATTTTCCTTTAGTACAAAACCATCTTGTCAGGGTTAGTATAAACATCAGTAATGTATTGTGCACTCAGAAAGCTACAAGAAAGAACTATATTTTTTTAATTACAAAGAAATAGTATATATTTGAGGAGATAGACATACATATATATCCTTACTCCAATATAAATTCTTTTCAGTTTTTATAAAATCAAAATATCTGTTGTAGTCCACAAAAATAAACCATTTTTATACATATTTTTTAAAAGAAAACCAACTTTCCTGCAAAATATTCTAAGCTTTCCAACACTGTATCTGAAGTGATACAATTATAATAAACTCAGTATCTAAACATTTGGTCATGAAAGGCTTAGACTCAATTCTACTTACAAAGTTATTACCAGATATATTACCCCTTTACCATACCCATTTATTCAAAGCTATTTCTATTTCTCTTGAAATAGTTCCTGTATTGTTTTGACATTATATCATAATTTCAAGATATTTTATGGGCAATTTTTATGAAATTAAAAATAATAATTTTAATTATTATAATACAAATCTTAAAGAAAGCAATGCCAGAAAGGCAAGTTAAAGAGGGGGCTGTTTTCCTGTAAATACTTTTTTTAGTAATGCATCATCTTATTTACAAGAAATGTATAGTTACTGAAAAAATAGAAATGGAAAAGAATTACTTTCAATTACTATTCAAAGTAACCACTGTTGGCTTATTGGTGCATACCCCTTGGTCTTTTTCTATACAAGGTAATTATGTTATAAAATAGGTCATATTGACTGTATGATATTTCTCTCTTTCACTTTCTAATGCATTGTGCCCATCGGCCTCTGTCTCCAATTATAAATAAAAAACCAGAGATTACAATAAGTCAAAGAAAACACCCATGGCTTGGCTGTTTTTTCACAAAGTGCTAAAGCAACAAGTGCATAGTCACATTTGAGGAAGATGGTAATAACGAACACTGAAAACCAGCATGAGAAAAAAATGAAAAAACAACAGAGAGAAATATTATATCCTGCCACTTGTCCCAGCTGTTAAGCTGGTGCAGGGAAGTGTGCCTTCTGCAGCACTATGCATGAAAGAGAATGACAGCAAATCCCACCACAGTGGCTACTGAGAATGCTAGCTAGCAGAAAATTCCAAAGCCATAATAGACTTTAAGCCTACCAAAATGAGTAGCCTAAAATCTAGAGTATGATTACATCAGAAAGGAAACTGTATTATCTCCAAGCATTATAGCAAAACTCTCCTAAGTAAGGTCTGGATTGAGAGTTTGCTAGGGGTCTTCATTGCACCAACTCAATAGGAAGCTGCTTTGTTAATGAACTTGGCAAAGTATAGTAATCTGACTCAAACCAACTGCATACCTGTAATTACAGGGCAGTTGCTGTCTCCTGGGCAATATGGGTGATATTATTGGAAAGAATCCAGAGGTCAGGTTGTGAGTCCTCTGAGATTAGCATGCTCATCTGTGGATTTCTGCTGATGCCAGCACTGAAGCCACTCATGTGTGCAGTTCACACAGTCCCTCCCTCAAGCACAACACAAAGCTGTCTGTTGCATCACAGTAAAAGAAATCCATAGTTCAAATTGTAGTCTGCATAAAGAAGCATGGTGAGGCAGCACTGGTCGATGTCATGGTTCTAACAATTGCCTTGGGATTTTTGTTTGTTTGTTTGGTTGGTTGGTTGGTTGGTTGGTTGGTTGGTTGGTTGGGTTTTTTGTACTTTAAACATATTCAAAGAAAACTATGTCCAGTATTGACTATATTATAATCCCTTGCTTTATTAACATTTTAATTTAAAGTCTTTGGGGGAAAATTCCAGTCATCACAACACTGACATGCACATTTGACCTTAATGAGCTGAACGGTCCTCTTCTAAATAAATATGCTCACAGGAGGTGCAGAAAAGAACATTACGATTTGTGATGCCACCAACCCTATGCAGGCCCATCACTAAACACGTCAACATCTAATCTGATCATGTATTATGAAAGGACTGTGTTTGATTTCTGAAGATGCTATGCATCAGTTTCTGCCTCTATTTGTGTAACATCCGGAAGAATACCACAACCAATTTGAAGAAGTGCTTCAGTCGGTCCACTCACCATTACTGAGACAGCTTGTACATCACATAATAGAGTGAGTTTTACCTGCATCCAAGGAAAAGATGGTCATCTGATAGGGTCTATCACTTCCACTGTAAATTATCCACACTGTGGTACATCAACCTCTCTCCGGTTTATAATGCAATTGTCTCAGTGAGGATTCAGTAGAACTTGACTCAAACTACAACAATGGCTCATTGCAGTGGACATTTGCAAGTAAAACTCTTTGAGTAAAGTTAGAGGATTTTCTTTTTTGGTCCAATCTATTTGATCACATACTCAGAAAATAAGTATCAACATATAATAGAACTAATTCCAGTTTTCTAAGCTATACTGGTCCTGAGAATATAACAAAAGATGCTCTATTATATCATAACACATGTTCAACTAAGTTCATAACAGCCTTATTCTTCTTTTTTCCCAAGTCTGCTTTTATACCATTTTAATTACATGCAAGTATTAAAGTCAGTTCTAGGTTGAGGAACTAGCAATACAATAGATGCAAATAGTCAAGGAACAAGCAAGACAATAAACACAAATAGTCAACGAACAAGCAAGGCAATAAACAAAGTCCTGTGATTACTCCCATGATCACTGTTTCTAAGGGTTTATCAGGATGACCAAAATATCTGAGCCTACTTTCCTATCCTAGCCCAAAGTCATTTTCAAACCTGAAGCCTACTTCTTTGTTCTAGCCTAAGATTTAGATTCTTGCCTGGAATTACTTCTTTGTTCTAGCCTAGGCTTTAGATTCCTGCATGAAGCCCATCTCCTTTCTTTAGCATCCTTATTCCTAAAAGCCAGAAACTAGAAGCAACCAAGATGTCCCTCAACAGAAGAGTAGATACAGAAAATGTGGTTCATTTACAATGGAATACTATTTAGCTACTAAAAAACAAGGACATCATGAATTTTGCAGGCAAATAGAATTAGAATTGTGAGTGAGGAAACTCAGACCCAAAAGGACATACACAGTATATACTCACTGATAAGTAGGTATTAGCAAAGTACAAAATACCCATGATACACTCTACAAAGTCTAAAGAAGTTAAAGAAGGAAGGTTCAAGTGAGGACACTTAAATTCCATTTAGAAAGAGGAACAAAAATAATCATGGCAGGCATAGAGAAGAAGGAACCTGGGTATGAGAAGGGAGGGAGAGAAAATAAGAGAGGGGAGGATCAGGTGAAGAAGGAGACAGGAGAGAAGCCCAGAGGACTGAGAAAATGATTGTAAATATGTAGCTGTTAGGGGTGCAGTGTGGGGGAAACCTCTAGAAAATCCCAGAGACCTAGTATGGGGAGCCTCCCAGGACTTAATGTGGGTGACCCTAGTTGAAATTCCCAACAGTGGGGAGATAGAACCTGAAAAGACCACCTTCAGTAGTTAGACAGGAGTCCCAGGAGAGAGATGGATATATCAACCTACCTACAAAACTTTTAACCTAAAATTGTTCCTATCTAAATTCTGAAATTTCTAAAAAAAAAAAAAAAAAAAAAAAAAAAAAAAATTCAGGAACAAAAAATGGAGGAGAGATAGAAGGAATGGCCAACCAGTGACAGGCCCAACTTGGAATACATACCATGGGCAGGCATTAATCCTTGACACTATTACTGACGCTATGTTGTGCTTGCAGACAGAAGCCTAACATGCTTGTCCTCTGAGAGGCTCTACCACCAACTGACTGAGACATATGTACATACTTAGAGCTAATCGTTGGGCTACCTAATGAGACTCTGCCTCAAAAGAAATAGAGAAACAATAAATATTTTAAGTATAAAAATATATGTTTTATAAATTAAAAGGTTGAAGTAAACACATGCCTTGTGTCTGATCATAATGAAGTGAAACTCGAAGTCAACTGCAATAGCTTTACAAACTCTACAAACATGTAGAAACTACATAGCATGAATTTGAACAAATAGTAGGTCATTGAAGTAAAAGAAAAGAAATTTCAGTATTGCTTGAAACAAATATTTTAAGAGCATAATTAAACTGATAGCATCACTAAAAGAAACCATAAAAACTGGTTGTTCTCATCAATTACTTGAAGTAGTTTCATTTATAAATATAATGACCTGTCAAAAGAACTTAGAGAATGAATAATAAACCAGATAAAAGCTTTAAGAATGAAAAGAACAATAAAGGTTAGAGAAAAGATAAATGAAATAGAACTAGCAGCTAACAAAATTATAATGAAACAGAGACGGGATCATTGACAAACCTATAACTAAACAAAAGTTAGGAATCAAATAATTAAAATTATAAACACCCAATAAGCCATTACACTTGATACCATGGAAATACAAAGAACCAATTGAGATTATATTGAAATGCAATATGCCAAAATACTATAAAGACCTAGAATTTGAGGTGGGGATTTAAAAAGACATATACCTACCAAAACTGAACAAAAAGAGTAAGAATGGGTATACAGAAAATTTTGGAGAGAAGAAAGAAAACGGAGAAATATTCCAACAATTGTATAATCTCAAAATTAAAAGTTTAAAACAACATAATAGTTATAATAATAAATAAATAAATAAATAAATAAAGTGAATCAGCAACACAAAGTATCCCAACAAGGAATGCTCATGGTGAGATTGCATCACTGCTATTTTTATCAGAATTTTAATGAAGAATTAACAAGAAAAATTATTAAAAAGTTGGAGTCTAAGTAAACTTATATATGATGCTAAAATTATTCTATTAGAAAAATGTAACAAAGGCACACACATACACATACACATACACACACACACACACACACACATACACAGACATCAAACTAAAGTCCATAAATCAGAAAGAGACAAATAATGTTATCATCTCAATGGATGCAGCAAAAAGCATTTACAAAAATTTGCATATCTCTTTATAATAAACTTCTTGAACAAATAAATATAAAATAATCTTACCTTGATATCTAGTAAAGGCACATTGTGTGCAGTATTGAATGTAAAAGACTGGAAGCATTTTCCCTAAAACCAATAAGACTAGAAAGCTATCTATTGCCACTATTCTTAATAAATACATTTTTAAAAGTTTTAGTCAAAGTAAGAGTAAGAAAGAAATGAAAGACATGAATATGAAATATGCAAATTGTCCTTGTTTGCCTGTGAAATTATTTGATATGCAAATAACCTACAGATTCAACCAAAAGATGAATAGAATGCATAAATCTGATAACACAGAGGACTAAAACATCGACATCCATAACTCTGTACCTTCCATTTGCTCTAGCTAAAAATTCGAGCATTATGCTGCACAACAGTGGTGAGAACAGACATCTTTGTCTGTTTCCTCACATTACTGAAACTGATTTGAGGTTTTTCTCTATTTATCATGATGAAGGCCGTGGGCTTGTTACATTTGGCATGTGTTATGTTGAGGGTTTGTCTCTTGTATTCCAAGAGCAGAGAACAAATTGGTCAAATAGAAAAGGAAAAATCCAAGAGACTATTTACATATGCTATACATATTCTATATATTCAAAAAAACTCTATGAGAAAACTCCTACAGATGATAAATACATTGAATAAAGGAACAGGATACGAAATTAAAAGAAAAAACCCCATACCCTTCCTATGTACCAGTAACAAACCAACTAAAAAAACCTAGAGAACCAATGCATTCACAATGCCTGCAAATTCATTTAAGGCTATATTTAGCCAAGGAAATGAAGAACTTGCACAGTGAAAACATAAGAAAGATACTGAAGGAGGAAACTGGATAGATACCAGAAAATAAAAAGACAACCCCTTACCTTGTCCGTGCTCACTGAGTAGTAAGATAAATATTTATAAAATGTCTATCCTACCCACATACTAAATGTATGAATTAAAGAGAGAAAACAAGGATATACAGGAGGGTTTGGAGGAAGAAAGGAAATGGAGAAATAGTGTGATTATATCTCAAAAATAAAAGATGAAAAAAATGTGATGGAAAAGGACAGTCTCTTTAACAAACTGAGCCAGGAGAACTGGATATCTAGGTGTAGAAGAATGAAACTTGACCCATGTCTCTATGCTTGTGCCAAAAGCAATTCAAAGTGAATCAAGGACATTGGTGTCAAATCTGGCACTCTGAAACTATCAGAGGATAACCTTAGGGAAATACTTTATGATATTGGTAGAGGCAATGATCTGAATATAATCAAAAGTCATCAGAAACAAAAGCAAAGACTAACTAATAAGATTACATCAAAGTAAAAAGCTCATGAATAAAAATAGAAACAATAAACAAGGTGAATAGTCAATAATCAGAAAAACGCTTTGTCAGCAATTCATCTAACTGACAGTTATATCCAGAGTATATAAAAATACAAAAAAAAAAAAAAAATAGAATGGGTGATGTGCCTCAAACAATCGGTAAATAATCTAACTAAATGTCTCAAAATTTCAATTATGATATTATAATTATGTGTCTGCATCTGTGTTTGCATATATATATATATATATATATATATATATATATATATATATGATCAGACAACAACCTGTACGCATGTAGGGGTCAATTTTCTCCTTCTAGGTGAGTCTAAAAGATCAAATTCAAGTTGTCATGTATGACAGTAAACAACTTTGCCTATTTTGCCCATTGCCAGCTATAACTAAGCACATCTTAGAGATGACATACAAATCACACAAACACCTTTGAAAATGCTCAAAATCTTTAGCCATAAGGGGAATGTAAATAAAACTCAAATGAGATTCTCTTCATAGTAGTTAGAATATCTATTAGAAAAAAATATTAGCAAATGATTTTTATACAACATAAATGGGAATGTAATTTCATCTACCCAATATTGAAATCAATATGGAAATTTTTCAAAAAAACAAAATCTATAGCTATCATCTAGTCAAGGTATTCTACTGAGCACATATGCAAAGGAAATAAAATTGACATATAAAGAAAATAACTGCTCATCTACCTTTATTGCACCACTTTCACAAGTTAGGAAATCACCCAGGTGCCCAACAACTTAAACATGGAGAAAGAAACTGTTATACATATACGCAATGGAATATTATTCAACTATGAAGAAAAATATTGTCCTCTGTGGCACAATGATAGAAATAAATAGTACCGTGTAATGGGAAGTAGCAAGTACAGAAAAACAAGTATCAACTTCGCTCATTATATGGGCAAACTTAAAAAGAAAACCAAAATGTATTGGTAAGAGTGCCAGAGTTGGAGGATCAAGAGTGAAAATATGTGGTTGAGTGTGATCAGTGCAGGTATTAAGATATCACAATGGACTCCATTACTGTACACCACTATAATATGCTAATAAAATAATCAATATATGAAACAGGGTGTCTTTATTAAGCCACTGTGTTCATGCAGTGTTTCATTTTTAATTACCAATGCTTTATCTTTGGATATTTTAGTTGTTCTCGAGTTTCTTTTATTTCATATGTGGAAAACGGACTATTCTCAGGCCATGCGTAATAATATTGCAGAGCTTCTTCTGATTAAAAACAACAAATCAAATTAACACAGATATTTTCAAATACTCATGTTAAATATTTTTTAAAAATCTGGACTATCTTTAAATTATTTTCCTCAAAGCCATATAATTTTATTCAATGTAAAATTATAACTGGTTTGTTTTATAGTATTCAGTAATAGAAAAGAAGAAGATAAACAAAAGCAAAGCTATAATTACCATTAATTACACTAAAAATAAGAGAGATTTCTGTGTTTATTTTGGTTAGAAAACATTCAATAAAAACAATGATTAATGTAACTTTAAAACATGTAATTTGGTGACTATCTTCTATGAGATAACTGTTACTGTGAAATATCAAAACCATCCTGATGGGTATAAAGTAGAATATCAGGGTCATTTTGATTTGTATTTCCCTGATGACTAAGGACTTTGAACATTTCTTTAGGTGCTTCTCAGCCATTTGAGATTTCTCTCTTGTGAGTTCTCTTCTTTGCCAATTTGTATCCCCTTGATCTACTTTGGCTGTTTTACTGATCTACCTAGAATTTTGGGTACTATATCAAGTAGAAACGGGGAGAGTGGGCAGCCTTGTCTTGTCCCTGATTTTAGTGGGATTGCTTCAAGTATCTCTGCATTTACTTTGATATTGGCTGTTGGTTTGCTGTATATTGCTTTTATTATGTTTAGGTATTTGCCTTGAATTCCTGATCTCTGCAATACTTTTAACATGAAGGGATGTTGTATTTTGTCAAATGTTTTTTCAGCATCTAATGAGGTAAACATGTGATTTTTTTTCATTTGAATTCGTTTATATAGTGGATTATGTTAGTGGATTTTTGTATATGGAACCAACCTTGCTTTCCTGGAATGAAGCCTGCTTGATCATGGTGAATGATGGTTTTGATGTGTTTTTGGATTTGGTTTGCTAGAATTTTATTGAGTATTTTTGCATCAATATTAATAAGTGAAATTGATCTGAGTTATTTCTTTGTTGGGTCTTTGTGTGGTTTAGGTATCAGCATAATTTTGGCTTCATAGAACAAATTAGGTAGTGTTCCTTCTGTTTCTATTTTATGGAAAATTTGAAAAGTCTTAGTATTAGCTCTTCTTTGAATGTCTGCTACAATTATGCACTAATGCCATCTGGCCCTGTGCTTTTGTTGGTTGGGAGGTCTTTAATGACTTCTATTTCACTGGGGGATATGGGATTATTAAGATAGTTTATAGTTTACCTGCTCTTGATTTAACTTTAGTACATGATACATATCTAAAAAGTCTTCCATTTCATCTAGATTTTCCAGTTTTGTTGAGTAAAGCTTATTGTAGTAAGATCTGATGTTTTTTTTTAATTTCCACAGTTTCTGTTGTAATATCTCCATTTTCATTTTTGATTGTGTGAATTTGGATACAATCTCTTTGCCCTTTAGTAAGTTTGGCTAAGGGTTTACATATCTTGTTGGTTTTCTCAAAGAATCAGCTTTTGGTTTGGGGGATTTTTTGTATAGGGTTTTTTTGGTTTTTTGTTTGTTTTGTTTGTTTTGTTTTGTTTTGCTTCTGAGTTTGCTTACTTCCTGCTGTCTACTGTTCTTGGGTATGTGTGTGCTTCTGTTTTTCCTAGGAATTTTAGGTGTGCTATTAGGTGCTAGTGGAAGACCTCTCCAATTTCTTTACCAGAGCACTTAGTGCTATGAATTTTCCTCTTAGCATTGCTTTCATTGTGACCCATATGTTTGAGTATGCTGTGTCTTAATTTCTATTGAATTATAGAAAGTCTTAATTTTTTTTATTTTTTCTGACCAAGTTATTATTGAGTAGAGAGTTATTCTGTTTCCATGTGTATGTGGGTTTTCTATTGTTTTTCTTGTTATTGAAGTCTAGCCTTAGACTACGATTATCTTAGTGGATGCATGGGATTATTTCAGTCTTCTTGGATCTGCTGAGGCTTGCTTTGTAACCAATTATTTGGTCAGTTTTGGAGAAGATACCATGAGGTTCTAAGAAGTAAATATTTTTGTTTGTTTGTTTTAGGGTGAGATGTTCTGTATATACCTATTATATCCATTTGATTCATAACTTCTATTGGCTTCATTGTGTCTTTGCTTAGTTTCTGTCTCAATGACCGGTGCATTGTTGAAAGTGGGGTGTTAAAGTCTCCCACTATTATTGTGTAATGTTTTTAATGTCTGTTGAGAAGTCTGGTGTAATCCTGAGAAGTCTGCCTTTATATGTTACTTGGCCTTTTTCCCTTACTGCTTTTAGTTTTCTTTCTGTGTTCTGATCATTTGGTGTTTTAATTATTATATGAAAAGGCATTTCTTTTTTGGTCCTATCTGTTTGGTGTTCTGTAGACTTCTTGTATATTTATGGCCATCTCTTTCTTTAGGTTGGAGAAGTTTTTTTCTATGAGTCTCTGGACATTTTCTGACCCTTTGAGCTGGGAATCATTGGTCTCTTCTATCCTGTTATTCTTAGGTTTGGTCTTTTCATTGTGGTCTGGATTCCCTAGATGTTTTGGGTTAGGAGTTTTTCATGCTTTGTATTTTCTTTGACTGTTGTGTCAGTATCTTCTATGGTGTCTTCTATGCCTGAGATTCTCTCTTCTATCTCTTGTATTCTGTTGGTGATGCTTGCATCTGTAGCTTCTGACCTCTTTTTTAGGTTTTCCAGTGTTGCTTCTATTTGTGATTTCTTTTGTTGGAATTGGTTATAACTTTTTTTAAGATTTATTTTTATTTATATTAGTACACTATAGCTGTCTTCAGACACACCTGAAGAGTACATCAGACCCCATTACAGATGGTTTTGAGCCACCATGTGGTTGCTAGGAATTGAACTCAGGACCTCTGGAATAGCAGTCAGTGTTCTTAATCACTGAGCCATCTCTCCAGACCCTGGTTCTAACTCTTTGAATTGATTTGGTTTCCTAATTGGGAATCTGCATGTCCAGACATTGAAAGTCCTTGTCCCCAATTTGTGTTTGATCAATCAGTAAAGACCCCAGAGCCAATGGTTGGGCAAAGAAAGAAGGAATGGGAACATTAGATTTATGTGGGTGAGGATACAAAAGAAAAAAGAAGACAAGGATCACCATGATGCAGTGGGAAGATGCCACTGGCCACTTTCCCAATTGGGCCTGGGGTAGCAAACAGGGGATTAGAACTGCCCAGCCATTCAGCTAGACTGCATATTAAAAATAAGATTGTGTGTGTGTGTGTGTGTGTGTGTGTGTGTGTGTGTGTGTGCACGCACCTTTCATTTGTGGATCTAAAGAGCTTCTGGGTGGGTAACTGGTGCTCCACCAGGAGCACAAGGCTATGTAGCTAAAATTACCATTACATTCTTTGTTTCTACTTCCATTTATAGGTCTTGGACCACTTTGTTCAATTCCTTTACCTGTTTGATTGTGCTTTCCTTTATTTCTTTGAGTTCTTTGTTTCCTTCTTAAAGGTCTCTATTGTCTTCGTGAGATGGGATTTTAAGTCAGCATCATGCTTTTTAGGTGTATTGGTCTATTCATGGCTTGCTGTGGTAGGAGAGCTGGGTTCTGATGGTGTCAAAGTATTTTGGCTTCTGTTGCTTATGATTTTGTGCTTGCCTCTCATCATCTGGTTATCTCTGAAGTTAGCTGGCCCAGGTTACTCTGTGTCTCTGTGTTACTCTGCCTCCTGTGTCCCTGGGTTGCTGCAGATCTCCTTGGCATCTGTGTCCCTAACTGCAGCCGATCTGCTAGGAGATCTGCAGACTGTCCAGTTTTGAGAGAGAGGAGAAGACAGGCTGATTTTCCCCCAAGAAGGTGCCGACCAGAAGGGAAATGGTTTTCATGGTGAGGGAGGAGTCCTACATCCACCGGGCACCTGGGAGTGGGAGGCTCCCAGCTATTACGACTATTTGGGCAGCTATCCTACCTGTTACACTGGCTGCCGCAGATCTCCTGTTAGCCCTATTGACTTTCGGTGTTGAGAGAGAACCCTGGTCTAGATTTCTACCTGGGCCCATGTAGATGTAGAAGCATTGAGCAGATCTGTCCTTGCCCCTTACCTGGGAGGCATGAGCAGGCCCTGAGAGCAGGAAAACTTGCTCCACCCCTCACCTACTACAGCACTTATGAGAGTGGCCAATATCTCCCTGGGTAGCACAGTAGAGCTGGACCTGTTAGTGGAGGTGCAGGAGAGAAGGCAGGCAGACCAATACATCTATCCCTCAAGCCCAGATCCAGTGTTGTTGGCTCAATGTAACATCTACCTCATCTATGACCTCCTGGAGTGGGTGACAGGGTCAGTCTTGCAGAACTAAAGTTGCAGGATCTTCATGGCACAAGGCAATAACAGGGCATCTAAAAGTAGTCCCTGTGAGGATCCAGTATGAAAAATGTGGCAGAAGTCAGAGGCCTCAAATTACACCAATGACTCATTGCAATGTGCTGGCTCCTTGCAGGCAGGCCCAGGCAAGAAGAGAGAGGTGCCAGTCCTACCGGGCCTCTCTGGGACTGAGCTGGATGGCGAATGTCTATGGCCCCAAAGAAATACACTGGACAAGGAACTCAACCTTATTGCATCAGCCTCTTTCTTATATAAATTTGAAGCATAGGCAGGGGGATTTTTGGTGAGGTAAGATGAAGCAGGGAAGTGTGACTGAGGGTATGGAGTTACTGACAGGGCCAATGGCAAAGCTTTACATCAGCAACTGGGGGACGGGCAGAGGCAGGAGCAAGCAGGTCTTTCTGAGTCACCCAATAGGGAAGTGATTGAAATAGGGCTCAAAACTTGAGCCAAGCTTAGGCTCTCCCATAAGGCTGCAGAAACTCGAGCAAGTCTAGGGTTTGTCCTCAAGACCAGAATCAGGGTCAAAAAAAATGAAGCCCAACAGCAATGAACATTTGCAAGTGACGCTAAATTGATGCATTTTATTAATTTTAATAATTGTCCCAACCTTTTAAGGGATGTTAATAACAATATGTAATGATATAAAAATGTGTCCATGTGGTGGCCAGAACGGTATGAGTAATCTTTGTAACTTCCATACAATTTTTTCTGAGTCTAAAATTGCTCTAAGAAAAAAAATCCTCCACATTTATGAGTACATATATACAAAATATATCTATTTTCAATAATATTATTATAATTTAGTAACTGGTAAGAAACAGGAATATTTCTCCACTAGGTGTTTGGGGTTTTTTCTTTTTTCTTTCTTCTTTCTTCTTTCTTCTTTCTTCTTTCTTCTTTTTCTTTTTCTTTTTCTTTTCTTCTTTTATTGGATATTTTCTTTTTTTACATTTCAAATGTTATCCCCTCTCCAGGTCTCCCCTCTGAAAACCCCCTATTGCATCCCTTCTCCCTCTGACTCTATGAGGGTGCTCCCCCACCCACCAACTCCTGCCTTCAAGCCCTGGCATCGAACCTCCACAGGACCAAGGGCTTCTCCTCCTTTTGATGCCCAACAAGGTCATCCTCTGCTACACGTGCAGCAGGAGCCATGAGTACTCCTTGGTTTGTGATTTAGCCCCTGGGAGCTCTGGGGTGTCTGGTTGGTTATTATTGTTGTTCTTCCTATGAGGTTGCAAACCCCTTCAGCAACTTTAGTCCTTTCTCTAACTCCTCCATTGGGGACCCCATGCTCAGTCCAATAGGTGTCTGTGAGCATCCGCCTCTGTATTTGTCAGGCTCTGGTAGAGCCTCTCAGGAGACAGCTATATCAGGCTCCTGTCAGCAAGCATTTCTTGGCATCCACAATAGTGTCCAGGTTTGGCGACTATATATGGGATGGATCTCCAGGTGAGGCAGTCTCTGGATGGCCTGTCCTTCAGTATCTGCTTCACACTTTGTCTCCATATTCTTTTCAAACATAATTAATTTCATATGCTTTGCTAGCATATTTCCTGTCAGAGATTCTAATTCTATGTTATTTGGATTAAATCTTCATGGAAATTTTTTTTCCATTACTGCAGGGTGTGTATCAATAGTCTGTGATACAATTTAATTACTTTTATGAAAATTAACTGAGCAAAATTACTTCCTTATACAAATTCTAATGTGGAAAGTACTTGACTAGGTAGCAAAACTTCCCAAGCGAGTCCCTTCATTTGCAACGTGCTAATAGGAAGAAGTACTTATTTATAGAATACTGTTCACCCTGTGATACAGAAAATGGATTATCCTTTTCTAGTTTGCTTGTTGTCTTCCCACTCTGTGGGGCCATAACATTGCTTCTGCATAACTCTCTAACTTGCTATTCGCTATTAACAATAGTAACAGCAATTACTTTCTTATATAATACCCATTATGATAACTTACATGCATTCAAATAGTGGAATTGATAGAATTGAAACTCCAAGATTTCAAGCCTTTTAAGCTAATGAAACATACAATATATAAAATTTTGGAGAGATGAGACGCAATGTTTGACATCTGGAGTATGTCATACTACAGAAACAGAAGGGCGCAAATTGTCCGGGGATAATTTGGACAGTTTGCTCATGACTTGCAATATTTTTCCTTTCTTTTGCACTTAATTTATATATTTCATCTTTTTTAACATTGAAATATATAGCAAAATAGGGGATATCATAATTATATTTTAGAAAGGTAAATAATACATCTTGTAATGATAACATATGGTTATCAACAACAGGTATAATGCAAAGATTAAGAAATGAAGATATTTACTATTCTGAAATGAGAATTATGAATACAAAATTTACATAAAATATTTAACCATTCTGTGACCATAGGCAAATTACTTAGCTATAGACAATCTTTTTTTTAAAATCCATGGAATTTTTGTAAGTATAAAGAAAAGTAATACAAATGAAAAAAATTAACATACAACATGGTTTATAGCATGCCTTAAAAACATATTAGGTTTCATTAGTATTGTTATTTACTTATTCTTATTTTTAAAATTGAGTCTTTCTGCTGATACTGATTGTACTATCCTTAATAGTATTTTTATTCTAAATGTTACTATTTCAGCTTCCTCAAAAACTGTGTAAGCATAATACGTCTTACTACTCATTCCTAATATTTATCCAAAATCAGATGATGTTTCCACTTTGTAAATAGATGATATAGATAGATAAATTCTAGATATAGATAGATAGATAGAAATAGTGATGGATATAGATGATATAAACATCAATATAATTACATATATGGATATAGATATGGATTTATATATCTTTGCGTGTACAAACTCTATTTCTAGCATATGTGATAAGTATCAAGGAACATAGAAGACCTCAAGGACACATACTAATAAGGACTCTGGGGTCCATGTAGCAAAGACTGCTAATGGCAATAGCAGATGATTGTAGAAGCTCTGCATTCTCATTGGTCACATAAACATTGAAAACCTTTATAATTTATATTGTATATAAGTCCTCTTCCACATATTTATCAGAATAAAATGCCAATAACAAATGTCTTTCATTCTCATTGTAGCTGCTTACTTCTGAATAATACTGAAAATATAAAATTTTATCTGGACATTGCTAAAATAGAATTTAATTGGTAATATATAAGCCTTTCCCTAGTATAAATTGTAACACCAAGGATAATATCACATTATGAGAAAAACAAAAAAGTGAAGAGCATTATTTCAAAATAAATGTTTTACCCAAGGCATTCTTGTAAGTAAATAGAAAAGGGGGAAAGATTTTTCTATACAGTATATTTGTAATTTTTCTCTTAAGTTACACAGATGTGTTCTTAATTAAATTTTCTATATGATTTATTGTCACATATAAAAATAATTTTCAAAACTTTGTTAACAAAATAGTTAAACATGATCATGAAAAACATAAAAAAGAAAGGCAAGGGAAACAACTTTTGAAAAATCAAATAACAACAAAATAGTAGATAAAGAGAGGCAAGGAGCAAAATTGGAAAGTGGACATAGGAAAGAGTTCTAAAATAAACCAGTTGCACTCACTGCAGTAGTAACACAGAAATTGTGCGGAATGTTTCAGAGCAAGCAGACAGCTAGCATTGAGTGGGGGTGTAGCTCATGGGGGGGGGGGGTCGGTGTATAGCTAGCATCTATGAGACCCTGGGTCCACTCCCTAGAACTGCAGAGAAAAGAAGACTAGTAGCATGAAGATAAAATAAATGATAATCAGGAAAAAAATAAGATTTGAATCACATGTTCACATTCATATGTATAATAACATCAATCTCATAGAAAGTAGTAGAATCATGGTCACTACAGGATAAAAGAGATAATGAGGTTACAAATTACAAAATACAAATACAAAATAAAACTAGCTACAAAAATTAAATTCTGGTAAAATACAGCTAATGGCTTACAAAACTTTATCATGTGTATGAAAAAGAATTGGAAGAAAAATACTCTTAAGAGTAGGTTTCAAAAAGAAAAAAAAAAAAAAAGGGTAGGTTTCCATATGACTTTTCAAAAGGTCTTTAGTGTTATTGATCCTTCACTATGTTTCATTCTCCCTGGCCTCAGTTTTACCCTTCTTGTTCCATAATCCTCCTTTAGCCCTTTGTACAACTTTATATCATCACCCCTCTCATGATAGTTCCTCCCTTCCTGAATTTTGAGCATTCCAAATGAAATTCACATATATGAGGATTTAAAGCAAACATCCACAAATGAGAGAATACATTTGGCAGTTGATTTTGCACCTCACTCAGAATGATTGTTTCCAGCACCCTTAATTGCCTACAGATTTTATAAATCACTTTCCTAATACCTGAATAATATTTTATTGTATAGCTATACCACATTCTCCTCATCCATTGATCAGTTGATGAACATCTAGGTTGTTTTCATTTCCTGAATATTGTGAAGAGAATAGCAATAAATATGGATGAACAAATAGTAGGACATGGAAACCTTTGAATACATGTCCAAGAATGGAATAGCTAAATTATGTGGTAGATTTATATCTAGAATTCTAAAGAAACTTCACATCAATTTTAATACTTATTGTATCAATGTTCACTCCCACTAGCAGTGAATAAGTGTCCCCATTTCCCATATACATGCCATTATTTGTAATTTCTTTTCATCTTAGTCATTATGAATAGGGTAAGATGAAATCTGAAAGCAATTTCAGTTTCCATTTTCCTAATGGCTAAGATTTTTAATTTTTTTAAAATGTTATTTTTTCAGCAATTTGTATTATTTTTTTTTGAGAACTGCCTATGATGGGGAGGGGGAGGGGAGATTGGAGTTACCCATTACCCTATAACAGGGCAGCAATGTCCCTACTAGACAACATGAACCAAAAAAAACAAAAGCCCAGTACAAGAAATGAATTACTTCTGTGGCGTTGTTGGCCATGAGACCCCAAAGACCATAAAACATTATAAGCTATTGTACATGATTGTGAGTCATGGAACATAGAGAAATCAAGAGAGGAGATGAACAAAATTAAAACATTGTAGAAAATTATCAAAGGACTAATGAAAACGTTTTTGAAAATAGAATTGTAATAGTTTGTCAATGGCAAATACCAGCTACCAGTGTTTGAAAGATGTAAATGCTTATCTACTATTTGGCCATTACTGAGCTTAAGTGCATGTCAGATTATCAGCTTTTACATGAAAAATATGCAAAATTATTTTATGTCAAGTAAGGATACACTTGAAATTTTTTTGTTTGTTGAACCTGGGAAATAAAACTAAAACAAAGAAAAAAAAATAACAACAAATTCTAGGTAGGAATTATCATGGGACTTTATTGCCTTGCTTGTTCTTTGACTATTTGTGTTTATTGTCTTGCTTGTTCCTTGACTATTTGCATCTATTGTATTGCTAATTCCTCAACCTAGAACTGGCCTTAATACTTGCATGTAATTGAAATGGTATAAAAACAGATTGGGAAAAAATTTTAAAAGACAAAGAATACTAAAGAAAAGAGATTAGCAAATTTAGAACATTTCTTACAATGCTCTAAAGGAGGCAGACCAATATCACAAACAGAAAATAAAACCATCTTCAGAGGACAATGAGTCTCATAAGAGTTAAATATTCAAAGGAGACTATATCTGACTACAGATCAACTTCTTAAAATGTAGGCTGGTTTGATTTGGTTTAGTTTGGTTGGGTTAGGTTGGGTTGAGTTGGTTTGGTTTGGTTTAGTTTGGTTGGGTCGGTTGGGTTGGTTAGATTGTGTATGGTTGGTTTGGTTTGGTTTGATTTTGTTGGTTTGGTTTGGTTTGGTTTGGTTTGGTTTGGTTTGGTTGGTTTGGTTGGGTTGGTCTGTTTTTCTCCATGTCACCAATACATATTGGCAAATAATTAATGGGCAAGATTGGTGCTACATGTTTTCCAGTGGCTTTTGACACAGCAGAAGACAAAAGGCATTTCAGCTTTACCAAAGTTCCAAGGACAGCAAATCTTTCATTTTAAACATAACAGAGAGACACTGAGATCATTCAACTGATAGAATAGTAGAAATAATATGACAGAAAGAACTCTTTTAAGACTAAGGAGTAAATTAATGACATATTTTTGAAAGATGTAGAATTTGGGGAACTGCTGTTTTCTTTGTGCTGAGACTACATGAAGATGTGGTTTTAACATAGTGACGAGCTCAAAGATTATTATAGTGGATCACAGATCTGCCATTTATAAGCGATACTGAGCCAAGACCATAACTCCTGGATCTACTGTGACCCGCATTGATGAAACAGGTATTACAAAGCTAGTCTAAAGATCAAATAATAATATACTGAATAAATAATAAAAATATTCCTGTTCTTACTGAACTTGATATAGATGAAATTGTATTTTTAAAAATATTTGTTTTGTTTTTTGATTAGGTTACCATTATCAAGTTTACTTTGGTTTTTCAATACATTTGTAGCTTTAATTGATTCCCAATCCACCCACACATCTCTCCTGCCTCTCTGCAAAACTTCCATTCATCTATCATTGGGTGCCCCATCGTTATTATTTTGCATATGTTCTGCTATCCCTGTAAATCTTTGGAATAGTTGTAAGATTAATAATATTCATTCAGAATTCAAAGAATATCTCATAAATATTATGAATGGTTAAATATTCTATAACTACATAATTATGTTAATTTAATTACAATTAAATTATCTTCTTTAGGAAATTGAGAAATATTTCATTTACAGCTTTCAAAAATATTATCTATACATGTAATGAGTGAATCTAGTAAAAAAAAGCCATAATAGTTCAAAAATAAGCAAGAAGGTGTTAAGCACTATTGAATGCTTTATAATTACTATGAAGTAATATAACTACTAGAATTTGATAGCTGTGCATTGAGCTTTTATTAGAAATGCTATTTTACTGCTGACTGTGAATGATTAAAACTATCAAGCGTGGACTGTTCAACAGGCTCTTCTCTTTTGCCTGGCTGCTTTGAATGAGGGAACTGTTAGCAAAGGGCCCTTTAACCAACAACCAGCTGGAGTGTTCAGATCACAGGCAGGTGTTTGGCACACTTTGCAAGCACTCTGAGGCACTCAAGAAGCTTTAAAGGACCACTACAATCACAGCTGAAAACACACTCCACTCTTGACCCTCTAAAATCTTCCTGAAAAACAGTATTGTAAGGAGACAAGCCAAGGAGAGCCTTAACTAACTGGCACCTATTTTCACCCAAGTCAGAGGTGAGTTACCCTCTACCCTGCTCCCTTGGTCCAGCAGAAGCCCTATTATTGTTACAAATACAATCATTAATTCATATAAAGGATTGATTCTGCTGTGATTTGTGTAGACACTTGCTAAGGGCCCTGGGTATATAAGCAAGCTTGCTCAGCTCACTTTCAAGTAACTGCTGCCTCCTTGTGTTAAAATGTTCTGCCTAATGGAAGGGTTATGTGTATGGTCTTTTCTTTGTTTGCCTTCATTTGTTTTGGGGGTTTTTGTCTTGGTTTGGTTTGCTTTGGTGTTTGGGTTTTTTGTTTTGTTTTGGGTTGGCTTTGGGTTTTGTTGTTGTTGTTTTGGTTTTTTTCTGTTTTTGATTTTTGTTTTGTTTTTATCACTTGTAAATCAGAGCTAATGCAACAAAAGGAAACTGTGCAGTGGAGACTGCCACCATATGGTGATGAAAATAACATTGATAGAACTCAACTTTGTCAAGGGGCTTTGTCAAGAGGGTTCCAGGGTATAGCCAAGGGGCAGAAAGGGTAGGTACTGAAACTATGAGTTCCAGTCATTAAAAAAGTAGCAGTGAGCTACAAAGCCCTGAGGATTAAAGGTCCTGACACCAAAAACAGAGAGCATAACATCAGCCTAAGAGTTCTTCTAACCACATGAGGTTCCGGAGATATCACACTAGCTTTGTTTGTTTATTTGTTTGTTTGTTTGTTTGTTTTCAATATGTAAGTCTTTTATTGATCCACATTACACTTGAAATCAGGATCTTGTTTCTGGAGCTGGGTAACTTAGGCCTTACTTGTTACTCTTCTGCATGGTTCCCTTTTCAGACACATAAATGCCATCCAAAACTTTCTGATATCCTCATTTTAACTGTTGTGGCTCAGTGAATCGAGCCACTGAATCTGTACAAGTTCAATATCATTTCCTTCAAGGATTAATTCATCTCTCTGGACTCATCTGAACCCTACGGATGTATTCTTCACCCACGAAATTTCAGATTTTCAACAAAGACCCTTTGCCATGACTAATGACTTTGATGGAGAAATGAAGATACATAGACCACATCCTGTAACAGAAAGCCCAATGTAACACCCTTGATCATGTTCTTAACATGACGGCAGATGGCTCTGATCAGTTCCTTTTTGTTATCCTACCATTTGTCAACCAGGGGGCTCTTCTTTTTGTTTCCAAGGAGACACAGCTCCTTAGAAGGAAAGACTAAAATCCCTCTGCAGAATTCCCCATGGGGCCATTCACAATGACTGTGAGGCGCTTCATAGTGATGTCCACATTTTCCGAAATGTCATCAGTATCAGCCTGATTGCTGAGAATGGTCTTCATTCACAGAGTAGATGGGGCAAAGCCACACTAGCTATTGTTAAGAGCCCTAGATCCCAACCCAGGAGGCTTTTGTGCTGTCACTACCTCCTACTGAAAAAAGTGAAGGATTATACTAGCTACTGAGGACCTAGCCAGTGGCAATCAAAGCGTGAGCTGTTAAACTCAACACCTAACATCTCCAGTCTCTTTGCTCTCAGGCCTGGAGCCATAAGATTCTAGTTCTCTGGAAGTAGAACTCTAAGTCCTTGAGCCCATCTATAGAACTCATAAGCTCTTGGCACACAGGGCTCAGTTATAACATTAGATCAGCAATTCTTGCCACTTACTATCAAAGCAGAGCAAAAGAAGTCTAGCCAGCTACTTGATTACAAAGCATCTTTGGGTACAGTTCACTTTTTAGTAATTACATAATCACTTGGAGAAAAAAAAAAGGTTGACTCTTACCTCATGTGTCAAATAATTAATAGAAGTATATCCTTTTGCTATAAAGATTCCTGGATTTCCAGCACTTTTAACATTTTTTTCAAAAATACTAGTTAAATATGTAAATCAGATTCTTTGATCTAAAATAAATGTTATAAATAATAAAATAGATAAATAATATGATGACAAAAATGCTTCCATGGACAGGAAACGTGTTCATATAACATCTTTCATTTACAAATATTCAAAGTGTAAGACAACAATGTATGTATCTCTACCATAGCACATAACAGATACTGTCAGTTTAGTAAGATGTAGTCTATATTTTGTAAAAATCAACATTCAAATGTCCTTACTTTTGCTATTTCTTCATCTTCATATTTGTATAATCTTCTTAAAGTCCATATCATATTTGTCCCAGTTATGATTGCCACCTATAGGGATAATCTCTTGGGAACTGTATCAATATAAAATCTAATACCTAATAACTAAGGCAGGATGAGAAGGTGGGAAATCCGGCAGAGAGAGAGAAACTTTGGGATTTAGTCAGGCATGGAAGGACTCTCTTGGACTCAGAGGTAGTCGAATGTGTAAAACTAAGAAGAGGTAACCAGCCATGTGGCAGACATAAAATATTATAAATGAGTTAGCATAAAAGGGTAGATTATTGAATCTACTTTTAGAGTAAAAATCGACAGCAAGCCATATATTTTACATTAGTATCATGTTTATATTGATACAAAATTAATATTATATTTTGCTACAACATATTTTATATGTTTCAACTCTTGTTTAAAGTATTGTACCTATGCAACTCATTTTATTTATTTATTTTTATTTTATTGGATATTTTCTTTATTTACATTTCAAATGTTATCCCCTTTTCTGGTCCCCCCACTGAAACACCCCTATCCCATCCCATCCCGCATTTCAGTGAGGGTGTTCCCCCAACCACCCACCCACTCCTGCCTCCACACCCTAGAATTCCCCTACAATGGGGCATAGAGACCTCTCAGGACCAAGGGCCTCTCCTCCCATTGCTGACTGACAAGGCCATCCTCTGCTGGAGGAGCTCCCTCCCTGGGAGCTCTGGAGGGTCTGGTCGGTTGACATTATTGTTCTTCCTATGGGGTGAAATGTAAAGTTTTAGTCCTTGAAAGCTGCTATTGCAAACTGTTCAGAATAATGAAAAAATATAAGTTAGTAGGCAATCAGTCAAACTGTGGTCATGTTAGGTACTAGTTTAGTTAATATATAAATAAGTTTTATTTAGCATCCTGTATATTTCTTTCAAAGTTAAACAGATAGTAGATCGCTAGAAAGAAGCAACATTTGTCTATGCAGATACACTACAGATAGATAGATAGATGGTCATAAAAAACCTCAGAGACATACAGAATATAGCATTTAAAGGTGCCTTATTAACATAAGACTTTTCATGACTGTAAGACATGTCTACTCTGGCAGCACACTTTCAAAAAAAATGCTGAGCATCTAAGAACCTTTTTACGGAGTTTGCTTCAATATGGCAAAGCTGCCACCACACACACACACACACACACACACACACACACACACAAACTGAACATGCCTCAACTGCTGACAGTATGCTTTCCAAACTGAACAACTGAGAGGCAGGAAAGTTTGACAAGCTAAGCAAATTTCCTACTTCATAATTCCTACTTCACAAAAATGTCTATCAGATATTCCGGGCCAGAAGGCCAAAGATGGATGCTCCAACATTGCAGAGGAACCTTGCGAGAGTGTCCAAGTAGACAAGCAACCTCTGCCATTTCTATAGTTTTGGAAGCTGCTTCCTCTGTATTTTCTGTTTACTCAGGTACTGTTTATCCTTCTGAAATCTCTGATGGGGTTAAAGACTAAATAATTATAATCTCACAATTAAGCTTAAGTTGTTTAGTATTTAAAAAAATGTTTTAAAGTCTAAGAAGATACTTTTAGGTTGGTAATGCTAGTTATGATAATGATTTTGGTACTGAAATTTTAACTCATCAAGATAGATTAGATAGTATTTTATCAAAGGATGTCAAATATAAATGAACTGGACATTGTGAATGTAACTCTTACCTGATAGTTTTCATAACTGTTCTTATTGTATATAGTTTATTGATGTTAGAGAAAGAGGCTTTTATTGGACTAAAAGGGGGAGATGTAGGGATAGTATCATGTGCACTGTGTAAAAACACTACCTGTCAATATAAATCTGAAGGACAATAAGCTGAGGCAGGATTAGGTGAAACATTCAGCAGAGAGAGGGGAACTCTGAAATTTGGTTAGGCATGGGAGGAATTGCCATGGGACTCGCAGGAAGCTGAACCAGCTACAATACAATTCCTGCACCTAAGGATCAGAGGATGGGGCAGAGAGATTGCCAGAGTCAGAAGACTGGGATGTTTGCCACAGGAGTCTTCTATTTATGACAAAGAAGCTAAGCCCAAGTGATATCAGCAATTAGGTTACATAAACAAGATCTACATAATGATTGCATGGGTATTTTTTTGTCTGTAATTGATTACATCACTATCAAATCTTCTACTTAGAGGCCAGGCATAGCACTGTGTTTTTCTCTTTTCAATGATTTTTTTTTCTCAAAGTGGCAAAGTGCTATTCTTTCCATGTGTATCTGCCAGACAAATTCTGTCTGTGACTCACACTGCCTTCCATTTGCTTTTCAGTGACTTTCTTTGCAGGGCCCAGAGGAAAGGCCAACAGATTCTAAGACAAGGTAAACAGTAGCAATGAAGGCCTTAAGACAGCTGAGGACAGCTCTTCACTTATCCCAGGATTCCACATGGAAGCAGGGTCAGCATTTTTAGAGGCTTTGAAAATTTTGAGTCAAATCTCTTAAGATTTTATATGTTGGGGATTATTTACGTTTTCTTCAAAGACACAATGTCATCAAATAATACAGAAATAGAGACAGAGATGAAAAGATTTTGAGTTTGACCCATGTGCTGCCTAGTTCAGGTGACCTGGCCTTAAGTTTAAGTATCAAGGGTTTGTTTTGTTTTGTTTTGTTTTGTTTTGTTTTGTTTTGTTTTGTTTTGTTTTGTTTTGAGTGAGGAGCCTGACAGTTTGCCTTCCTTGGTATTTAGTCCTCAATAAAACAACAAGTTTTTAGGATCAAAACTTCTATGTAGTAGACATAAGAGTTTTCACATGTGATGTCTTATGAAAGTGCCTAATGTTAATAATCCAGTGTTGCATTGGAGAAAACTCATCATTTTAAATTCATACTATAAATTTGTATTTCACCATGTGTACTTGTAATGTTTTCAGAAATTGTTTCCTAGTAGTGTTTAATTCAGTCAGAACAGCACAGAGCTAAAGCTAATTCAGAACACTGAAGATAATGGCGCTTTGCCCATCTAGGTCAGTTTATAAGCCCTACTTATGCCTCCAACTATTTTTACTGTAAAGATGTTGCACTATCAATTTTTCAGTCCCATTTCCAGAAGCTCAAGAAAAGGATTCGTTTCTGAACACTCGGAGCAGATTACACACAATAAACCACGGCAAGAAGCAGCCAGTGCCACAGTAAAGCACTAGAGCAAACATTCTGTAGATCATATAAACTGCATTGAAATTAATCAAGTTTGCATTTTATACCATGAAAGCAACTAAAAGAGACTCCTCATGGGTGGAATATTATGTTTGTATGCATGCTGAAATTTAAATTATATATATTATTATTTTGATTTTTAGTCATTTGAACATGTAAAAACAATTATTAGCTCATCTTGTAAATTATAGAAAGATAAATTGTGGCACAGATTGGACTCAACACTGTCTGGTAATCTCTAGTTTCAGAGAACATCCGTCTCAGAAATAAAACATCTAGAATATCATACTATAAACTTTTAATCATTTAAAATGTATAATGACAAAATAATTAAGTGACTTAGAGTCAGAACAGAGAGGCACAGACCACTTGAAGGAACATTTTATCTAAAATCAGTTGGAACGTTGCCAATTAATTACCTTCCACAAATAAATATAGCATGTAGGAACTTCTTGTTAAATGGGTCTTTAGCCATTTGCAAATTCTCTGAGTTTATAGTTTCACAGTGACACCAAGGGCTTAAAATGTCTAAAGTCCTTGGGCAAGCCCCTGCAGTGCACACATCCATGACCCTAGAAAGAGGAGGGAAGAGTATAAAAATGTCAAGGTCACACTTGGCTACATTGATGCTGGAACCCTGTCTGGGTTTGGAAACAAGTAAAATGTCAAAGAGGCATTCCAGTTTTCCAAATGATTTTTCTGGTTCTTATAACATTTATACTAATTCCAACTTTGTGCACTTAGCACTGACGATCATGGTTTCTGGCCACCTTGGTCCTAGCAACATGACAGAGGCAGGTAAATGTGGGGCTAAAAGACAAGTCTCCACCACTTGGGCAATACTAGGGGCAGCTGCTTTAGGAGTGATATTTTCATGGTCTTAAATTTCAAATATATTACAAGAAAATTTTAAAAATTTGGCTTATCTTTTATGACAGTTTCGTGTGTAACTTCATGAAGAAACGATCTTTATAACTTAATTCCTCATAGAAATTTAAACCAGACAGATGACTTATTTTTGTGAATTTTTAGATCTTTATATCATGTTGTCAAGAATTTATATAGACTTTATATTTATATTGCATCCTTCTTGTATGAATAAATCAATGTTGTGTGAAAAACAAGCTTCCAGAATGAGCAAAGACCCAAGAGAAACCAGGACAAAGTTGAAATAATCCAACGGGATGATTAATTGTCCCAACCATCCAACCATTTCCGAAAACTTCCACTCACAGATTATAGACAGTACCTCTGCACTGAAAACATGCACAAATAATAGTATTGCATCAGAAGGTCTTTTACAAATCTCTCTTTGTGAAAGGCTCCATTCCTAGACTCATCAATTCATACTCAAACTATTTAAGGCTTTCCAGAATACATAAGCTCAGACTAAAGGCCACTATAGAGAAATAGATGGATATCTCTTATATCTCAGAAGAAGGAACAATACCACAAATCTCACGAATGTATGACAAAAGATACATATGTCTTATTTATGTTGTATTTCTTAAGCATAAAACATTTTAAAGATTTATTTTTCTGTTACTTGTTCATCATATTGCAAGCTATTTAACTGATAACCAAATAGAGCTCTCATTTTGGGGGGAACAGAGCTTACTAATTTTATAATGTAACTAAAACTTGGTGTTTTTTTTTTTTCAAAATTTTACTCATGGTAAACATCACACTTCATGTGCAGAAAAGAAAGCCCTAAGAAGAAATTATCATTGCACTTTGTTTTGTATTTGTTGGGGCACATAACAGTATCTGTGTGTATAGTTTGTCTTTGTGGACGTCTGGCTGCACAATAAATTAAATAAAGATAGGCAACTTCAAATAAAATTATTTTGTAAGTTCAAAATTAAAATTCCTCACATACCTCTATAGAGTGTCAATAATCATAATTCCTATTACTTGGTATAAATGTGAAAATAGTACTAATAATATTATCAATTTAACCCATTTATCCTTCAGAAACTTAAAAAAAAAACTTTCTAAATGCTTCCTTGAAAAATAAATTATCTATCATGAAATCTCAGCAGGACATTATTGTAATTCTAGTTTTAATAAATTATAATTTTATTTTCTTATTGCTTTCTGGTTTCTTACACTTGTCATTTAAAAGGTATTTTCAAAAACTTCAGCTGCAGCCTGGAATTTACCCAATTTTATTGCACATAGTGCTTGCTATGATGACCAATAAACACATACTGAGCTACTTAAGAAAGCCTGAAGTTAATCCACACTGTAAAGAACTATAATGACACTAACCCTTGCCTGCTTGCTGCTCATGGCAAAGAGCAAATTTTAAAATTATGAAACTGACGAAATTGAACCAGGAAGACTATTACATGGGCATTAAGCTGCTATAAGCAACAAGCCCTTGATAAGTAACCAAGAGGAAGATTTTGAGTGATGGTAAATGGCAATAACGTTAATTAGCTACAGGGTATTAAATCTCATAATGTTTGTTTCCATCAGTAAAAGAGGATCAACAAAATCTATCCAGTCAACAAAATCATTCTACATTTTAACAAAGCTCGTGTGTGTGTGTGTGTGTGTGTGTGTGTGTGTGTATGTGTGTGCGTGCGTGTGTGTCTAACATTGAATGGGTCCCTTATCAGTTCTACTGATATTTCCTTCAATATTGATCTATTATATTAAAACTCCCTTCATTTCAGAAACAAATAGATTTATAATAGCTCCAAACAGTAAATGTGTGACAAAACCAAGATTATAATATCCATAGATACATAAAAGGGTTTGACAATTTGAGAATATAAAAATTTCTTTCACATCAGCCCCAGAGCCCAAGTCTACAAATATGGATAACGATATTGTATTCACATTAGGAAGAGGATATACTTTGAAGATGTATTGAATATTAGCTAACTTGTGTCCCTGGCCATACTGGAGCATACCTGCAGGTAAAGACACTATCCCGAGGAGAGGAAGTGTTACATTTCATTCACAACCATGTCATTAAATTAAATAAAGATAGGCCACTTCAAATAAAATTATTTTGTAAGTTCAAAATTAAAATTCTGTAGCTAACAGTAACTGCAGTCAGAATGATTATCGAGAATATAAATGTAATCATGAAGACTTACTCATGTAATACCTTTGTACTAACTACTGGTGAGTACATTTGTTATAATCTGTGTTTTGAAAAAAGAGACTAAAATTTAATATGTTACTGCCTCAAAGAATCAGAAGTAATATTTGGCATGGTCATTACAATTTAAAATAACATCACTACATTCAGCAGTATCTACCGGGTGTTGTTGTTCAATTATATCCATAGCCCATGCTTATTCTCAAAGAATGCCTAGAATAGATTAAAAATTTCTGCTGATAATTCTCATCACATTGAAATAAATGTTAAATCTCTTATTCCCAACTAAGAACTTTAATGCTTCCTAAAACCTTTATGAAAAATCACCAGTGGCAGACGCTGCTCATGACTGATCATCAACGAGGCTTAGTTAATTATTAATTTCTCTTACATAAAGTATTTTGTCTGATCTATTATCTGTATATATTAGTGCCAGGTATTTATGAGTTATTTTACTCACTAGTATACACCAAAAATCCAGAAAGAATAGTTTTTGTATATTGTTTTCCAATAACCTGAAATTCCTCAGACAAATGAGGCAGGAGAAATTTCCTCAGCCTTAGCCTGGAAGTACATCACCAGCACCGAATGGCTTTACAATTGAAAGAACAATAAGCATATAATGCATTTGAGCAATTTCAGTTTAGACCATAATACTCTCATCCTTTACCTTTTACAGACAGTATTCTTTGTGGTTTCTTTTTATATTGATGGCTTTCACATGGTCTCCTAGGTTAACTCTGGATAGATGGCCAAATAGCAGAGATAGAAAAACACAGATCTCTCTCGCCTAGAAGCTGAGAATACTCAAATTAGTCCTATAAGAAATGCATCCCAAGAACCTGCCTTGTTACATTTCTAGTAATGTCACAGGCACTGGAAACAGACAGCTCACAAAAAAGCATTCAGATTTGCTCACAGTCTTAAAGGTTTTCGTCTATGATGATTGCCCCATTGTTTTGCACTTGGGGCAGGACAACAAGAGAAGCGCTCTTGGCAGAACAAAACTTTATTCCATGACCAGGAAGCAAAAATTAAGAAGAAAGAAAGGATCCAGTCCTAGCGTACCATCCCAAGTGTGCCCTCAAGAGCAAGTAGAATTCCTAATGTCCCCAACGTGCTGTGGCTGGAGACAGCATCTTTAATACAGGAAATTTTAGAGGAAATTCCAAATCCGAGCCTAAACACCAATGTGCATTGTTCACTATTACTATGCATGCATAGTAACTCTTCCTTTAATACAATTATCTTAATAGTAAAGTTCATATTTGTGCATGTGTGCCCCATTTTACCTTTTGCTGCTCAAATAAGATTGCACAATGCAATTTTAGACTAAATATTTTCACACTCCATGTTGACAAGTATATATTTTGCAAACACCATGTCTCCACTGAAAATCTCAATACATGCAGAACACTGACCAGGTTATCATCTACTCAGGGAGACTTCAGAATGTCTTCCCTTAACACTGACTGCATTATCTAAAGGAAATGGAATTTCTCTGTACCTACTGCCTCCTTTACCTCCAAAGTAAAACACCTTCCATCGCTGACCTCTTTATGGCATCTGTAAAATATTTTCACACAAAATTAGCTAATTTAAACCTGATAATGGCCCTATCCCAAAACACCAGAAAAATTATCCACATTTTAGAACCTGATATTAAAAGGGGCCGAGAGATTTCCCATATGACAGTTTTATAGTAGTGATTCTCATGTTTTATCTATATACTAACTTTGCCCACAAATATATCTCAAAAAAAACATAAGAAAAGTTGAATGAACTTTATACACAAGCGTTTACCTATAGACAAATTGCATAGAACTTTGAGACAGCTTGCAATGACATTAAACCTTCTAGCAGACAATTAAATGTTGTCATTTAAATGACACAATATTCAGTTAAAAAGAAAAAAAGTTGCATAGAAAAACTATTTGTCTTGTAACAATGTCAAGTGTGTGTGTGTATATAATCACATGTTTATCATATTTGAGTTCTCCTATATATTTTTTTCTGTTTAATGTGTTTCTAATTTGCTCCTAATATGAAAAGAAGTAGTATCATTAGTTAAGTAGAAATTGGATCATACCTCATCCTGCTAACAGCTATTAAGTGCTAAGTAACATTCTGAAAATATAAAATATCAAAGTATATTAAGACAAGCGTCTTGGCATTTTTCATTCAAGTATGAATCGTTTTCCTGATTTTATTTCACCCAAGAACAATTACCTTCTTGTCATAGATACTAAATTCCAATGTATCATAATACTACTGCATGACTATAAAATGCACATGAGCACATTACTTCTTAAGGCATCGTGCATGTGCATAGATAAAAATAGAAAATGAAGTGTTGTGTGGAGCACACCTTTCAGTTCATTATCATTTCTCTGGCAGGTCAACTTGCCTCAAGCCAAAATAATTCATTTCTGTTCACCAAGTTAACAATTGCCAGTTCCCTTGTTGTCCAGCAAAAAGTATCAGAACACGTCTGGAAAACAAAATCTATCACCTGCAAGGGTATAAACCATCCTTTTCATTAGTGTTGTAAAATTTTATGATACTTCCGATTATAATTGGCTTTTTTTTTTTTTTACTTTATTTAGGATTGCATTATGTGGCTTCTGTGTATTTCACAGTTTAACTTCTCTCCAGTTGCCATAGCTCATTAAGCAGGGAAAGGGATGGTAGGAAGCACCAATTAAATGGTCCCATCATTGATCCTTCAGGCAAGATAGATGTGGAGGGTCCCTAAAGACTTGCCAGACCTCAAAGGTTACTAGAACTTCATAGTTTTCCATTCTGTGGTATATCCAACATTTCCTGTTGTCTTTGACAATTATTTCTTAAGTAAGCATTACAGGACTTTGTGCAATTACAAATTCAGAACAGAATTAGTAAGCATTACAGGACTTTGTGCTATTACAAATTCAGAACAGAATTAATGGAAAGGCAAAAGGGCACAAAGGGAAAAAAATACCACCATGAAAACATGACACGTTTCCTTTTACTGTCCAAGTAAAAATATGTGGGTTTAAAGTGCTTGTATCATATACAGAAGCTTTTGCCATATTTTCAGCTCTAGAGATGTATTCTAAAAGAGAAAATTTAATAATTAAATCCTGTTTTATTATTGTATATGTTTCTATTACTAAATAACAGGTTGTTTATATTTTGCTCATTATAAATAAAGCTTCTACGGTCTAGAAAGGAGTTTTTCTGGTCTAGACGCTTCTGTCAAGCATAGCATAGCATTTCTAGCCAGTTAAAGAGGAAGAGAAAAGGCAAAGACAGGCAAAAATAGAGAAAAACTGTCTATTCACTGTTTGTAGGACAATAGGCATAGAGTGCATGGAGTGCTTATGACTTTGAAAGGTATGTCAATAGCTATCAGAACCATGCAGCATAAAGACTGTGAAACAGACAAATACAAATACTATTTTATACACTAGGAATGAACTGAACTTTTAAGGTAGAATTAAAACCACTCATGAAAGAATTCAGTACAAAGTTCATATATAACAATGATGATAAAATACTGCTAGCATCACTTAATGACACTTCAAGTAAGTGGAAATGATCCTTGTATTAATAACCAATGTGTTTAAATACTATATCATACTTTCTTGCCCCCTCTTATCAAATTGTCCTAAGTTGGTCTACTTTCCTGAAATCCAAAGCTATTGAGGTTAGTTACAGAAGCCTTTCTATCCTTTGTTATTTGAGAAACACAAGACTAGGGACCATTTTCATCATAAAGTGATTTGTGGGAGCCTTGCATCTCCTCAGCTCTCACCTTCTTGATATGTTCACAGATTCACTAGGAAAAGGACACACCATAAACCAAATAACTCTACTTATTGCTTAATTCTAATGTGCCTAATTTATCAAAAAGAATTCTGAATTGAAGTTATCACATAATATCAATACATATGAAAATCAAGACATAGGTCTAACATGTCCTTATGCAAAAATATAAGAATCTCACAAACACAATCTTTACTTACATGATAAAATCTCCTGACAATTAGAAAGATAATAATTTTAAGTAAATGAAAACCTACCTCCACACATATAATAAATTGGGTTTTTATTTCCAAAAAGTACATGTCAACTTCTGCTGTTGGGAGAGTATTTAATATTATTATAATAGTATACACACAAATAAATTTAGGATTGACACTGTTATGCACATGATTGTGGTTTGCTTTGGTTTAAAATGAATCTTATGTTTGTTCTAGTTAAATTGTTTTTATTATTTATTTATTTTAAACTCTAGATTTTATTCCACTCCTGGTCCACCCTCTGACTGTTCCACATCCCTTACCTCCTACCCACCCTTCTGTTTCCACGAGGTTGCCCCCATCCTTCACCCTCACCCTACAAGGCCTCTAAACTCCCTGAGGCTTCCAGTCTCTTGAGGGTTAGGTACATCATCTCAGAATGAGTCCAGCCCCAGCAGTCTGTTGGGAGCTGGTTAGACCATGGAGCTGAGGGAAAACCAAGCACTGTTGTTCTACTAAAGTATCCCAGCAGTACAATGACTCTTCTAACAATATATAGTTATACCTATATATCAGTGCCTCATTCAGCACTCATCAGAGAAACTTCTTCTTGGAGTAGATGGGAATTAACATTAATATCTACAGTAGGATAGTGTGTAGAGAATGAGAGGCTTTGGGGCATTCAGTTCTAAATTGGATTGTCTTCATCAAACCGTTAAAGCTCAGAGAACTATGCAGAAGAGGAGGCAGAAAGATAGGAAAACCCAGAGGGGATTAGTAACACCAAGGAACCAGTGTCTCCAGAAACATCATGGATTCACATATGAACTCAAAGAGACTACTGCACTATGCATGGAGCTTCACAGGTACAAGCTACCCAAGGTTTGAAGGGCTAAGAGAGGCACATAGACACCAGCTC
Organism: Arvicanthis niloticus; assembly: GCF_011762505.2. Taxonomy (NCBI): domain Eukaryota; kingdom Metazoa; phylum Chordata; class Mammalia; order Rodentia; family Muridae; genus Arvicanthis; species Arvicanthis niloticus. Next base: position 62,918,448 of record NC_047672.1, on the reverse strand, counting down.
CCACATCTAGCCAAAAAGGTTTTTGGAATTGACATCTTATGAAGAAAAAAATTAATATTCTATAGTGGATTTGCACTGGAAATATTACCCACAATTAAGGATAGTCCTTATGCCCTTCAATAGTTTACCAACACAAAATAACTCAATAGTATTTTTATGTACTTTTGAGAGGACATTTTTGTTTGTTTAATTTACTGGTTTTTTATTTTATTTATATAATTATGGTTTTTAATTGTGTGTGTGTGTTAAGTTCTGGTTTGATTTTTGTTTGCTGCTGTCACAAAATACCTGACAAAAGAAGACTGAGAAAGTAGGGTTTATTTGGGCTCATAATTAAAACACACAGTCCATTGTGGCAGTAAGTTGCAGCTGTAGGAACTTGAAGGAGCTAGTCACACATCTAACCCTCCCTCAATAAGCAGAGAGCAATGAAATTAAAGTCTCTAACTCGCCTTCTCCTTTGTATTCAATCCATTACCTAAGCGCATGCAATGATGTTACTTAGTTACCCTAATGGGGTCTCCCCATCACAATTAGGGTAGCCTAAATCCTTTAGGTTGGTAAGATTAACAAGTAGACCCCTTTAAAAGTAAATTACACAATTCCTGCATTCAGTGAAACATCACACAACATTGGAATCCTTAATGAGGAAAATAACAAGTCATTGGAAACTAGCCCAGAAATACACAAATTATTTTCACATCATTTCGTTTGGATCTTGTTATAGTTTACATATAAAGTGATCCTCAAATGGCTCATGTGTTGTGAGATTTAGCTGAGGGTTAGTATTACTATTTTGGGAGGAGATCGAAGTTAACTAAAGGAAGCAGAGCACTGTGGGGAGAGTCCTTTGAAACATATGTTCTTGAGTCAGTCCTCCATGAACCTCTGCTTCCTGCCCACTGAGAAGAACCGTTTCTATGACAGGCTGAAGCATCTATGATGTTCTGCCCTAGTACATAAAGCCAAGCAACCATGGACTGAAATCTCTGAAGAAATGAACAAAAGTAAATCTTTCTCCTTTACGTGTTGCACTGAGTATATCGGCCAGAGGAGTATATAGTAAATACACAGACCTTAAGTGTTACTCAAGGTCCATATAGGAAAAGCTTGCTTCTTGGTAGGTAGTGACCCATTCTTTCTAAACAAATTTATTTCCTTTGCAAATTTTGAACCGTATCTACATCTTCCCCCAGACATAACAAAAAGTTTTAAGAGCTGGCCTTCAGGTTATATTGATAGCATGCTTTAGGTTTGTGGGAGATCAGTCCCTGTTTCCTTTTATCTCATATATAATTCATTCATGAAGTAAGCAGTTTGAGCTCTGGTTCATGCCTGGGAATATTGCCTTAACACAGGTTCAGCCATGAGCTGAGACCTCCAAAACTGGGAGCTAAATAAAGTGCTTACCTTACCCTCTGAAGCAATTAACATGGTAACACAGCAGTGATAGGAAAAAACTAACACTGAAAATTGTCTTGGAGAAGTTTGAGAGAGAAGGCAGAAAGAGAAAATAACACAAAAACATTACATATATGTGAAATGTTAAAACATACACTAAAAAACAATTTTTCACAGTTGGGAATGAAAGGTTCGGCTCATTTAGAGACTATCAGTATGTGGTTTTCCATAGTAACAAATTAAAAAAAAATCATGTAATCTCAATAATTATAGACAAAGCTTTGGGGAAAGACTTAGAAACTATCCTGAAAATAAACATGTTTTTAAAAGAATTGTTTATGCCATACTATTGGTCAGGAATAAACCTTCCTCCCTAAGATTATGATCGAAAGATAAAGCTTGCTTTTGGTAGCTTTTGCCTATTTTTTTATTATTTTATTTTTACTTACTCACTTTACATACCACTCATTGCCTCCTTCCCGATCACCCCCTCCTATAATCTTTCCCCCACTCTTCCCCTTCTCCTCTGAGTAGGCAGAGACCCCTGCCCCCATTGGTATGTGCCTCTGGCACATTAAATCTCTGCAAAGCTAAGTGCTTCCACTCCCACTGAGGTCAGACAAGGCAGCCCAGCTAGAAGAACATATCTCACATTGAGGCTGGGATAACTAACACACCCCCCCTTTTAGTCGTTATAAAAAAATAAAAGTTGCACATCTGCTACATATTTGTTGAGAGGCCTAGGTCCAGCCCGTGTATGTTCTTTGGTTGGTGGTTCAAACTCTGAGAGCACCAAGGGTCCAAGATAGTTAACTCTGTTGTTCTTCCTGTGGAGTTCATATCCCCAATCAGAACCGACAATCCTTTCCCCTATTTTTCCATAAGAGTTCCAAAGCTCCATCCACTGTTTTGCTGTGGGTGTATGTCTCAGTCTGAGTCAGTTGGTGGATGGGGCCTCTCAGAGGACAGCCATGCTAGACTCCTGTCTGCAAGCATAATAGAGTATCATTAATAATGTCAGGGGTTGGTGCTTGTCCATGGGATGGGTCTCAGGTTGAGTGGTTCCCTCACTCTCTACTCCATCCTTCAGCCCTGTATTTTGTGTAGGCAGGATAATCTGGGGTCAAAGAGTTTTGTGGGTTGGTTGGTGTCGCTATCGCTCCACTGAGATTCCTGCTTGGCTACAGGAGGTGGTCTCTTCAGGTTCTATATCCCTGGGGCTGTGAGTCATGGATAAGGACACTTCCATTAATTCTTGTGTGCCTCCCTTATCCCAGGTCTCTGTCACATCCTGGAGATATCCTTCATCCTTATCTCTGTCAGTTGCAGATTTCCATTAATTCTCATGGTCATCTGGCCATCTCTCCTGTCCCTCCCCACACCATATCTTGAATCTTGTCCCATTCCCTTCTCTACCCCATCTTTCTCCCAGTTCACTCCCTCTATCTGCCTCTTATGACTATTTCATTCCTCCATCTAAGTGACAATCAAGCATCCTTGCTTGTACCTTCTTTCTTGTTTAGTTTCTTTGGGTCTGTGGAGTGTAGCATGGTATCTTGTACTTTATGGCTAATATCCACTTATAAGTGAGTAGATACCATGCATGTCCTTTTGGAACTGGGTTATCTCGCTCAGGATGATATTCTTAAGTTCCATTTGCCTGAAAAATTCATGATTTTTTTTAAATAAGTGAGTAGTTTTCCACTGTGTAGCTTTTACATAAAATAAGAATGTATAATCCAGGTCAGACATTCTGCTATAAAGTGAAGCTGGCAAAGGGATGATTATCTACATAGAAAATCCTATAGCCTGTGAATATGATCCAGTAAAACAAAGCAGTGTGGTAAGCTAGATGACATAAAAATGAAATAAGTATATTTCTATATAGTATCCAGGGGAAAGCAGATATTTAAACACTAGTACCTTCAGGCCAGCAAGATACATACGTCAATGAGTAAGGATGTTAGCCACTGGGCTTGGTGACATGGACTTAGTCTTTAAGAATCACATGGTGAGAGAAGAGAACCAACTTCAAAATTCGTCCTGTGGTCTCAACACTTGGGCTGTAACATGTAGCAGTGTCATGTGTGTAACATAAACTTAGTCACATAAACAAATATATTAAACATTTTAATTTAAAAGCAAATATTAGTAACATATCATCAAAACCATGAACGATTAGTGGATAACCTAACCAATAAATGGAAAGCCTATAATTGAATATTACAAAATATTGTGTGAAACAGAAGAAGACCTAAACAAATGAAGTGATACAGTTTGGTTATAAATTGTATGTTTATGTATTGCAAATGCATACTCTTCTCAGTACTGAGATAAGGCAGTGCATAGTCTCAGTCAATACCCCGCCAGATATTTTGGTTGAGAACAGCAGCTGATTGATCCTACAATGCTTGTTCATTTTGGTGGGTGTGATATTTGAGGAGCAAGTTAGTACATGGACATCTGCTTAACTTCATAAGTGAATAGGGAAGTTTAAATAAGACCAAAATGATATTCTAACACACACGCACACGCACACGCACACGCACACACTAAATGCCTCAGATGAGCAAGCTGAGTGCTAGCAAAGTTCAGAATGAAGGAGAGTTGGCAGCTGCTGAGGTATTTTCACATTCACCTGCAGTAGGACTCAGACATCATACTTATGTCTGATGCTTATTCAAAGAAATCTAAGCACATGTCCATCCGACTTCCAGGAGAAAATTTTTACTGCTGCATCTTTAAGTATCAAAAACGGAAAGTAAGTAAAATGTATGTAATTTTGAGAATAGATTTTTAAAAGTATTGTGTCAATACATGAACATAATAATAAAAAAGAAACATAACATCGGTACGTACATTAGCGATTAATTTTTTCATGTCTAAATAAGTAATTTCTAAGTATAAAATTATATTTGAGGGATATTTCATATATTACTTGACCACTATATATTCTTTTAAATTTTCACACTATTTCCCATAAATAAGTGTAAATATTAGGCCAATAAAATTAAAACTATCTTAATTTTGTTAGCTGAGGAAAAACTGATATGGAAGGGATCACAAATAGCCTATTTTCATTTATTAAACATTTATAAAATGGAAAACAATCTATAATGATTAAAAACAATTCAGTTGTTACCTGGGAATGTTGTTAGCAACAAAATCCAGGAGACAAACACCTAAAGCTAAGATGGCAGAACTATTCAGTAAACTGAGTTCTGTGTCTCAATTGTAGTTCTGATAGCACAAGAGTCGTATAATGTATTTTATTGTCCATTATAAAAATTTCAGATTTATTACATTAATTATATGTAATATATTATATGTAATATATATTATAATATATAAGGTATTCTGACAAAACTTTGAAAAGGCAAAAGATAAATAAGAAAAAATATAAAAAGTTGCTTGAGATATATTAAATAAAAATTATAAAATTGTAATAGTATCATCAAGCTAATTTTATATTGAAAATAGCCATATTTGCATAAGCCCAAAAATGCTTAAAGTATAAAATTGGTAACTGTGTTTCATAAAAAAATTGAAACCATTAAGAAATAGCATTGAGTCTTTCTTCTGTAGCACATAAATTAAAACTGAAATGATTCAAAGAAGATGGCATGGCCCCTGTGCAAGAATGACATCCAAATCCATGAAGAATTCAGTATTGTTGCAGAACTGACAAACCTATCTTAAAAGCTGCCCATGCATACCACAAGTACAAGGCAAAGAAGAACTTCTGCCCATGTGCACGAGGTGTTGTCATAAATCCTGTGGAGTATCCTTATAAAGGTGATAACTACCAGCACATTGGGAAATGCCCTTCCATGCAGTACAGTGTGCTGGGTGCAAGGTGTGTCTCATTGCATCACACTGTACTGGGTGACCATGTGGAATAAGAACTGTGAAGGAGACAGAAAACTAGAGCTTAGGAGCTCAATAAACTTTTTCTTTGGCTAATTAAAAGAAGAAATAGCAGTGAATTTTTGTTTATACATAGCACATTTTCATGAGCATATTAATTATTTTACATAGCACATTTTCATAAGCAAACTAATTATTTTATATTTAATTTATATAAATTGCCCTAAAGAAATTTGAACTGTTTTTGGATATGCTTTAACTTTTTTCTTCTTACTATTAATACACAGTTCATGAAGCATAAACATTTTAATGTTTATTTTTTTTTATTTCTGCACATGGATCTAGCTATGTATGTTTGTGTGGCATATGAATGTAGGGCCCACAGAGATCAGGATAGTGTGTTTGATCTGGACTGATAGATAATTGTGAGCCACGTGACTTGGATGCTGGGTACTGACCATGGTTCTTATGAAAGAGCATCAAGTAACCCCTGAAACTTCTAACCATAACAGCCCCAAGCATAATAGTCTGTGTTTATGCTAAGATATATACAAAGAGAATTATCTTATATCTTATTGTTGCAACCTTGAGTGCTATGACACCCATGATGTGGACAGATTCTTTGCAGAGATAGAGTCCCTTTGTATCCCAACAGGTTTCAAATTTGTAGTGTTCCCATATCTACCTGCTAGGATATCATGTATGAGCCATTTTCCCAACTCCAAATGTTTCTTTAACAATTTTTTTTCTAAATTTCAAGTAATCAAAAAAGACTACAGCAATAATGAGCTAAATCTGTACAGAAAAAAACAGCCTTTCATTTTAAGTAGTACATTAAAATCTTTGTTAAATATTTAGAGGCTGGTATAGAATACAGATGGCCTCTCTGTGTGAATTGATTCTAAAATAAGCAGAACAAAGTAGCTAAAACAGCTTAAGTGGCAAACTTAAGTCTTTAAAATCTGGTCGCCTCTAGGGTATAATTGCAGTTCTTTCCAGGGAACCTCACACCTTGCATTAATGAGAACATTTGGATATTATTTCTTCACTTAAGGTCTCTCTCATATACAACCAAACAAAATAAAATCTCAGTGAATCCTTAACAATTACAATCTTTTACGGAACTCTTAAAATATATAGGTCAGTTTAAGGACATACAGATTCTTCCATCTAAAGAACCAATAATTCAAATAAATTATACACTGACAGTGCTATAATTCTTATGAATTAATAATGAGTTTTAAATGCCAAGATACTCCAGAGTAAATAAAATAAATTTTATTTATGCTTAGGCAGCCTATTACAGATATAATTTTTCATTTAGAATAACTTTGCAATGTGGTTAATTATCAACTTACTCAATGAATTGTAACAAGTGTTTAATCTAAATGCTTGGTTTTGGAAATCTCATATTTTAGAAATTATATTATACCCTTTTCTGGTTTAAATATTATGCTAGACTCCATTTCACCAAAGTCTAGTCTTGATAGCATTTGTATACTTTTGCCTAAGACAATACATGTAGCATATTTTAAGATTACAAAGACATAAAAATGTCACTTTAAACACAAAATTGAGTGAACAAATATAAAAATTCTTGTTCTATTTTTATTGATTCTTTGTGAGTTTCACATCATAAGCCCCAGTTCTTCCCACTTCCCAGTCTCCTGATATCCACAACCTAACACCCCCAAATAAAGCATACACACACACACACACACACACACACACACACACACACACACACACGTACATATGGGAAAACATCTCATTGTGGAATTATGTTACAATGTGTCCTACCATACATCCCTCTGTCCACACATCTTCTTCACCTGCAAATGTTCATTGCAATGAGTCATTGGTCTGGTTTGAGTTCTCTGGCTTCTGTGACACCATCAATATTGGATCCTCATGGGACTCCTCTCAGCCATCCTTTGTCATGGAGATCCTGAAGTTTTAGATCAGCAAGACTGGCCCTTTCAAGTGTCCCAATTGTTTGCAGATGATTTAAGTTATGGGATGGGCCAACTCAGAGCTCTGGATCTGAGCCCAGGTGGTGGCCGACCTTGTTAGCCCACCAGTTCTCCCTTACCCACACTACCAGGGTGCTCCAGCACTTCTCCAGCTAAGCCACTCTGTGTCACCATCTGCAGTAACCAAGGTCAGTCTCTCCTTTGGGGAGACTCTCCTGTGTACCCTCCACTAGGGCAGCTCGGCTGTGCTGTCCTGTCAAGGTGCAAGGCCCACTCTACAGGGAAAGCTCACCCACTGTCGTAACCCTAGGGCCAGCTCTCCCAATTATAGCCAGTGGTGAGGGATGAGAGCGTGTACTGTATCACCCCCAAACCCATGCCTTCTTGCAGAAAATGAGTGGTGGCGCAAGCTCTCACACCCTCACACGCTGTAACTGGCTTACCCACACACCATTTCTAGGGCCAGCTCTTCTGGCTCAGGTGAGGTTCAGGGCCTGCACCCGCTCACTCTCTCTCATGACCCCTGGGCCAGCTCTCTTCACTGCTGCAGGTGATGAGGGGCACGAAGGCAGAGGGCATTACCCCGTGCCCAGGCCATCTCATAGCAGGTGAGTGGTGATACCAGCTTGCCTATACCCTGGAGACCTGCTCATATGTTCCCTTGCCATCAGGGTCAGCTCTGCTGTGCTGTCCAGGCAAGGTACAGAGCACACTCTCCTGAGTGATGCATCTAGTAAGGGGCAGATAGAGCTCTCCCATGCTCATGACGCTGTGGACAGGTTTCTTGTCTGCTGGAAACAGTTCTCTCACACTCACACCCTTGAGGTCAGTACCGCCACACCCCTGACACCATGGCTAGCTCCACTGCACTGCCAGGAAGAGGTGCAGGGTCCACAGTCAAAGGTAAAAATGGGACCCAAAGCCAATGAGAGATGGGGCCAGTTCTGCATAGCACAGGACACCCATGTGGTCCTTGGCAGCTGCCTGGGCCAGGGACATCCCCATGTTCTCTAGTGCAAATATGAGCCACGGACATCAACCATCGACACAGACCCCTACCACTGTATAGTAATGGATCAGACATGGCTTTTAGCAGCAGCTCAGGATGAGAACTCACCACGGTGGTGGGGCTGACCAATCACAACAGGCTTCTCTCTACCTATGTCTACAGACTTATGCCTCTTCATATCCCTCAAGCTGCTCTACTTTTCTTTTTCATCTGATCACCTCATTGTGGTGGCATCCATAGGCCCTGGGTAACATCCTCAGTCTAGGCTGCCTGGCATGGTGGCAAGCAGGTGTGGTGTCTATGACCCACCTATAATGTGTGCTGCAGTGTCTGTTGATGGTATGGTGGCTCACCTGACTCTGTCTGTCTCCCTTATTACTGCACATGGTGGTAGTCAGGGCTCTGTGTGTCTATGGTTCACCTGTGCCACAGGGTAGAGAGCAGATCTATGGGCATCTTCCCCTGCCAATGGCATGGAAGAACGCAGGTCTCTGTCTTCCTCCTCCCTTACTGTGCTGCCTGGATTTTATTTGGTTTTTATGAGTCCCAGGCATAAAACAGATTTGGCCACCAAATCAGACATCAATCTGGGATGAACAAAGGATTGCCATCTGCTCTGCTCCTGACTGACATAAGAACACCACAACTGACAAGATATCTTTGCCCATTGTGAGGCAACTGGGGAGCAAGGGGCAGACAGTAGACAATTACAACACTAAAATAGTTTTAATGGTCAAATTATGATTTATTCATCATCACCTGCTAAAATGGACTTCAAATTTTCAGTGTATGCTTCTCTCTAATACTAAATAAAACCAACATATAAAATCATGAAACATCTTTGTAAAACAAGACAGATCACATGTTCTAAATGTAAATAAAAAAGTGAACAGGATTATTCACTATTTTTCCTACCTTCATGGGTCTGTTAAAAGTATAATAGGTGAATTAATATCCCATTGGTTCACCAACATTCAAGATATTTCAACAAAAGTCTGGGGTAAAAAACACCATGAAGTTGAAAAAGTTTCAACTAAGGTAGAAGAAACATATCAGAATGCAGGTAATAAAGAACTGCCAACAGGGGAAGGGGTGTTATGATCAGGGAATTCTTTGTTGTGTAAAGATACATGAATTTCAACCTACATAAAGGTAACCCTATTGGAATCTCTATAGTGCCTATCAGTGAGGTATAAAATCATATTAAATATACCTTGTTTCCCAAGAAACATAATGTATACTAGAATTTGTTAATGCAAGAAATAAGCATTTTCTATTATTAAGGAAAAGATCCTGATGGGTTATGTCTAAAACCTCAAGTCTTTACATGGTGGTATATGCTTGGTTGCTTACTTGGACAGCATGTCCTATATGTACTTTAGTTTTACTAAGGCCTTAACCTGAGTATACTGTGTCATTGCTGAATCATAAAGATGAATGAAAAAGCTGGATGGACATTTATCAAATCAGAGGGTTATGCATTCATCACATGCCAAAATGACTCTCCCTCTACTGAGTGCTAGGGATATCCACAAAAACTCTACATGCATTATAAAGCGAAACTTGCCTCTAACTCACCTTTTCTGCCTTCCCAATGCTCATTATTAACTCTCTTAAATTTCTTAACTAGAAAAGGTATAGGAGAAAGTATGAGTATTTGAGATGAAACACAAATAATATGGTATAAAAACAAGACATCTACAAAAAGATGAGTCTTAAAAATGAATCACCACCCTTCTGAGACTCAATACAGAAAGCAAATGATAATACTTTCTAAGGAAGTCAAATGGTATTGACATTATGATTGAAAAAATACGTTTTTCACATGATCCAGAGGGTGGAAAAAGCAGCCCTGGATCTTCTGTCTCCTCGCATGTACATTAGTTTAGCAACAATTTGCATACCAATATCTTTTGTGAGAAACTCCAAAATTAATTGAAAGTTTCCCGCACCCCATATACGTTCAGCAACAACATTGTTTACATTTATATGAGTCTATGTGTGTTCATGACTAAGTGTGTGTGTCTGTCTGTGTGTGTGTGTGTGTGTGTGTGTGTAAGAAATAGTGACTGACTCCAAAAACTTATAGGTAACCAAGAAGCACAGAAGACCCCTCATAAGGACTCAAAACAATGCATAGCAACACACACTTTCAACAAAGAGAGTTAAATATGAGGACTATATACTGTGAATTAATTGAAAGAGGGGGTTTATCATATTCAAGATAGTGTCAATAAAGCAAACACTGACTTTTTCTTTATATATCTTGAGCTAGATATGCTCAAAGTATTCATGGAAAATCATAAGCCATGAAAAATAATACCAGTAGAAAGATGTTTCTTCAGAAGTAAAAGAGCAATGGATTCCTAGCTTCAAAAGAAAGCTGAAAATAATCATTGGTTTTATAATTCTCCCTCTAGAAAAGACCAAGAGGAGTTCTTGTAGAAAGAATATCTTGTGTATTATATGAATGCATCACCTGTCAAATTAAAAAAAAAAAAAAAACAACCTATGGCCTATAAGGAAAGGGTAGAATACCAGGTGGGATATCCCATAGACCAAGAGGATTCAGGGATAGAGCCAGGTGCAGGGACAGGTCACTGGGAAGATGTGAGGAGGACAGATGCATGGTACCTGAGTAGAGGTAACCAGCCACATATCAGAATGCTGATTAGTATAAATAGGTTATTATAAGTTATTAGTTACTGTTACTCAAGGAACAAGCCTAGCTACACAGCCTAGGTATCTCTAAATATATTTTGAGTCTGAGTATTTTTTCATAAGCTTGGACCCTGGAGGAAAAACACACACTTTAACAAGTACTACAACTCAAAGTAAAGAAATCCAAGCAGCCATGTGGTTACATATATACTAAACATAAAGTATATTAGTAAAATTAAATAATATGATAAATTAATTTTTGACAATACTGAATTGCAACAATGGTGTTAAGTATATAATCCAATTAAGTCTAGTTAACAAAAAATTTTAAATAATTAAACCTAACAAATATTTTAAAGATGTATAATATAGCTCCATATAAGTTCTAATAATAGTAATAAAACATATGACGGGGTTGAAAATTTAACCTATAATTTTGGATGCAATTGAAAGTAAGCTATCAGACTAGGAGGCTATGTCAAGTATCTGCAAGAGGTTTTTATGAGACAGGCTTTCTCATAAATAAATAAATAAATAAATAAATAAGACTTTTAAAACACATTCTTACCTACTAATTTTATTTTCATTGAGTTTAGCTTTGTAACATTGGTTTTCTCATTCTAAAAACAATTACTGTAAAGAAATAAGAAAATAAAACCACTGTATACCATTATTCAGCCATTATGGAAATCAGAGTGGAGGTTCACAGAAAGCTGATAGTAGTTCTACTACGTGATCCAGCTATAGCACTCATGGGCATATGCCCAAAGGAGTTATACCTTACTAGAGAGATACTGCTCATCAATATTCATTGTTGCTCTAATCATAACTGCCAGAGATTGGAAACAGCCTTGATATTTATCAACACATGCACAGATCATGAAAATGTGATACATTTATACAACAGAATATTATTCAGCCATTAAGAAAAATGAAATTATGAAATTGGCAGGTAAAGGGACGGTACTAGAAACAATTATACTGAGTGGGGTAACTCAGACTCAGAAAGACAAACAGTATTTGTTTTCTTGGTGCTAGCTTTTATGCTTTAGATTTTTGTGTTTCATTTCAATTAAACACAGAGGTTTGGGTAACCAGTGAGAGATCGGGGGAAGGAGGAGATCTTCTAAGGAAGAGGATATAGAATATAGTTTTATAAAGTGATTAAAGGGGAAAAGTGAACAGAAGGATTAAGAGGGTATGGGAAGGGATAAAAGGGTAGAAGATAGAAAATAGGGGGAGAATAACCAACACTATAAGCCTTTTGAAAAATCCATATGAAAATTTACTGCAGTAGAAGCTTCATAAAATATATTCATATTTTTAAAAAAATGTAGAGTTGCCATATAATGGAACAACCTCATCTTAACTACGTATCATGTGCTGCCAAATAAAACTCTCAGTATCAGGAATAGGTTACATCTTTTGTATCATTGGCTAAAGGGGTACAACAGACCCTTCAAACACTATAGACTATTACCAATAATACTAGTTACCCTTCACAAAACAGACGATAAGGTCCTATTCATGAAGACACTACATATTCATGGTATGGAACATGGGAAATGTAACCAGTATTCATCTGTGAACATCAGTCACACTAGTGTTAGAAACACAACACATGCTACTGGAGGAAGAAAGTGATCACACAAGTTTGAAATGAGAAATTTTAACAAGGAAGCATACTTTGACCTTTTATTTTAAAGTCTTCTGAACTGTGCCTTGGAATCAGCACAATATTATATATTTAATATTACATATTGCTATTCGGGAAATTAATACACAAACACACACATCAATTCTAAGTTACAAAAGTGTCACTTTTACTTTTAATTTAAAAATAATTTAAAATATAAAATAAAAGGTATCAACACAGCAAAGGCATCAAATCTAAAACCTTTCCCCTTATTTCAGAAACAAAACCAAGATATCAGCTTGCCATGTCTATCCACTATATAAGGACAAGTCCTGGATAATTTCTGCAAGAGAAAACACAATTGGCCAAATTACAGAGGGATCAGTTAAACCATGCCTTTCACAGATGAGCTCTCCATTGAAGAGCTGTAAGAAAGTTTTTATCCATTGAAGAGCTGTAAGAAAGTTTTTAAGAATTACCATATACAGGGTATAACAGCATTTATCATTCAAAAGTTAATTGTGTTTCCATGCATTATCAATAAAATAGCTGAAAAAATTTAAAATTTTTATTTGCAAAAACAAACAAATATACTAAGAAATGATAATATGAACCACAGCTGCACAGTCAATATCATTTACCTGAAGTGTTTGAAATCAAGGAGATGGGGATTTGGAATCTTATGAACTTTAGAGTATATGTTTATAACCATATATTTTCAGATTGAATTTCAATACAAGTAAGAAATCTCTTTATTATTCACATTTGCTTAATTAACAGTGTCTAAAAATAACTATTCAATATTTGTAATCTACCTGCATTCATAGTTTTTCTTGGTGTATACATGTATATGAGTTTAAATTTATGTTTTCAGATGAGGGATACCGTGCAACTTACAAAAATTTCAAAATGTTGATGAAAATAATAACCGTAATTAAGGGAAAAGAGGACATGAATTTGAATAAGAGTAAGGTAGGAGACTATATAAGAGAGTATAAAGTGAAGAAAGGGAAGGGAGAAATGAGAAAATTATAATCTCGGAAAATAAAAAAAGCAAATGGAAAGAAATCATATGCTAATGAATTTAAAATTTTGATATTGTCAAAATATCCATACTGCTGAAGCAACATACAGAATCCATGAAATTCCTATCGGAATCCCTGCTACATTTTGTACAAAAACATGGAAGAAGAAAAGAAAGAAAGTGTCTGTCAGCTGTGCTATGGTTTGAATGCTCACGCTCACCCAGATTTGTACTCATCATTGATGAAAAGGATGTGGGAGGTGACGTCCCTGGGAAAACGACGAGATGATGATGTCAACATTCATGGATAAAATTAATCAGGATCATAAAACAAAGGTACAAAATTCATTCATCACTCCCATCATAGTTAGATAAACAGGAAGGTACCCTTCTAAACAAATACACAAGTCCTCACCAGACACTTCTTAGCCTCTATAACTTTGAAAAATAAAATCCATTTTTTAAAGATACCCACTTGGAGGCATTTTGCTGCAGCAGCCTGAATCACCTAAGAAAACATAGAACTATAAGAGACCCTGAACCATCACCTTAATCTTGAGACCATCAGCAACAAATGCTGGAAGGATCGGACTGGATAGAAAAGTGCTTCTGAGTAATGGTTCAGGCCTGCACTCTCAGGGCTCACGAGCTGTCTCAGCATCCACAAATACAAAGCCAGCCAGTCCATACACTCAGAGACAAAGGGAACAAAACAGCAGCAAAATAAACTATGTGTATATCGTCAATTAATCTTTGAGAAGCCTGTCAAGAGCAAATAGTAGATATATAATAATCTCTAACAAAAGGGCCATCCACCAGCAGAAGAGCAAAGCCAATTCAAGATGGATCAAAGTCTTTAATGTAAGACCTAAAACTATAACCTTTCAAGAAGAAAATAAAGGAGAAAAGTCCTCCAGGCATTGTCTTTGATAACTGTTTGACAGATATAATTCCAAAACCATTGAAAACAATACCAAAAACAGAAAAATGGCCTCCTATCAAGCCTTAAGCCCTGTGCATATGAAAGAAACAGTCTATGGGTTGTGAGAGCAAATGACAATGAGAGAAAATATTTTCACACCATGTATATGATAATAGGCTAATTTCAAAATATATGAGGAGAGGACTTGAACCATAAAAAAATGAATGAGTTTTCTGGTAAAGTAGTACTTGTTCAAACATGAAGATCTGAGTTTGAATGCCCAGCACCCATGTGTACTCAGAACCTGGCACAGATTATGGCACATATTTGTAAATCCAGCATGGAGATGGGAGTAGTGTGGAAACTGACAGATAAGCCCCTGGAACTCACTTGTCAGATTCTCCAACAAATCAGTGAGCTCCAAGTTCATTCCCAATGTTTTTGGAGTTATATCTGTGAAAGTTACCAAGGACAGTGCCTGGAAGACTTTTGTTTTACATTTTCTTCTTGAAAGTTTATAGGTTCAGGTCTTTAGACACTAAAGACTTTGATCCATTTTGCATTGTGATTTTGTTCCTCTGATGGTGGGTGTCCCATTTGTTAGAGATTATTATCTATCCACTATTTGCTTATGTTTCTCAAAGACATAAGGTGGAATTCAATTGAAAGACAGCCTCTAACCTCAATTAATTCAATTGAAAGACGTTGGCCTCTAACCTCCACGATAGGAACATCTATACATGCTCAGGGCAGCAAACAGTAGCCCTGACAGCTCATATGGTCCTCAGAAGCAGCCAAGCTGACACTGCTCAAGCCAGTAAGACCTCCATGAAACATCCAGAAGAGAAAGAAATGCAATTATACGCACATATGCGAATATATATTAAATAATCAGAGATCTGGATGATTGATCCAATGGTTTAGTTGTTCAATTACCAGTACTTCTAGAAAGATAAAAAGAGAAAGAGCCTTAAGGAAATTAAAGAAATAAATACAAAAATTATGTAATAAGAAGGAATGAGGATTATGAAGAAACAGATTCTGAGTTTCAACTAGAATCTGTTTTGAAAGTCATCAGAATGTTCTATTGTAAACTTTCAGACCACCAAGATTAACTAGATGTTTTCAGAAGGCAAAATCCATAAAAATTAATAGGTCACTTTCAAAGAATTAGTCTCTCATATGAATTTTAACCAGCAATATTAAAGATTAGACAACAGTTAGAATAATTCATTCAAAGGTAAGACAATGATTAGCTTGGATTTCATCCAAATACATTAACTATTATAAACTTACAATAGAAACACTTCTATGTGAAGAATATTCAGATACATATCTCTTGTGTAGTCCAAATTTGAAAGGTTGCATAAGAGTGTACAATAAATATTAGGTTGTACATCAGAAAACAGCAAATAAGTTACTGTAAGTCCAGAGTAGAATAAAATGCACAGTACAGCAAATATGAAGTATTGGCTCCAAAAAATGTAAATAAGAAAGGGACAAGTTTTTAAGTTAAATTCGAAAATTGACAAACTGAGGGAAAGGTGATGATAATACAGGAGAAACTAAACGGAAGCAATTAGAAGCTGTGAGCACCAGATGCTTTACTGAAGTCCGGGTTCAAATGGGCAGCAATTACTTCAAAATTGGGTACAGTTTTCACTAGCTTGCAAAAAATAGAATGCACTCCAAAACATGGGGAAAAATCAGAGCATGGTTATGCTTATAAGGATACAGGTTTGTTCTCCCCTCAAAGTAAAAAGGGGCATCAAGAGCTGCAGAAAATAAAACTGTATGAGAAACTGCCTTGGGAACATGATGCAAACTACAATGTGGCCGGCAGCTGTCAGAAGCCACAACGGAACTTATGAAAACTTGATGTTAACTGTGAGCATTCATTCTGGAACTGGAGAGCACACATATGCTACTGAATTCATTTGGTCTCATGGAGCGAATGTTCTATTGGTTTCATCTTTTAGAGTTAACCCAAAGAAAACACCATGCTTTAAAAATATACAGAATCTGAATGTTAGCAGCTTTTGACAATGCAAAAATAAGGTGAGGAATAGGCATGGGGAAAGAAGTAGTCCAAAAAAGTCTTAGTAGTCTGATTGCAAAAAGTATAGATTCAAAAGATAGTGATTGCAGTAAAAAATAAATTCCATATTAAGATGTTGTATATTTGGTTTTGAAGATTCCATGAATAGGACTCATGGCTTTGTACCTGATAGTCAAAAACTCTACCACTGTGTTACATGCATAGCCCTGGGATGTTTTTTGTATTCTATAATTAGAAATTTTGCTATTGAGGGATCTGCAAAAGGATAGATAGATAGATAGATAGATAGATAGATAGATAGATAGATAGATAGATAATGTTGGTCGCAAAGTCATCCAGTACAGAATAGCATACATGTATTAAATATCTCCTATCACAACAAGATGGAATTAAACCAATCTTTATACTTTGAAAAATCAAGAAGCAGCAGTAAAAACTTCTATGACATCAAAGCCTTCACAATAAACAATTATAAAACTACAGCTGGTCACAATGATCAGGGGGTTGAAGGGAACTAGCCCCAACAGATACATCTACAAAACAATCCCTGCACCTAAGGCCCAGGGAATGATGAAAGGAGAGGCTGAAAAGTCTAAGAGCCAGAGGACCATGAAGTCTTCCATGATACTGTGTCTCTGAGAAAGGCTGCCTACAGGGGACACGAACAGAGACAACAGACATGTAAACAAAGAAGAAAATCTCATAAGGTTCCTCCACCTTTAGACAAAGGAACTTGAGGCAACTGTTCAATGCTGAGAGAAAGGACATCAGCCTCTCACAGGGATGAGTCCCCCTTTGACTATCCAATACAAAGTGGTCAGTCTTGAAATTAAATACACATAAACAGCAAAAAAAGTCAGCAGACACTGTGTGTGTGTGTGTGTGTGTGTGAGAGAGAGAGAGAGAGAGAGAGAGAGAGAGAGAGAGAGAGAGAGAATAATAGTCAAAGAAAAAGAAACCATCAACTTGAGAAAGACTGGGGGAGGTATGGGAGAGGTGGGAAGAAAGAAGGGAAAGAAGTAAGTAATGTAATTTTAGTTTCAAAATATTTTTAAATATTATGGACCTTTGCTCTAGAAAAAGATCTATTAAAAGGATGAACAAGAGCAACAGAAGGGTCTCATTCTGTGGCATGGCAGTGTGAGGCATGATGGACATTGCCAGGCTTCAACACAGGTGTTTGCGCCTGCTTAATTCCTAAAACTATCTTATAAAATATTTTTATCGTTTTTAAGTATTTCTCATGATAAGATTTAAGAACATCATCTCTGCTTTGAATCACTTATTGAAACCATAAGTGAAACAGGCTTGCTAGCTGTTCTGAGCAGAAATTCCAGAAAGTCACAGGCCCATAGAAACAAAGAGCAGGGAAGCAGATGGTTTAAAGTCCATAACCTGTTCCCTGTGAAATCAGAACCAGAGCATCTGGTCCCAGTGATGAGAAGAGAACCTTTTAGAAAGCGCTCGTGTACCAATTATGGGAAAGACACTGCACCACACTTCAAAGCCACAAGCAGTTAATCGCTTAAGAACATCCTCTCCTCGCCTCTGAAAATGCATTCTCCCTGTAACGTTTTTCTCCCCAGAGATGATCTGAGAATTTCAGTGGGCACAGTCATTTTTAAAGTCACTCTTCAGAGATGAAAATTGGTGCGCATTGCCTAGTTTTCTGTTTTGAGATTAAAATATCATTTAAAATTATTAGAAGGAAAGAATAAAATATCAGGATGTTAAATTTCACATATCTTTGGATGATAGCACACCTGTTATTATTTTAAGTCGAAGAGCACAGTCTTAGTTAGGATTTATATTGCTGCCATGAAACACCATGGCCAAAAGCAACTTGGGGAGAAGAGAATTCATTTTTACTTGTACCTCCATATCACAGTTTATCATTGAAGGAAGTCAGGGCAGGAACAGGGCAGAAGCTGGTGGAAATGCTATGGAGAGGTGCTGCACAAGGAGTTGCTTTCTTATAGAAGCCAGGGCCTCCAGCCAAGAGGTGGCAGCACTCACAATAAGCTGGACTTATATCAGTCAGTAATTGGGAAAATGCCTTACAGGTTTGCCTACAACCCTATCTTAAAGAGGTAGTTTTGTAACTACCTGAGGTTCTATCATCTCAGATGACTCTAACTTGTGTCAAGTTGACATTAAAAACTAATGGAGGCTGGAGAAATGACTCAGTAGTTAAGAACACTGTCTTCTCTTCCAGAGGTTCAGGGTTCAATTCCCAGCAACCACATGGTGGCTCATAACCACGTATACTGAGATCAGATGCCCTCTTCTGGCATGCAAGTATACATGCAGGTGGAGCACTTGCATATTAAAATAAATAAATAAAAGTAAATAAATGAATGTGTAAATAAATAGGACTTAAAAAAACTATCCAGTATAATTACATTAAAGCTAAAAACGTTTGCATGCTTGCACAGGGTGTGTGTGTGTGTGTGTGTGTGTGTGTGTGTGTGTGTAAATCATATTAAGGCAGAAAATAAAGTGTAGTTTTCCTTATTTGCATATTAGGACAATATTGTTATTTTCAATCCTCATATTGAAGGAAAAGAAGTGAGTTACAAGAAAAACAGAATAATCTAAAACATCAACCCCACGGATAGTGTCCAAAGGGAAAATTCAAGATGAAGGAATATTAATACCTTAGTTTATCTTTATAATTATTTATTGAAAAAGAACTACAATGTCATATAATATCATTGAATATACAATTTGTTTTAATCTTAGCTAAACAGGCTCAAAAATTAATCCAGAGTAATTGCTGTATTTGATTTTTTTTAAAGTAATTCAAACAAACCATAATTCAAAGAAAAATATTTTTGACCTGTGTCTCCCTACTCCTTGGCCACCAATCAATTTCTTAAGCTCCAAACTGGTTTCAAATAATTCTTTTAAAAAGCCATCAAGACAAGATTAGAAGTGACGCATACTCTAGCCCTCAAAAACTGACATTAAATTATAGATTTAAAACAAAATATTTCTTTAAATTATGAATCAATAGCTTTCTTGTTTTATTAAAAATAGCCAGCCGGGCAGTGGTGGCGCACGCCTTTAATCCCAGCACTTGGGAGGCAGAGGCAGGCAGATTTCTGAGTTCGAGGCCAGCCTGGTCTACAGAGTGAGTTCCAGGACAGCCAGGGCTACACAAAGAAACCCTGTCTCGAAAAAAAAAAAAACAAAACAAAAAACAACAAAAAAGCCACTTTTCCTATTGTATATACTGTTCATACTTTTCTTTCCCCTGTTCCTACCTAGATTCCCACAGATACCTTCCCACACCCTTTCTTTTTCTCATTAGAAAACAAAAAAACATATAGAGAATAAAAATAAAATAGTGGAGAGAAACTTGAAGCAATTCCACTACAGTGAGAAACTAGAAAAGGCTGCCCACTCTCTCCCTATCTATTCAATATAGTACTTGAAGTTCTTGCTAGAGGAATTAGACAACAAAAAGAGGTCAAAGGGATATAAATTGGAAAGGAAGAGTCAAGATATCACTATTTGCAGATGATATGATAGTACACTTAAGTGATCCCAAATAGTCCACCAGAGAACTCCTAAACCTGATAAACAACTTCAGCAAAGTGGCTGGATATAAAATCAACTTAAACAAATCAGAAGCCTTCCTCTACTCGAAGGATAAACAGGCTAAGAAAGAAATTAGAGAAATGACACTCTTCAAAATAGTCACAAACAATATAAAATATCTTGGTGTGACTCTAACCAAACAAATGAAAGATCTATATGACAAGAACTTCATGTCTATGAAGAAAGAAATCGAAGAAGACCTCAGAAGATGGAAAGATCTCCCATGCTCGTGGATTGGCAGAATTAATGTAGTAAAAATGGCCATCTTGCCAAAAACAATCTATAGATTCAATGCAATCCCCATCAAAATTCCAAATCAATTCTTCATTAGAAATAGGAAGAGAAATTCTCAAACTCATTTGGAATAACAAAAAACCCAGGATAGTAAAAACTATTCTCAACAATAAAAGAACTACTGGGAGAATCACCATTCCTAACCTCATGCTGTACTACAGAGCAATAGTGATAAAAACTGCATGATATTGGTACAATGACAGGTAGATCAATGGAATAGAATTGAAGACCCAGAAATGAAGCCACACACCTATGATCACTTGATCTTTGACGAGGAGCCAAAACCCTCCATTGGAAAAAAGACAGTATTCAACAAATGGTGCTGGTTCAACTGGAGGTCAGCATGTAAAAGAATGAAAACTGATTGATTCTTATCTCCTTGTACAAAGCTCAAGTCCAAGTGGTTCAAGGACCTCCTCATAAAACCAGATACACTGAATCTAATAGAAGAAAAAGTGGGGGAAAGCCTTGAACATATGAGCACAGGGAAATTTTCCTGAAGAGAACACCAATGGTTTTATGCTCTAAAATCAAGAGTTGACAAATGGGACTTCAGAAAATTGCAAAGCTTCTATAAGGCAAAGGACTCTGTCAATAGGACAAAACAAGATCCAAGAGTTTGGCAAAAGATCTTTACCAATCCTATATCTGATAGAGGGCTAATATCCAATATTTACAAAGAACTTAAGAAGTTAGATTCCAGAGAACCAAATAACCCTATTAAAAAATGGGGAATGGAGATAAACAGAGAATTCACAACTTAGGAAACTCAAATGGCCGAGAAACACTTAAAGAAGTGTTCAACATCCTTAGTCATCAGGGAGATGCAACTCAAACAACCCTGAGATTCCACCTCACACCAGTCAGAATGGCTAAGATCAAAAACTCACGTGACAGCAGATGTGGAGAAAGAGGAATACTCCATTATTTTAAATTGACTTTATGAAATATGCAGGCAATTCTTGGCAGAATGACCTAAGACAGGCTCAGTCTTGTTTATGAAATAAAAAGGGGAGAGAAGCAGAAAGCTTTTGGGGCTGCTTGGCAGGAATCTGACATGGGCCAAGGACAATTAAATGGGCTTCAGGTGGGAATCTGACATTAGGCTAGAACAAAGAACTAATTTAAACAGGAATCTAAATATTAGGCTCAAACACTGAATTACTTCAAAAATTCCTTCAGACAGGAATCTAAATTTTAGGCTAGAACAAGGAAGTAGGCTTCAGACATGAAAATGATTTGGGGTTAGGATGGGGAATATGGCTCAGATATTTTTGCCATCCTGATAAGCCCTTAGAAAGAGTGATCATGGGAGTGTTCACAGAATTTTGTTTCTTGCCTTTCTTGTTCTTTGACTATTTGTGTTTATTGTCTTGATTGTTCCTTGACTATTTGCATCTATTGTATTGCTAGACCCTCAACCTAGAACTGACCTTAATACTTGCACGTAATTAAAATGGTATAAAAGCAAAAAGGAGGAGGGGGAATGGGATAGGAAGGGGAAATGAGGAAAGGGGATGGCATCTGAAATGTAAATAAATAAAATATCCAATAAAAAAAATTCACAGGCAAATGGATGGAACTTGAAAATATTCTGAGTGAGGTAACTCAATCACAAACGAACACACATATCACTGATAAGTAGATATTAGCCCAAAAGCTCAGAATACCTACAAGATACAACTCACAAATCATAGGAAGCCCCCAAAAAAGGAAGGGTGAACAAAATACTCACAGGAGGAAATATGGAGACAAATTGTGGAGTAGAGTGATAGAAAGGCCATACAGAAACCGCCGCACCGGGGGATCGAACCTATGTGCAGTCACCAAACCAGTATGCTATTGTAGATGCCAGGAAATACTTGCTGATAGGAGCCTGATATGGCTGTCTCCTGAGAGGCACTACCAGAGCCTGACAAATACAGAGATGGATGCTAGCAGCCAACCATTGAACTGAGTGCGAGGTCCCTGATGCAGGAGTTGGAGAAGAGACTGAAGGAGATGAAGGGGTTTGCAGTCCCATGGGGGGAGCAACAGTGTCAACTGGCCAAATCCCCTGGAGCTCCCAGGGACAGGACCACCAACCAAAGTGTACACATGGAGGGACCCATGGCTCCGGCAGCATATGTGGCAGAGGATGGCCTTGTTGGATGTCAGTGAAAGGAGCGGCCCTTGGGCCTGAGGGTGTTCCACTCCCCAGAGTAAGGAAATGCCAGAGTGGGAAGAGAGGAGTAGGTGGGCAGGTGGGGGAGCACCCTCATAGAAGAAGGGATAGAGGGATGGGATAGGGGGTTTCAGGAGGGGAAAGCAGGAAAGAGGAAAACAATTGAAATATAAATAAAGAAAATATCCAATAAAAAATAAATAACATACAAGATAAACTAAAACACAGACAAACTGGAATAGGACAAAACAAACAAACAGAAGCAAAGGAGCCAGAGAAAATACAGGAGAAGCCCATGTATATGCACATTTCAATAGATGCACATGTAGGTAGAGGCACATGTAGGTAGGTGCACATGTAGATAGAAACACATGTAGATGCAGAGACATTCATGTTCTTATGAATAGGAATCCCCTAAAAACATAAAACTGCAAGCCATAATATATATGCAAAGAGTCTGTAAGAAAACATAAATAAGAAAAAAAGCCTGTCAAAACCCAATGAGACAAATAATCTCTAACGATGTCACCAAGCTCATTTTGTATTGGCTGTATCAAATGGTTTAAGTGGCCTTGTTCACATGTACCTGAAAGCAGAAGTCACACTTCTCTGTACACTCATAAATGAACAACAACAACAATGCCTTATGAGATACCAGACACTGAGATAGGAAAAGTTCAGGGAAGTACAGATAAAGGGTTCTGGCTCAGCTCTTAATACAATCTAGATCACAATATAAAATTGTACTCAGGCAAACAGAGCCAAACAACATTGATACTAGGATAAGGGCACAAAGAAAACTCAATTAGGAAGATAATTCTAGAATTAAGAGGAGAAATTCAGTCTAGCTGAATCAGGGAGTTCCAGGTTAAGTGAAAAACCCTATTTAAAAAAAAATCCACCCCAAACAAATAAAACCAGTATTTCTCCACCCAAGGACAAGTTTTCTGATTCTAGAATTCAAGCAAATATCAAGTGAAATTAGTGGCCCAAATGGTGTCTATTCACAGTAATAGAACACTGACTAAAACAGAAAAATAAAGAAAACTACAATTTAACCTCTCTCTTCCTGGATGCTATATGTATATACAGATTTACATCTGCAAGATAATAAGGAAGAATAAATTAAATCATCAAGCTCCTGATGCACTACTGGCTATTTTTCATGTGTAAGTTCAGTCTACAGAATTTATATTTTCACATGCTTACAAATAGCTCCCATACAGATGCTAGTTGGATTTTCCTTTTGAAGTGTGTTCTTTCTCCAGCTGCACAACGAAGACATTGCTTCCACTGATGGGTTTTCATGTGACACCCCCCCAACAGGCTTATATTTTTCAAAACCTACTTTAATAAGGGTTCTTAATTGCTTCAACCTCCCTTACAGCTCACTGATCAAAGGTAGGGGAGGAAGATGATTAATAGGACAAGGGGGACATGGAACTGTTTAGAGGTAGTTCTTTAGGTCAATTCAAATCTTCATTGTCAGCAGTCCAGTCCACTCTAGTGAGCAGAGGTGG
Source organism: Arvicanthis niloticus (assembly GCF_011762505.2). Lineage (NCBI taxonomy): Eukaryota > Metazoa > Chordata > Mammalia > Rodentia > Muridae > Arvicanthis > Arvicanthis niloticus. Next base: position 62,894,315 of record NC_047672.1, on the reverse strand, counting down.
CTCAATCCAGAAGAAACCATAAGTCTCAGCCAAATGGTTGACATGAATTCCCTGACACAGCAAGAAGCAGCCAGAACACCTCAAGAAGTTCTTAGGTGCATTTCTCTCTATGAAGTCATGACTGTAGCTGCCCGAAGCTATGGGAAACCTGGTTCTCCTGAGAGGAAGCCTGGGAATGAACGGGAATGGAGGGCGAGAGAAACGTGGGGCCAAGACAAAGTATTCTGATCAAGGCGGAAGTTTAATAATTTGCTTTCACATATAAAGGGGAAGCCCCACCCCCCAGAGTCTCTTCTCGGTTCATCCCAGGGGCTGGTCAAGGAGATAGCAGTCCGGAAGGTGTCAAGGCTAGCTCAGCAGGCAGTTCATTCTTCTTAGCTCAGGTAGCAGGCTCCAAGGCTGGTAATGCAATGCATCTCAGGTCCTACTGTTGCTTGGTCTATTGTGATAAAAGACTTGCAGGCCTTCTCAGGCCTGGGGGAAGGGCATAATGACAAGCAAATATCAGTGAAGAAAGCAAAGCAAACCAATGCCAGAGCATTGTCAGTAAAGATCAATGTCAGTGATGACCAACAAAGACCAGCAAGATGACCCAATGCCAGGGTGTCTGGTGGGCTACACTTATACTCTTTACAAACATCACATGTCCTCTCAAGTGTCTGCTCCAGCAAAACATAACATGCATTTCACCAGATAGCTTCCAGAAAAACACCATGTGTCTGTTCTCGGCAAAAAATCCTTTCATAAGACAACTTCCAGAAAAACACCACATAATACAACTGAGTCCCCAATGAAAGCAGAAATTTCCACTTCACTACCCCCCCCCGCGCCCCCCGCCAACTGCCATTACTGACCTGACTCTAATTTTCACTGGTAACCTTGAACTACATATTGGAGCTAGAGTTCTTACTTCAACTAGCTCCCAGTATTTACCATTCTTCTCAATAGTGTCTTTATGAGTTGTTCTAAAATATAACCATATTTCCTCGCACTAAACAATCAGCACTGACCTCATCTTCCTCCAGATCAAGAGTAGAGTCAATTTTTATTCAATGAATATCTATGAAAACTTACCATGTCAAGTATTATGCTCCTATGGCATACCTGTGTTTTAAAGCAAAAATTATTTTTGTGGCTGAAGAAATGGCTCAAATATTAGAATTTGTTCCTCTTGCAGACAACCAGGGTTAAGTTCCCATAACCCACATCTTGCCTTACAGCCATTTGTATCTTCAATTCTAGAGGAAGTAACACTCTCTTCTGGATCCATGGGCATGAAGTATACACACAGTGCACATACATTCACACATATAATAAATAACCTTTTTCAAAACATTTTTCTTACCTCTGCTTGTTCATCTGCTTCATCATGAGTCAAAAATATAAATTTTATAAAAAGATTAATTCTAAATTTCTCCAAGAAGCATGAGATAATGATCTCAATATTCTCCCCTTGGGAAATCTGCTGTTTCTAGTTCTCCAAAATCTACACACATTTTCTAAACCTCATTGACTAATAACAAGAACTCTACTCTTAAGAAGCATGCACAGGATTTATTGATTCCTATGGTTCCTAACTTGCTCAGAAGCAGACAGTTCTTTAAAAAAATTTAAACTAATATAAAAATCTTAACTAAGTATTTAATTTATGAGTCATGCTTATGCATTTATGCTTGGGCATGGAATCAAAAGTATGTAATAAACATCAAATATACACTACATATCAATTACTGTTCTTCATTCTTAGATATGGCAGTGTACAATGATCTCTCTGCTCTCCTGGGGCACATTTTCTGTAGAAAGCAAAACAATCAACAGAGAGGTAAATAAATTCTACTATACTACATATCTAGAAATATTTTATGTACAAAAAATGAGAGAGGAGTAGGTGTTGCACATACATAGAAAATATGTTCAGGAACTTCATAGTGAACACAAGAACCTGGCTATATAAGAAACCTGAGGTAAACAGAACAACAATGCAAATCCAAATCCCTGAGACTGAGCATGCCTGAGGGACTGAGACAGAGCAAATGCATTATGAGAGGGTAATATTTTAAAATAATTGTGAAAAGTAGTGATTTTAAAAGTAAATACAAGTTGTATGTGCCATGCAATCATGTTGGCCAGTTAGGATTCTGTGTTTGACTTCAACAAAAGAAGAAATACTCAAAGTGCTGAGCAAAGAAAGATGACATGATGTGATGTAAGGGACAATTTGATTGACATGACCTTAGTGTGGGCAGAAACAGAAACAGAGAGACCGATGGTGTTGATCAAAGTGGCTAAATTCTGACGTGACACTGGACGTAGGAATGCCTAATGAAAGTGTTTCTGTAGACAAAAATCTTCAGGCAAAGTACGATGAAGCCAGTAAAAATGTCCCCTATCTTTTCTCTTTTGTACATGAAAAGATGACCAGCTTTCTGAAACTTCTAATAGTATTAATTTTTAGAGTTTTTCCAAGCCTATATCTGGTTTATTCATTTCTTGCCCTCCCCTTTAAAAAACCTTGTACTACACAATGTACCTGTAACACAGTAATCACATGTGCACATGAGCTGCTCATTCATTTTGGTCCTGGAAAAATGCCATTCATCAAATTTATGAATGCAGTGAAATCACTTCTTCCATGTTTATTAAAAGTCATTATGGAAATGTTATCTCTGAGCTCAGATGACAGTTTTAAACTTAATGTGACTTTTAATCAATGGCAACAAAATCAATTATGTCACCACTAAGCACTCTAAGGAAGGTAAATTACTACCAGCCCAAAAGACTCTCGCTTCAATTTAGTACTCCACATACATCAAAAAATTAAAAAGAAGACTCAAACTGTGACCAAAGAAATGAGAAGCATGGTTCCTTATAGTTCTGTGTGGTGGGAGGTTCCCTTGTTTAAGAAAGAGAATGCTGTCTGTCATCCTAATATATCTTACAAATATCACCTGCACATTTTACTGAATGTTAGACTTTCAAAAAGTAAACATGAAAGGACATATCAACCTTATTATACTTACATATTTTTATAAATGCACATGATGACTGGCATTTTTATCACAGAGCTCATTTGTTTGCTCAATCATTCAAATATTTATTTCTCTCACACTGTCAGTCAAAGCCTGAAGTAAAGTTTTCATTTATTTGGAAAGTGTACGTCAATGGATGGGCTAACGGCAGAGTCCATCAAACAATGGAATGACTGAAGTGCTACATGGAACTCAAGTCACACTTTCAAAATTGATTTTCACCATGTATTCAAAGTGTCTACCTACTCCCATTAAATACTGTTTTACACAATAATGGAAGATAATAAATTTTAGATTTTAAATGTGTCTTGACAAAACATTTTTGAAGAAAACGCATTTTTCTGCTCCCTAACCAAATTGATATCCAGCCACCGTGTTCAGTAGTTCTTATCAGAAAGTCCATATATGGTTAAATAACAGGATTCTCCAACTACAAACTAGAAATACAAATCTCTTCTCAGCCGTGTAACAGAATAGATTCTCCATGCTAGGAGAAACAACCTTCATTCTGCAGCTTGTCTTGGTCATTTTTTGTTGACTCAAAACTTAATATTTTATCAGTGAATCTCCCACGAGTTATCTGTTTTAAAATCTGAAGAGTTAATATGACGTGAACCTCAAAAACAAACCATTACTGGTATTTATCACAAGCAAAATCATACTTCTAAACTCAGTGTTTAATAATGCCACATATAATAGCAGAATCTCAAGAGAATCCAAGAGCAGAAAAGTGGGCATAGATAATACTGGAGTCATCCTTAGCAAATGCAAGTTAGTCTTCAAGCCATGCCCAGTATCTACAATGTGCATTAAGCTCAATTCTTCCACCATGGTGATGATACCAACTATGTTTATCAGGGGAAAAAAGTCATATAATTAAGACATCCTATCCACAGGTTCATTTTATGATGTATTTGGTTTTGTGATGTTCAAGTTGTAATAGTAATAAACTCAGTCAATTCAGATGCCATCCTATTCCATTCAACATATTGAAACCCTTGTGATTTCTGTTTCTTCATTGGACTTTGTGTATTGGGCATTTGGTGTTCAACAGGCAGCACTATTTGCTGACACAATACTCATAATACCTTAAAATGGCCAGTTTGGGTCCTGTGAATCAGTAACCATTTCTGTTGAATACATGTAGAATGCTTTGAAATCTACATCTTAAGAAAGTCTTCTCCTTTCTCGGTCACTTTGGATAAAGAATCGTTGTTTCACATTAGCAGAACATCAATTTTTGTACCATCTTTCACTCCCCAGTGAGGAACAGAGGTACTTCTCAGAGCACTGTCCTGACTTCGCTTTTAGTTTCTCAAACTCTTTTATTCCACAGTCACTTGAGGATAAAGACAAGTTGAGCACTCACTTCATAGATGCACATGCTGGGCCTCCTCTGTTGTCTGCAGCTTACATCACTGACAGAGTTTGCACAATCAATTAACAAAAGTTAATATACTGCCTGTAATTAATACAGGAAGGTTTCTTCAGCTGTCGGTTTTTGCTGGCCTCCTTTTTTGTCCGAGTCAGGATAGTGCTCACATCTAGAAGTCACGCATCTTAGCACTTGGACGTGAAAACTGCTCAGCTTTTTATTGGTTTGGGCAGCCTTGACTGTTTTAAGGGATGCTAGCAACTGTTTCATTTTGTTTTATTTACTTTGTCTTCTTTCTCCTTGACACAAGGGCTCATACTGATTACTGATTTATGCTTGTTTTCTCTGTGTTTTTCTAACTGTGACTCTTGTTTAAGTAATAAACCCCAGATTTTATGTTTTGGAGCCTTCCCTATAAAAGGCACATGGTTAGTGAGTCTAGGTCTATCCAAAAATGTCTATTTTCATCTTTATTTGCTATATCATCCCAATCTACAGAAGGCCTGTCTTCAAACTGATGTACATACATCTTATTTTGTTGTGTCTTTATTAAGAATACAAATACTATTAATTTCTCAAAACAAAAAAAAATACTAGCATTCTACCATTTAGTGACTGTCATTACGAACCTCACCTACTGCTAATTTTAATATTTGCATTCTTCTTCATAGTTTCCTTCTTTTAAATGTGCTCATTTGTTAATAGCCCAATGCTAGAGGCTAGTCGTTTTTCTTGGAATAAGGTAGAGGAAAAACAGAACAAAATTTAATTGTTACCAACATAGAAGAAAAGTGGAAGGATGTTTGCTTTTAAACTCTAGAAATCCAGTTGTCTCCAGTAATTTAAAATAAATTACTATGATCAGTTAAAACCAGAATAAAGATTGCTAAGTGAGCTGAAGAGAGTTTCTTATGGTAAAAATATATTTTAAAGAACATCATCCTAATCTTCCTTTCTTTTTAGTCAAATTTTATTGCCAGGGATTGCCTGTATACAACTTTGAAAAAAATGTTCTCTGTGATTGCTCATGACCTGGATCTTCTCAGCAGTTTTTCCATCCTGCTCTAATATTCCACTGTTGGGCCTGTCATAATTCCCTGCATCTCACTCATCCTTTATGCCCACCCTTTTAACAACTAACCCAGACTTTCTAAATTGTTGTCGGCAACAATTTAACTGTAATCTGTATCTTTTTATCTCATTCCAAGAAGATAGATTGCCCTGATCATCAGAAGGGCCTATATACATTTTCAGTTCTCATCCATAAAATCCTATCATACAACACTGGGCCACTCATAATTTTGGTGCCTGGAATCAGAGTTAGCAGGTAAAAGGCAGTCACAACAAATCTCAAACCAATTTGAGATCATCAAAGTGTACTGCTTCATAAATCACTCCCCTCATCTTAAAAGCAGGTGACATAGCATAAAAACTAACAGAATGTGGTACAGCTGCTCTAGCACTGCTCACGCAGGCCTGGTTCAGTGAAAAGCCATAGCCTCACCAGTGCTCTTTAGAACACGTGACAACCCATTGCCTTGTCACTTAAAAGCAGCAAACAGCACTATTCCTTTCAATCTCAGAAAGGACGAATCTAAGCAGCTTTCTGTGAACTTAGCAGGTCAGCCTGTACCAAGGATCTCTCAAGGTCTTTTTCTCATTGTCTCACCCAACAGCAACTATATCCAGGAACGACGATGAGGTGACATAGACAGCTAGAGTTTGTCTAAGGCACGGGTGCTTTCAGCCTTGCCAGAATGGAATGTCACTTTTTGAGGATATTGTTAATATGCTCCAGTGACCCATCAAAGTCAAAGTCCCACCTGGCCAATTTACAAAAGCTTGAGGCCCAAGGCCACCTACCTCGGATGTATGAGGAAAAAAAAAAAAAAAAAAAAAACCAACATTAAAATTGAAAAAAAAAATAAAGTACCCATATGGCATGCTATAAAAAGTTACCACCCACCAAAGGCACAAAAAAGAAGCATGACTCCCACCTCTACTCCTGTGTGGTAAAATACAATTCAAAGATACACTTTTGGGTGTGCAGGGTCTTTCTTCAACAATGTGTCTTGAGATCCATGGTCCCCTCTTTCTTCCATTTCAACTGCATACTTGTTGTCGAGGTGGCGGTCCAATGATCTAAAGATTTTCAGACTAGGGGGTTATTGTTCTCTCATGTTGAAGCTCAAACTAACTAGGAATTCATCAAATGAGTCAGACTAGGGGTGGCATCATTATTACTGAGGAAGTTGGCTGGCTTTATGAATTGAGCTTGTAGATAAAATAGCCCCAAAGTCAGGCCAAGTGTATGTTATTATATGTATAACAGCTCTGTATGTTAATCACAGAACAGAAAAGAGTACCATGCTTCATCTAATAAAAAAAAAACAGAGTGTGAAAAGTGTGTTGTGTTATTATTTCTTGAACCTCTGGGAAACAAGTGAACCTTACTTGTCAGTTAAATGAGGACTTGAAGAAATCACACATATGTATTTAGTCAGAGAGAAGAAATATGAAGCAAAGAAGAAAGCAAGTGGCTCATAGCCTGCTCATTCTCCTATGTGTTATGTTAGCTGTGTAAAATTTGACTCCACATTCTTTGTAATAGTCAGGGGAAGCCAGGCAATATCCTACTTGGTCTTCATGTTTTAGATGCAAAAAAGAAAACAAATAATTCTCCCACCCAAGCAAAAATCAATGTTGAATTTTATTTAAAAAAACAAAACAAAAAATATAAAAATTACCTTTAAATTCTTTAATATAAAAGAAAATACCTATACTTCATAGAAGAAAGTTCACATGAGAGAATTATAAAGAATGAAGCAATGCTTAATTGAAAATAAGAAACTATTTTACAAAATGGAAATTTTAACTATAAAAGAATAATTAAATTTGTTAATCACTTTGGAATTAGTAGTGATTTTAAAACACTGAACAAGCACTTAGTATAACCAGTGGAAACAGAACCTAGAACTTGGTCTTACTATAAGAATATAATTATCTCTGTGGTCTCCTAAGTTTAATTAGCTTTGACTAGTTGCTGGAATGATCAACGGCAATTTTCCATTAGCTTGGTTATTTTAGTTGAGACTCAATAGCAAAACCAGATTGTTCCTTTACCACCGTGTATTGCAAGTGATACATTCACAGCATCATACAGAAAAGGACATTTGGTTATACAGAGAAAACAACCTTCAAAAGCAAATAGTGAATCCTGAAAAACACAGAGGCACTACATGAATGCGATGCAATGTCACTCTTAAAGACATCATCTCCAGTCAGACAGATTCAAGTGCTAATCATAGTCACACCATTTACTATGTGGGCAGGCCACTTAACCTTACTTATTCTGACACTTCATCTTTACATAAAAATAATAATACCATCCCCCCAGGGTCTTACCATATAAATTAATATGGTAATGTATATAAATCACTAACAAAGATCATGACCCATGGAATGTGGTCAAAATAGAAACACGTATTTTTAATCACAGAAGAAGGCACAGAAACAGCTCCCACACACGACAAAATCGTCTGTTGCCACTGTGGCTGTCATTGGTTTATTGAAGTTATTTCTGGATCTTTCTGCCTTCTAGGCATAGGATAGAATTGCATCTCTACCCCCCTTGTGGGTGCTGGGATTCATTCCACCATTAAATTGTGCACAGAATCTATGCATATCTCTTCTTCTGCACAGCATTTAAGTGGCAATATGAGGCCTTGTTCCCTTTACACACTAACAAGATTCCAGACAGCAACTGCTCCATTAGGCTGGGTCACAGAATAACAGCAGTTTGCATGAAGTACAGTTGTTGATTTAGCAAAGGAATTTGGAAATTGTTTCCTATCCAAAATTTGGCCAACCCTGACATACGTACATAATAATTATCATCTCTAGTACATAGATAACCTCACTGCCAAAATTTACACTTTAAACTTCCTCTGTTCTACCCTTATGTCATTCTAATCAAGAAGTTGGTTGTTTAAAATATTGCCAACCATGCATCTGATGGAAGTTTTCTAACATTGCCCTAGGATCCATTACTCTATTGATTGGATCATGAGATGGGAAGAAAATTATGAATATTAATCAAATATTTAATGCCGTGTGATAAAGACATGTGTCACCTTTATTTCTCTCAGTCATCATACTCATGGGTTTGCAGTTCTATTGGATATCAAGGCAGCTGGAACTTACAGTTATGATTATTGCTTAAAGTTAAATTTTGCCCTAGAGAGGCATCTGTTACCTGGGTACAACCTTATTCAGCATGGGCTTGTTTGATAACACTTTTACATGCCAACACTACTAAATATTAAGGTTTGTGAACAAGATACACTCATCAGAAATATGAGGGGAACATGTGCTCGTCTGTAAAGAACAACTAAAAGTAAAATGCACATTAGAACAGAGAAGTCTGTAATGAGATTGAATGCATCCTTTGACCAGGCAAAAATAAATGGCAAGAGTAGGATCCTGCAATGCATACTGGGTAAAAGTCACGTCGTGGGGCTGAGTTTCTGATTTCACTGTGTGTTTCCTACATAGTCTTAAGCAAGTAAATTGTATTTGCAATTTTAAATTTAAAAATAAGGTAAAATCTAGAAGGAAAAACATTTTTAAATCTAAAAGTTGATACTCAGAGAAATATATTTATAATATACACAGAGGGGACACTGAGAAAGACTTCATGAACTCTACGTATTTCTCCAGCTATTTCTGCAGCTGGAGAAATAATGAAAGAAATAACCAGTTTACTCCAGTTATCTAATAAAGTCATTAAAAAATGATAAGGCCATTGAATGTTTTCCCTTGCCTGATGTTTTCCTATCTATGCAAGTGGCAGAGATTGCAGAGTGTTCCGAGAGTCATGTTTTTCTTAGTTTTTTTTTTTTTCAATATCTACTTCTGAAGTGACTGATGACAGGTTTGCCAAAGGTCATGGCTGGAATTGTGTGTCATAGGATCCAGATAGGAAAGAGTTTGAGGAGCAGTGGGCCGGCTGGCTTGGCTGTGAGCCACTGGGTGATCTTACTCAGCATTCATAGATATCTATGTGGTCACTGAACACTGGAGGAGGAGATGCAGGGGCAAATTAAATAGCTGTAGAAATGGACTAGCTCTTCTCCCTACCCTTGCAAATGAAGGACAGGGAGAGCAATGAAGACCACGGGTAGGCAACGTCTTTTACAATAATAATAATGATTTAAGAAAACTAATAACTCAGCAAAGGAAAGATCTGTGACTAGCACATAGTGGAAATAAACATTTATCTCCAGAACTTTAGGATTTTAGCAATTTGGATGTTAATTCTGGTGCAGTAACAGAGTTGTCACAGGTTACCGCTAATTTGGCACTGCATCTAACTGAAGTGTCATGCTCTGGGTCACTGACTCCACTACCAAGCTGAAAATCAGAACAGAAGCAATTACCTAATTAATGTTTTTTTTCTTCAATTGCTAACATAATTCAAACCAAATATGTTTTGCCTAAGAAAAACACTTCCCCGAAATGTTAAATTCATTTTATTAAATTCTGGCTTAGAAATGATAGCAAGTTTAATGCTCCTCATTTCCATTCATGTGCGGTCTTCATCCATGATCTTTACTAAAAAGCCCTCACACTGGGCTAAGGATAAATACTATTTATTATTAAGGATTATAAATACTTTTCCTGGTTATAATTTTTTGCAAAAAAAAATACAGTAAATTTCCCAGATAATAAAACAACACTCATTAATTAACAAGAATAAAAATATATACATATTATAAGCATAGGTAAACTACAATAAAGTTAGAAGGTGGAAATTCAGGTATTTTGTTTGCTTCTATAAATAAAAAAGCGTATTTCCAAAGTGCTTAAAAATAAAAAAATCAGGATGTTATAAATCATATAGTAAGATAACCTGAAATATAATCAAGGCATTTATCTGGAACTTTCTCCCACAATCTAAAAGCTATGGTTAAATAATTCCTAAAAGCAAAGTCTTACTTTGATAGAGCACTCTCTGGTTGCATGCTCCATAGTCACAAGAACACAACTAGTACACTTCTTTGCCATGCTCACCCAGGATCTAGTACATTGACCAGCACAGGCAATGTACTCAGGAACTATTACTGAATAAATCCCCCAAAAGAAAACTTCTGGGGGCATCTCATGCTTTAGATATCAAAACATTAATTATAGCCCAGAAAATTCTCTCCAGGATATTAAGATATAAGAAGTGAGAAGTGTTGGGATTATTTCCCCAGTCGGACATTACTGGCTCGCTAGCCCCAATCCAATCTCATTTACCTTCTATTTTAAGGCTTTACACTAAGGAAGCTAGTAAGCTAATTACAGTATATCCAACCTAATTTGCGTTTGGGGGCAAGTGGCCAGTGAGACATACACTCCTTCCACGTTGCATGGTTATGAGAGAAATTACGCATTTGTGATAGAAGGGCAAATATAACTCTTCGTGTTTAGTGCAGCTCTCTGATGTGATAGCTGGAGCTGGGGCAGCAATATTGCAACATGATGGAAAAGACAGTGATGCTGAGCAAGACAACACTGAGCCACTGAAGCAACCCCAAATGCTGCCTGCTTCCATCATCATCACGTATTAACAAACTCTTTGTTCAGCTGTCACTGGTGAGGTTATGCGTTACTAGCAGCCAGAATGCGTGTCTAGCTGGCAGACTTAATTTCTTCTTGCATGCATTCTAAAAGCTTAGTCTTGACCTAGTGTGGTCATGGAGTAGTGGACTTATCAAGAAGGTCGCTTGTGCCCACACGTTTCATCTTGAGAAATGCAGTTTCCAGATCTACTACATAACAAGACCTTTTAAAGAACTTCATGTTACATTGTGGGTTTTTTTTTTTTTTTCCTGTTCTTGTTTTTGCTCTTTTATTTTATTATTTTATACTAATCATTCCATTTGCTTACATCTCAAATAATATTCCATTTCCCAATTACCCCTCCACCAACCTCCCAGCCCACATCTGCCCTCCCCACTCCCCTTTGCCTGTATGAGAGTGCTCCCCCACCCACCCATCCACCCTCTCCCACCCCACTACTCCAGCAACCCCCTACACTGTGGCATCAAACCTCCCAAGGACCAAGGTCCTACCCTCCTATTGCTGTTAGCAAGGCCATCCTCTACTACATATGTATCTGGTGCCATGGATCCCTCCAGGTTTTTGGTTGGTGATCTAGTCTTTGAGAGAACTGGGTGGTAAGGCCAGCCTATGTTGTTCTTCCAATGGGGTTGTAATCCCGAGGTCAGGAAATTGAAAAAAATTATGTAGCAAGGGGGATAAGGAACTGGGGATAGCCACTGGAAGGTCCCAGACACCAGAGAAATGTGAGGCTCCCAGGACCCAATGCCAATGACTTTAGCTGAAATGCACAAAGAGGGAGACAGAATCTGTAGAGACCACCACCTACTGATAGGCTCGGCTCCCAGTTGAGGGATGGGACCACCTGCCCATCTCAAAGTTTTCAACCCAGAAATGTTCCTGTCCAAAGGAAGAACAGGGACAAATAAAATGGAACAGAGTCTGAAGGAAGGGCCATCAGGGAACTGCTCCACCTGGGGAGTCATCATGTCTGCAGACATCCTGTTATCAAAACACTCTTGCTGGCAGGAACCTGGTATGCCAGTTCCTCAGGATGTCCAGCCAGCAACTGACCAATGCAGGTGGGGATGCTTGGAACCAACCATCAGACTGAGCTCAGGGAACCTAGTGGGCAAGCTAGAGGAAGGACTGGAAAAGTGGAGGGGGGTTGTTGGATTGTTTTTAGCAGATTGTTTACATTTCTCGCTGTTACCATAAGAAATATCTTCAGTGTTTAGATCTCCCACCCTGTTTTCTTGGGATTGCTGAGAGTTGGCATTGAGTGGTCTACTACCCTTGTTTCCAAGGAGTGGTACCTGGATAAGAACAGACTATCAAACTTTGTTTTGAAATAAAAAGCCAGTTAGTAATTACAGGCAGAATACTGTTACTTTCAGGTGTAAAAAACAGATCTGAATTGTCAAGAAAGAATGAACCAACATAAGCCCAACATAAATAACACCAGCATTTTATATCTAAAATGTACAGTGAAGATTCATGCCAAATATCTGAGAATAAATTTGTAGATGGGTAAACAAACCAAACTGGCATGTTTTTCTGTCCTACATTTTCATGAAGCATTTGCTATCACCTTTTATGTAGACTGAAATCATAGGCCTTTATTAATATCAGTGATCCTATATACATTATCTGTATGAATTAACTCCCTCAAACAATGCCTGGGACAGAAGGTTTTAACTCATTTACAATGGCTACAAATTTTTCCAGATCCTATTACTTCACTCTCACAATAAAAGAATTACGTACATAAACTTACAAATAAAAATAGTTTGCAGATTGTAAAAACCTATATCTGAGACAAAACCCCTAAAAATGTCTTTTCTCCCTTTGTCAGATGCCTGCTAAGATGTGCACCATGCCAAGCAGGTTCAAAGCACTCAAGACAAGTAAATGGCTCCAGTACTCACATCCCTGGTGAAGTTTACAGTCTGATGAAGCATACTGATGCATCTAAACTCTTCCCATACATCCTCTTCCTCAAGAGTTCATGCTATGTTTGGACTCAATCTGCTCTTCTATAACTCATAAGACAAGGTGCTATTTTAATTTCTGAGAGTTCACTCATTAACTCGTTATCTATCGCTATTGAGATAGTTTTCCCTCCTCACCATCTCACACACACACACACACACACACATACACACACACACGTACATTTACATACATATACATATATATGTAAATATATACATTTACATACATATATGCAAATGTGAATTTGTAAATATATTTCCATAAGCAAGAGAGAATTAAGAGGAAATAATATAGCCAAAAAAATCTTCCACATAAAGCACCCAGTTTGTATGTGAACAATAAGCTTTTAATTACCCATGATTAGTGGTACAAAGAAATGGATTAGTTTTATTAATGTTTATTTTGTTGATGATCAAAAATGTGAAAATAGGTCAGTGAGTAAAGCACTGACTGAGTGTAACTGAGAAATTCAGATCCCCAGCACACACCTAAACTCTGGGTAGGAATGGTGGCCAGCCTGTAATCTCAGCACTCATGCACAGGGTTTCACAGAACAAACTGGCTAGCTATACTAGGTGGTCTTTGATACTCTCTCAATATATAACATAGATAAAGATCAGAGGAGATACTCAGTGTCAACTTCTTACACCCACAAATGTATGTCCACATATATTCAAACACACACATGGAAGCAGACATACACACACACACTAGAGTAAGATAATAACACTTCAAATAAGACACTCTTAGCACAAAGTATTTTAATATTTAAACATTTATGTTTGTAACCTACTGCATTTTAGTTGTTACTATATGATATGTAAGACAAAAGGAAACTTAAAAAAACATATTAAATACCCAAGTATACTTTTCCTTCTTTGTGAGAATTAAGGAATCAATTGAAAAATAATTTGCTTGGTAGGCACCTTGCATGAGGATCTAAGTTTGAACACAGATAAAGCTAGGCAGTATAGTCAACATCTATAATCTCAGTGCAGTACCCTACATCAGGATGCGAGATAGAGACAAGAGAAATCCCAGAAGCTTGGGACCAGCTAGCCCAAGATAGAAAGCAGCAAAAACAAAACCAAACAAAACAGAACAGTGTCTCAAACAAGGTCAAGGCAAGCACCAGCACTCATAGCTGTCTTTGAACCTACACACACACACACCACATCCAAACTGATGATCAGTCTGAAAAGCGAGTCTCATAGAGCTCCACAGAAACACTTTTTTTCCTTCCCCATCACTGAGTCTCTGTATCTTGCCAATGATGCTTGCTCTTATCTCCTTGAGTATATTGCAAAGATAGTACTTTGACCCTCAGAGTGTTCCAGATAAAAATACCTTCCTTCATCTTATTATGTGGGGGGCTGGCTGAGGTTTATTTAGATGGGATAACACCTAAGGCAGAGTAAGACCCAACGCCAATACCTGTGGGAGTTAAGTCTTTCTGCTCCATCAGTTCCAAAAGACAGCATAGGGAAGCCGGTAGTAGGACCCAACAGGCTCTTCTTTGTGTTCATCTGGTTTTTAGATGCTCCCTCCCTCAATCAACAGCCAGAACTTTTGATGCCCGTGAGATGAAGAGGTCAGAGGTACAAAGTGTGAAGGGCCACAGAAAGTCCTCTTTGTCCAGAGCTGATCTAGCGTTGCTGCTCCCTCGGCTCAGCAGGTGTTCATGACTGAGTTTCGTGATGCCAATTATGAGTCCTTTGAAGATTCTCCAGCACTGGGAATCTCTCACTGCAGAATCTGACCTGATTCTGGTGAACCATTCATGACAGGACACTTACTACCCTACCCACTTCCCTGGCAGGCATCTCCTACAGTCCTTCATATGAATTTTTAAAAGAGACCCCCTCCAGACTAGTCAAGTACAAACAGGAGGCCTCTCAGCAGGCTGAGATAGGTTCACAAAAGAAGCTGAGCCTCAGAAAACAGCCCTCTCCAGTTCTCAGACTGGCACCTTTATGCAAAGAACAACCTGGAAGGTGTTATCACCACAGCCCTGTACCCTGCACAGACAGTCTACAGGGACCCACAGACTTCCCACCATGGTCTTCTGGGTGGAATAAGAAAATGCATCTCCAACATACAGTGCACAGGAAATTCATCATACAGCACACACCTTCTCTTCCATCAGCTCACTGAGAGATGAACCTAAATGCATCATTTTACATTCCTCTGTAGTTAAATAAAAAGCAGTCTGCCGCACCCCTAATCATAGAGACGTGTAACAAATGATTTCCTGTGTAATAGAACCTATTATTGAACTTTGGACCTTTACACTTAGAATACCTCTAAAAATTCTCAACTACCATTTCCCACCTCTCTCCCTTTCTAGTTTTTACTTTTTCTAGGTTTTCACTCTTTTTTTCCATAGAGTTAAGGATGGTCCCTTCAGCACAAGGCTCCTAACAGTTCTCACTTTGGAATATGGAATCTTGACACCCAAGATTTGTAGTTGTGTTCAAAACAATGATTACAATATTTTCATTTTTATATTGTGTGATAATATTTAAACTTAAAATTCACAGATGATCTAAGGTTTAGGAACACTTTGAAAGAGAGTGAAAAATAAATGTGTTGTCTATAAATAAATACATGATCTTTTTGTGTGGGTGGATAGATAGATAGATGACAGATAGATAAATGATAAGTGATAGATAGATAGATAGATAGATAGATAGATAGATAGATAGATGATAGATAATAATGATGGTAGATGATGGTAGATAAATAGACACATCATGATATTAGATAAATAAACAGATAGATATATAGATTGATAGATATGATAGATGATAGATAAATGATAAATAGATGATAGATGGATAATAGATAACAATGATAGATGGTAGATTTTGATTCATATATAGACAGATAAATGATAGATGATAAATATGATAGAAGATAGATATGTAGCTAAATGGTAGATAAGATATAGATTGCATGTATGAACAAATATATATATTTATTCACTGAACTGTTCTGTCAGTATTATATTATGTAAAAAGAGTTCTACGAAGAAAGGTAAAAGTCACAGAGCAGATGGAACAAATGCATGAAGGCTGAGGCAAGTGGTCAGGAGGATCAGGCAGCCATTTGACAAACCAAACCCGATCATTTTGAGAAGCAACGTGAGAATGAGAAATACAACCAGATGACAGGCACAAACTAGAATTGTGCAGTATAGACTGGATACCTTATCACTTTATCACACATGATCAAAACTATACATTCCTGACTGACCACAGAAATTTGGTCATAGAGGAATGCTAGTAACTAAGTAAGGGACAAGAGAGAAGTCTGTAATTAAAAATAATAGGTCTCCCACTTTGGGTAGTACTGGTAAAGACGGCATTCTTTATATACCATGTTTAAATAAAAAATATACCAGAAGGAAGCTTGTTAACTGTCAAGAGTCATAAGAAGAAATTAAATTTGGATTAATCATCCAAAGAAATGTTCATAAATTAGTAAAACTTAAACAAATTAGTAAAAAAATATAACCTAGAAAGAATGGCTTACATGCCAAACATATATGTTTGACTTGAAAAAAAGATTTAATAAATAAAAAAAATGCTACAACAGAGGTACTTAAGGGTGGATGATAATTGATTTAAAATGGAGCCCAGTAGAATACTTGAGGGGAATGGGGGGAAATAAAGAATGTACTTCTTAATCGCCATGTCATCTAGGCAGGAGTTATTGTTTAGCTTTATCCCTTGGGGGTTTTAACTCTCAAAATGCACACACTCACAAATAAACACAAAAGCGAAGCTATATTGTAGCCAACCATCTTTTTAAATTGTTAAAGAAGCATTAAATTTCAAGACTAATTCGATTTTAATTAAGTGATCTATATGCTCACCAATCCTAATGTCATTGGTTAACTGCAAACCAAAGACTGATAGTCATAATTAATATTTATAGACTATTGTAGGGAGGAAGTTTTGACATAGTTCTGAGATAGGAACAATTTTTTCTGGTTTATAGATTGTAGAACATGGATATAGTATTTTTTAAGTACAGTGTTAGAAGCACATCAGTTAGGAAAGATGAAAAACTAAGAATTGAAATTCAAATAATTTGTATCAACTAACATCAGCATCATCTTCCTATCTCTTTTTTCTTTATGGGTTTATCATGATGGGGAAGTAAAGAAATGTCCCATAAGACCAAAACTGATACCAGATTGCTAGTTTGCCTCGCTATGTCAACCTCTGCTCATTGCAAGCCCCAAAGTGGTATGTATGCAGCCCACAAGCTGCAGAGATGCAAGCCAGCCCAGACATCAGCGCTTCCTTTTTGCAAACACAACAGACTTTTCTTTTTTTTAGTGAAATGAAAGCCTGGGATCTCTTCTACTCTTAATTTCAACTGATTATGATAATGTCTTACAAATGCATGGTGATAACTCCTGGAACATTCTTAAAGGGCCAGTATGGTTTCCTAACAATATGTAAATCTTTATCTTCTTCATTGTTCATGTCCTTGTTCCTTGATGGCCCTGAGCCTATTGAACAGAAATGGTTAAAAGTTGTTTCACGAAATTCTAGTATATTTGTGGGTGAATGGCACATGTTAACTTATTATAATAAAATACAAAGGAGAAATTACTTTTCTTTCAGGCAATTCTACTGAACGGGCACTTCAGACATTTCACTGTATACCAGCATTTTGTTTTTTAATATAACCCAGATTTTAGATTTAGTGGCATACACAATGAGCTATACAAAGCACGTGTGTCTTTTAAATATCAGCATCCTTCTAAAATCACCAGTGGTAAACTATTTCTGTAGTTTAAATGTTCTGACTGGGCTATGAAAGAAAATAGTTGCTAAACAACTTAGCATGAAATATTAAAGGATAATGTGGCATCTAAAGCATTCTGTTTCATTGGGTCTGGATTTTAATAACTCAGTCCTTGGTTAATATAAAGTTACTACACCAGGATGGAAAAATTAATGAAATTTCAGTTTTGAAATTGAGCACAACACATTTCTAATCACAGAATGGAAAGCTGGTTTTTTTTTTTCCTTTAGGATGCTATCTCTAGCTCGCAGTCTATTGAAGCTATTTCCGTGTGCTTTTTTTCTCCTTTGTGCCTACGTCACCGATTTGAGGTATTTATTTATTTAATTTTAAAAATAAAGAAAAGGTTCTGTGAAGACCCTCTTAACCAAGAAGAAGGACTAGAGAAAGATTAATGTGGGACTGGAAAAGGGTAGCTCCAAGGGTCAGTGTGGTTGCACCGGAGGATAAGAAAGAAGAGATTGTCTAAGCACTTCCCTAGAATCTTTTTCCGCCTAAGAAATTTGGGAGAATGCGAAAAAGCAGCAGCCCAGCATTCTTGAAGGGGCGTGGTTTCTCTCAAGGGGCTATCCAATCGAATTCCTTCAGAGGGAGCAATCCGGAGAAGATTGATGAGCGTTGCTAGGAAACAGGAGCGTCTCCCTCCCTGCTGACCCAGAGATTGTGCTGCACAAGCCTCCCCAGGGGTTCGCAATGTGCAGTTGAACCGCGTGTGGGGCAAAGCTGCGTATCTGCCTTCTGGGTTCGCTCGCTCACACGGCTCCCTCTTTCGCCGTCTCCTCCAAGTGTGATCAGCCTTTTAGACAGGGACCACAGGAGAGTTCTTACTAGGAATGACTGCCGGTCCCTGCCCACCCGCGTGCCAGAGCCCTAGCAGAGCTTCAAAGTTAGAGCCACCTCCCACTCTACCTCCCCACGCCCCTTCACGCCACTGCTCCGAAATTCACCGACCTTTGCGTGCATTGCCTAAAGGCTGCAAACCTTAGGGCAGAGAAGCTCGCAACCCCGCCAGGCTTTCTGTATTGTAACCTTCGGGTCTAGGTACAGTAGCTCACTAAAGACTCTGCAGATACACCCCTATAAACGGAGGGAAGACGGGGGAAGGGAAAGGAGGAGAGAGAAAAGGAAAAAGAGAATGAGGAGAGGCTGTCAGAAGGTCCGTGCCTCTCTGCCTGAGTCCCAATTAGATGCGACTGTTTCAGCCTGGCCAAGGTGAAGGAAAGTTGCTTCTGAGCCCAGGAAGTGGGTTTGGCTGCAAAGAGGAGGAGGGCGACTGGGCTCTAAAGCTCCCCTCCCTTCTACTGAAGACCACTGGGTCCCCTTCTTCCCAACCTCCTCCTGCTCTTCTCCTCTAGCCCTCCCTTTTCCCACTCCTCCTTGACTCGGAGGCCTGGATGCTGGGCCACCGGGCAGAGGTCCAGCGCGCAGCCGGGCGGGGGCGGGGGCAGGGGGCACTGTGACAGGAAGCTTCGCGCACAAGTTGGCCATTTCAGGGGCAAAATAAGTTCTCCCTTGGATTTAGAAAGGACAAAGGCAGCAAGCTCCCTCTTTTGTGTCGGATGAAGAGGACCAACCATGAGCCAGAGCTTGGGTGCAGGCTCACCGCTGCCGCTACCACCGCGGTCAGCTTCAGTTCCTGCCAGGAGTTGATGGTGCGAGGTAAGCAGCCCAGAAGGGTACCTGCCCCTCTGGAGGGTGCCCAACGAGGGCGCAGGAGATCGGGTGCCGCGTGGGGCAGGCAAAGCGAGGAAAGTTGAGGCAGAGCAGGGACCAGTCCCTACATATCTGCCGGGGTTGGGAAACGTGGGTCACAGGAGCAATGTGGGTGTGTGTGAGAGAGAGTGAGTTTGTGTGTGCGCGCGCTACTGTCCCTTCTGGAAGGGGCCAATTTCAGCGCATAGATCTGTGGCCAGGGAGCGAAAGGTAGAGGGACTAATTAGAGAGACAGGTCTCGTTCGCCAACCGCTTCCATCCAGCTTTGCTTTTGGGGGTTTTATAAGACTTTGTGCACAGGAACCCTGTGATGTGTGGCTCACACACTGGTAGCTTCATGTGGGTGTGGAGGTTGCCAGGCGAGGTGGGTAGCGGTCAGCAGGACCCCCCTGTGCTGCCAGGATAAGCTCCACAGCCAGGGGCAGACAGAGGTTCACCCACAAGCAAGCGTGCTTGGAAATCAGCCCTAACTCTCTGCCCTTTGCTCTTTTTGACTTGAGCCAAAAAAGAAATTCAAGAACCAGACTCAAACCATATCTACCCATTGATTCTGTTCCATTTTCTTATCTGGCTGCGAGATAACTCGAAGAGGGCGGGAGATTCGTGGTCCAAAAATAGACTAGGTAATATATCCAATAAGCTGATTCTTTCGGAATTTCACTTGGATTTCCTTCTAGTTCCTCTGTGAGGTAACAAACATTTAAGGGTCTCTTAAAGGTATAATACATTCAGAGAGCTGGTTTAAGGGAATGAACACATGCTTTCAAAATATCTTAGAGTGCTGCAAATTCTGAAGACAAAACCCCACCTTTCTCAAAATGTATAGTAAATTCAACTAATTTACGTATGGAGTAGTTGTACTCTTGTTAGAACAGTAATAGATATGTTACAGATGCCGTGAATGAATACATCCCAATGTAATCACACAGTGGTACAAAGCAAGTTAACATTTTTGTGTGTTTTAACGTTAAGCACCTCACCAGTTGGGTGCTTAAATTTCTTTGTGTTCCTGTCCCCCAGGATTGCTTGTTTATGAACTTTGTTGGGAGGAGGCAGTTAACAACCCTTTGAAAATATTCATTTACCTGTCTGAGTATCTAAATTGGCTTTGGTTTATCTGATGACAGATGAGGTTGCTACTTGAACTCTGTTGTGTATATAAATATATTGGGTATCAGAATTAACCAAAATATCCAGATTTCCACTACACTAGATGCCTGTGAATAACAATCCTACCAAAGATGTTTTGGAAACTCTGATTAGCTTTTAATATTCTGTACTATTTGCCTTTTTTTTCTTAAATCAGCCCAATATGATGTGACAATCTGAAAGTTAAAGTGCAGCAAACCTTAATAAAGTAGCATTTTTCAATTTATAATAACAATGGCTTATAGTTATAAGGATTCCCCACACCTGTAGGTTTCAGCTGTCCACACCGTTGGGTTCTGGTTGCCCACAGAGATATTTTGAATAGACATGCCTTAGGCTCTCTTGATTTACATGCTAAGTGATACTTTTGGTGCTCATGATACAAAATTGCACAAGAAGAAATTTTGAAGTGTTTTCTAGCACACATGAAACAAAAAAACTGTATCTGCATTCATGGGACTAAAACAATATGAGAAGAAAACTTTGTATTATTAAATCCCACCCTACTCACACTCCAAAATGGTGAAAACATCCTCTTCTGTACTTTATATCTTTTCCATATAATGTGAACCTTAATATATTAACAAAAAAAAAAAAAAAAAACCTTTCTCAGTGCACAAAGGAAAGATCTACTTCTCTATTTAAAGTGTGTAGTGTTTCTCAGCTACATGTCATCAGTAGATCAAGAAAATATGTTTATATGATGGCTGTATTTTTAAAATGACAGTATACATATGTGGAGGAAATTTAAATCTTATTACTTATTTCAAGATTGCCTAGTGTCAGCAATACTTCTGTTATTTCATGTCATTGAAATTAAACTTAAGTTGAACAAATGCAAAAATAGCACAAAAGTGAATGATCTTTTTTCTAGGTTATAATTAACATCTGTGTTGAATGAAAGATCCAGACTATCCAAAGGTCATCTGTTTCTCTTCTCTACCTTATGACAGGTGATCAATCCGAAACACAGTTAGTCTTGGATTATCTAGTTTTGTAAGATTCATAGCAATAATAACTTACAACTTTCTCGGGAATATTCTCATCTCTTTTGAGCTCAAACTTCATTTTCAAATCAATGATCCCTACTCCTTGTTCATTTTTATAAGCATAAGTCACAAAATGAGCCATGGCTCTTTGTGAGTTTTGTTAGTACCTATCAAGGTGTGGTCTATCAGCTTGAGAATGAAGTATTTCGATTTGTTTTCTTAGTCAACATTATCTCAAGAACCCACTCAAAAAGGGAAAAAAAATCTCACTTCTTTTGATAAAAGAGGAGGTAACTTCTACAGGATGGAATATGGCCAGAGATGCAGGGCAACACTCATGTGCTCCAGAGCTAATTCCTAAAGGGGGCTGCTGTTCACACACACTTGTCTCTCTTTGATGTTTTATGCTGAGTTGATTGTTCATTCTTTTGAGACTGTGCTAAATGTATCCAATTCTACATTAGACAAATTTGCTGAAATTGCTTTCAAGAAGCAGAGCAAAATGAAAGAAGATTATTTACCCAGTCTAAGCACACAAAGTGAGTACAATCATAGTAACAGAGACCACACAAACCATTAGTCATCCTCCTCCTGCCATCTCTGATGTTGCCTGGGTCCCTACAGCATTACTGTACTTTGGAGTGCTTTAGTCCAGTGTATTTCTTAACAGGTCATGTGATGACTTCTTCCAGAGTTTTTGAAACACTGTTTCTTTGTGTAATAGTTCTCTCTATTAAGAATTTTTAAACTCAGCTTGATTCTTTCATGACTCTAATTTATCTTATTACTAACTCTTTATCATTTATTACTTTGAGCTATTCCATCCTCTTGTATGACTTAAGATCATCATCTAACATTTATATAGGTCATGTAAAAATACATAATAACATAAGAAAACACATGGGTACCAATTCAATGTCCACATCTTGCCTCAATAGTATATGTTTTAGGACATTTATGCGTTTGTGTGTGGCTATATGTCCTAATAATTTATCTAGTTAATGTAAGAGATGGGAAACTGCCTTCTGTGACATTAGTGACCTATGTGAATATCCAGATGATCCTTTCTATGTGGTGTTCTGAGTGGTTGCACATTTATGAGCTGTTTTCATTGCAAATTTGTTGTCAGTAGAGCCCTGTCACCACCCACACTACAAGGGAGTTTTGTGACATGCTGGTCTGATGCTCCAATGAGCCCCAGAAGCTGTTGTCATGTAAATCCCACTGCTAAAATGAAAGTGATTTCCTTAATTAATAGAATGTGCTAAGGATGTAAAAGTGTAAGTGAGTTAGCTGTGTGTGAACACGGAGCAGTCATTTTATGAGAATTTTCAGGGGCCACTGAAAATGCCAGAATTAAGAACACGTTACTCAGTGTTCTGTATCATGAAAAGTAAGCTCCCATCATGCATATACCAACATGAAATATATTTAGGCTTATATGGAAGAACCATATGTGAAGGTTACTTTAAAAATAAAAAAGCTTGAAATAACCACAAGGGGGAAAAACAGGATTTTATTTTGTTCACTTAAAATCTGGCTGCAAGACGTTCATGTGTAGGCTTCTTTAAGATTCTTTAGCATATATCTTGGTAGTCTCAATCTCCCACTCAATTGTCTCTCCCAGGCATTGAAATGCAAGCTTTTACTAGACAGTCGAGGAGCAAATGACTAGGAACTCTCTTCCAAGGTACACTTGGCAAATCTAGAAAGTGCCAAAAGCAGAGTGCTCTGGTGTCTTTATACCTTGCTGGGCATTAGACTAGACACAGAAACATCTGTGCAGACTTAGAAAACTAAAGGGAGAGGGACTAATGAAAAACTAACTCCATGTTTATGGGACGTGAGCCGGGCTGATGGGAGTAAACAAATGTGAAGTCGGTCGTCTCCTATCTGAAGCCCTAGTGCCATTCATCACACAGTGCTGAGTACCCTCAGAATGATTTTCCTTAGAAACAAAGGGAAAATCGATTTTCATGGTACAGGAAAAGTAGGCCATTAATACATTTGCGATTTCGCTGTGAAACCAGAGAGGCACTCTAAGAAGTGACGTCCTGCATAGACTCCATCTTCTTATCAGATCAGCAGTCCTGCTACAGAACTGGAAAAGTACACACTGTGCTTTAAAAACACAGACAGGTCCACTTAGAAACTGTTCACATAGAATCTATACGAAGTCTATACCAAGAACAATTTCAGAACAAAGAAAGCCATATATGTAGATGTTAGCTCCACAAAAAGCATAGGAGGTTCTCAGGTTTAGTTTCTTGTCAGAATGTGTTTTTGTTATCATTGCTCTTTCTTGGACAAGCATAGACATTCACCAAACATATAGCGCTTTTCAAACTCTAGGTGCACAGTTTTCAAAAACTTATAGTCAATACATAAAACACCGAAATTCTAAGACCATAACAATCTCTAGACCAGTGATGAGTTTTACAGTATGTGAAGTTGTTTGTGTTGAAGCTCTCTTAAGAAAAAGAATACAACCAGAAAAGTTGGCTTTTAGCAAAATAATGGAGGGAAAGGTACTTTTTAGCACCTGTTATGGACAAAATAAAATTTGAAGAATAGAGTGAGAACACAGAGTGATGAAATTCATACAGAAACTTTGTAAACATATATTAGGTTGAAACTACTGAAAACGTTAAATTTGAAATTCTCCATTAGAAAAGAATATGGTGCTAAGACTTTTGGTCTATAAAATCACCTGCCACTTAAGCACGAGGATCTGAGCTCCACTCCCAGTATTTACTTAACAACCAGACATGACAGCATGTACCTATAATCCCAAGAGATAGAAGGATCCTGAGTACTTTCTGACCAGCCAGTGGCAGCAAATGAGTAAGTGTTCAGTGATAGTCTATTTCAAACAAAAAAAAAAAAAAAAACCTAAAAAAAGATCTCTTGCTTCTGTGTGTGTGTGTGTGTGTGTGTGTGTGTGTGTGTACATACAAAGAAATTCAGACCAGCACATACTTGGGCACACATACTCACAAACACGAGTGCATACAAGCCACACAGAGAAAAATTAAAAGTAAAAAGGAGTTATCAAAGTTATTAGCTAAATTAAATACTGACCTCCTTTATTTAACATGTTCATTTGAATATAAAACATGCATATGCACAGACATTCTCTGTCTCTCTGTCTCTGTCTCTGTCTTTGTCTCTCTCTCATACACACACACACACACACACACACACACACACACACACACACACGGGGCGGGGGGCTCTATAGAAATACAGTTCTAGATTCTGTAGAAAGGCAAAACTACTGATATTTCCTAATAGTAGGTCATTGTTAACCAGCTATCCTGTGGTAATAACTCTACTATATCATGGCAAGGACCATCTGCCTTATTGTTACAATAATTCAATGAGTCAGTAACATAAGCCCTTTAACAGAAGTAATGGTTATCCAGTCACTTGCCCAAGACCAGGTACTAAACAAAAATCAAAACTTATTTCTAGCCCCAAGGTAAACTTTGTCAATTATAGTGTAAAATATATTGCCACCCAGCTTAATGATTTCTTGTCATGTTTTCTTTAGTTCAACAAATCTTTTTTGAGATTCAAATGAAGGGACATATTTCCCAAGAACTGAAAAACAAAGAGCAATTAGTGGGACCCAGAAATGGTTACAGGCCATGACATCATCTACCCCTAAACAGAACCCTTCCTCAAAGCAAGGAAACATAGTGGAAGAAATAATCTGAAACACTATTTATAATTAAATATGTCTAAAGAAAATCAGAGAATTGGAACCATGTAGAAAGGTGATAGATTTGTTAACAACCTGAGAAATAAATACCAGCTCTGAAAATCTGAAAGAAATAATTTTCCTGGAGCTGCTTTCAATGGGCATCACAGTCTCTCAAAAATAAATACGGTCACAAGAATACAGTATCTGAAGGAACAGCCTTTTTGCTTGGTATGGCTAAAATGTTCCTGGGTCTCTTCTCTTACAACTTAATTATTTCCCACTAGGTAAACAAGCTGAAAAGGTGTTCTGTAGACTAGCAAACCTTTGAAATGTCTCTGCCCAGCTGGAATAGTAACTTCATCATTATGTAGTCTCAGTATTTTTATGCACTGGGACATTTGTCTGTAATCTATCCAGCAGCCTGTAACTAAGAAGGCACGGAGATTCTCAATTTTTAACACAATAAGAATAAGAGAAATATTGCGGCCTGCTTAGTCTGTAGGACTGCCAATATAAAAGCTTCCGGCTCAGATTCTGTGACCTGGTGGTTTTTCACAAACAGAAAAGCTTATACCTATTGCCACGATGCTGAAGACCCAAAGTATGAGTCTTATTCAAAGATCTTTCTCTGAATGTGAATTGTGTTACAATATTTTTGTAAACTTGAAAGAAAAGAATGGAACTCCCAGATCTGTCCCTCCATCTGGTGGAAGCTTTCTTCAATTGTTAATAATACATAGCAGATAGATTATTAGCAATATTTTCTATTTTACTTAGCAGTTTCAATACACCATGTGTTAGTGAATACAACGTAGTAGAAACTGCTTTCAAAAAATATGTCAAAATACATGCCAATTTGAGAGACGGCAGAACAAGGTCAGAAACAGTTGGAATTTGTATCCGCCTCAAGGAGAAAATGAGATCTGAGGAATATAATTAACTGTTTCTATTTTCAAACATCTTTTTTTTTTTTCTGAAAAAGCAGAGCCCCTCCATTTGCTGAGTCCTTAAACCCAGTGATTTCTGTCAAGCTCAGGGACAGTGATGGGCATCCCATACCTCGCTTCAGCACTGACAATAAGCCACAATGTGAGACTCAGACACATTTATTTAATGACCAAGGCCCATCCTTTGGAAAAAAATATTTGAGAAATACTTAAAGCCCTACTTTTTCAAACTATTTCCTTTGACATCTGCCTTGGTTCATGAAACCCTGTAAAATTTAAGCAAAATATCTCATTCAAACAGTACAAAACATACATCTCTAAATCTAGTGAGTGTATAAAGTCTCAAAAGAATCATACGAATTGTTTTTCAGAAAACTAACGTCACCCTGTTTGGTAGGAATGTTTAAGGACTATGGTGTTTTGTCTTCACTGCTGTTCTGTAGAATATAAGGCCTCCTGTGGATCTGGCTTAAATGCTCAGAATTTACTAATTTGGGATGAGGTAGACCATCACTTGAAAAAATGAAGCCTTTCATAGAAAAAGAATAAATGATATAGATCCCTCACCTCCCTTGTTTCTTCTAAGACCCTAACTTTTGACCTTGCTGTGTGGTGTGTAGAGGAAGCCTGTGGCACCTCAGTTGGAAGAAGCTGGAATGTTTAAGGAAGAAGAGGGAGAATGCCAGCCCCAGCTTCTGTCTGTTACACAGGCAATTGCCTCTGCCATATACAACGCTTAGCCAAAAAGGCCCCAGAAAGCCAACTCAGCCCAGACTAGTGAGAACAACTACAGGTAGAACTTGAGGTAAAGAATCTACATATTGACTAAGCTTCAGATTATTAATGAGAGAAATACAAGTTTTAGAAACATTCCTCAATTACACTGCTCAGGAGACTATAACAAAATACAGTAGTGGCAAACAATTCTGGACACCAAGGTGTCAAAGGTCAAGTTACCAGCAAATTTGGTGTATACCTTCTTCTCAGTAGGATGCTGTTTTACTGTGTCCACACAGGAGATGGTGGAAGAAAGAACTCCATTGCCTGTACCTACTAGGACACTCGTTCTGTCAACAAGAACCCTGGTATAGTGCAGACTTCATTCAAATCTATCTCCCAAGGACTTCATCTGTAGATAAAATATTGAGGGTTAAGACTTTAGCATATGAATATTGGAGGTTCTTAAATAATCAGTACAAATCGATTTAGCATGTAATGATGGTCCTACAGAGAACATTCTGTGAACTACTTGTACCAAATTATTTACCACATCCTTCTAGTATAATTGGATTAACCAGTTGTCTGAATTCCACAAGCTGAGTATTTATTAATTAACCTCAACTAATAAAGCGATTTCTATGAATTTTATGATCAGGCTAACTTTCTAGAAATCTATTTTTATTGCCAAGGCAATTATTCTATTTATTCAGTAATAAATTCCTGTAAAATAAACACTTACAAGATATCATCTATTTTATAGCCTTCTGATTAGAAAACCTTTCCCTTTATTTCCTCTGCAATTTTTACTATAATAGTGAGTTATTTTTTTAAAGCTACTGACTTTTTAAATTAATTAATTACCAAAAATATCATTTTCGTGTTTTTGAAGATCAGAAACCTGATTTGTTTATAGCCTCTTCAAACTGAAGTTGTCATTACGGCTATATTTTTATAAACTAAAGGGCATGGAAAAGCATTGTTCTGTCCCAATTCTCCACTCCCCTCCAGATTTGCAGGACACCAGGAGTGGGGAGAACTCCATTTGTCAACTTACATTTTCCACGCAGCTTCTACTGTGTTCAAGTGAATGGTTGCTTAGATGAGGTTGGCAGACCTCACAAAGATAGTTTCTTAAGCAGTGCTTAGAACCACATGGGAAAAACACTGATGAGAGAATGGGGATGGGCAGCAGAGGGTACAGGGGCCTCAGACTGGTCCACCGGGTTCTGTTTCCAGATAGTCTTCACAAGGTTAACTTCGTTCAAATTCATGAAGGGAACAAGAGTAAAGCCCAGAACTCCATGCTTTCAGACATTTTTTTGCACACATTTTTTTATTGGATATTATATTTACATTTCAGATTTTATCCCTTTACACATCCCCCCATCACCCAGGAACCTCCTATCCCATCCCCCTCCTCATGCTTCTATGAGGATGTGCCCCCACCTACCCCCCACTCCCACCTCCCCACCCTCGAATTCCTCCCCACACTCAGTGTTCAGCCTTCATGGGACCAAGGATCTCCTCTGTCACCTATGCCCGACAAGGCCATGCTCCCCTACATGTACAGATGGAGTCATGGGTCCCTCCCTATGTGCTCTCAGGCTGATGGTTTAGACCCTGGAGAGCCCTGGTTGGTTGGTATTTTTGCTCTCCTCATGGGACCACAAACCCTTTCTGCTCCTTCAGTCTTCTCTCTAACTTCTCGATTGGGAAACCCTTGATCAGATCAGTGGTTAGCTGTGAGCATCTGCCTCTGAATGTGTCAGACTCTGGCAGACCTCTAAGGAGACAGCTATATCAGGTTCATGTCAGAATGCACTTCCTGACATCCACATCAGCGTCTACCTTTGGTGACTGCACATGGGATGGCTACCTAGGTAGAATGGTCTCCAGAGGACCCCTCCTTCAGTTTCTGTCCCACACTTTGTCTCCATATTTGCTCCCTTGAGTATTCTTGTTACTCCTTATTAGTAGGACCGAGGCATCCATGCTTGGTCTTCCTTCTTCATGAGGAGCTTCATGTGGTCTGTGAGTTGAGTCTTGGCTATTCCAAGCATTTGGGCTAATATCCACTTATCAGTGAGTAAATAGCCTGTTTGTTCTTTTGTGATTGGGTTAACTCACTCAGGATGATATTTTCTAGTTCCATCCATTTACCTAAGAATTTCTCAAATTCATTATTTTTAATAGCTGAGTAATACTTCATTGTGTAAATGTACCACATTTTTTTGTATTCGTTCCTCTGTTAAATGACATTTGGGTTCTTTCCAGCTTTCAGACGTTTTTAAAGTTCAAGAAACTCAGACATCACACTGTTTACCTGTTGGAAGTCACACTGAGGCTCCTGCAGAGACTGGCTTTCTTGACCTTTTGTTGGTTACAGAGCCACTTGGTGGAGGTAATCCTACAGGAGTTTCCTTACACATCAGGCTTTATGTATCTAAAACCGAAAACTATCACCACCCCAAATCATTTCTTTTCCTTGTTGTTCCAGATTCCACACCTCCCTGTGAGCCTATGGGGGTCATTTCATTCAGACCAACACACTTAGTGATACAGAATTCTTGCCTAGCCTGTGTGAGGCCCCAGGTTCAAACCTCTGAAGCACACTCCCATGGGAGAATCTTAGTAAATAACTGGCTTTCTCATTCCATTCCTAGGTTTTCAAAGAACTTAATGGAAACTCATCACTTAAAAATAACATCCTAGTCATCTTCCTCAATACCAACATCTGCTTTCTCTGTTCACCCAAGATAGCTCCTGCACATCAGTGTGTTCATTTTGAATGTGTTTTCTTTCTCCTTTCTACAAGCCTATAGTTAAATCTAATTTCATAATCATCGAAGTCTGTGATGTTTTCATCTGTCTTATCAAAGTTTTATCTAAAACATCTATGCAGTCTTATGTAAGCCTGAATAGTAACTTATGGTTAGGCAGGTATAGAATATAGGTAGAATAATAAGCAATGCATTTTTATTTCTTACTCCTTATTTTAGGTTTATTCAGTAAAATAGGCTTGTGCAGAAAAATAATGAGAAACTGTAGCTACCAGTCTTCATTAAAAAAAAGTTATGCTTAGACCAATATGATGATTAAAACTTTTGAAACTACAGATATATTTTCTTCAAGACAACAGGAACTGTCATGTTTTGCATTAACATCTGGAAAAGAAAGCTTATGTGTTCCCAGGGGTTATGATCAATGTTTCTTTGTTGCTGTTACTGACTCTAGTTCTGACTTCTGCAAAGTAATTTGGGGAGGTGAATATGGGAAGAAGCTCTTACCTTGCACTTTTCACAAATTCTGTGACCCTAGATTATTTAGATCAAGCCTCAGGTTATGTGTGAGCACACATGCATGATGGGAACTCTTTCCCACTGCTGAAAGCTCAGAATCTGAGTATCCCAGCACTGTTTTCTTTTGTCTGAGCACAGGTCCTCAACTCTTTCTCCTTCAGTAGTTCAGGTCACATGGTTCCCTCACTTGGCACCCTATTATTCATCTAGGTCTTACTTATGGGCTGAGTTACTTTCACTTGTGTTCAATCCACAGGAAATACTCACATACTATTTCTGGAAAACTCTTAAGCTTGTGGAACTAGCCTGTGTATCAACATCTCTTTCTTCCCAGTCCTCTGCTATAGCAGCTATGTAACTGGTGCTTCATATCTCCTCTGTATTGCCCAGACTGAAAACAGCATTAGCCACTGTTGTAGTTCCTGTGTTCTTTCATTCTTGGAAGCATTTCCTAATGCTGCCTTCGTTAGGACACAATGTGAGACATCACATTTACTTCCTTAGATATTTACCATTTTCTACTTTGCTGTGAAGAGGTACTGGTGTTGCAACAAATGATTGTTGACCATATGTGTTTAGTGCCACATACTAAAGTAAAAATATTACATGCATTATAATTCCTATTATTAACACACATGTAGTATACAGATCATGGGGTTTACTGTGATAGTCTCACATTTCCATCCATTATGCAACAAGGGTATGCATCCATTTTTCTTCTTCACAGGACTTAACACCCTCTACTCTGCCCAAAAAGTCCTTTTTAATTTCTACAACAAATAACGGCGACATAGATGAGTTGCTGGCTAAGATCACTTGTTGCTTTTACAGAGGACCCATGTTTGGTTCCCAGCACCCACATGGTGGCTTACAACCTTCCATAACTCTGGTTCTAGGTGATCTGATGCCCTCTTCTGACTAGGTACATATATATACATAAAAGCAAGAAAACACTCATACACATAAAAATTTTTTAAAAACTTTAATGTTTCAATACAAAATTATAACTATAACTTTTAAAGACATTTTACATGAAGATTGCTCTGTCAAGGCAGAGCAGTCAGACAAATCAGAAACAGAAACTTGAGATGGATTCATCTTCCTGATCAGAATGATCTACAAGAAGACAGATCAATCTTATATCCTTTTTATAAGTAAATCTATAATAATAAATGGAACATACAGCAATACTTCATAAATGTTTCATGAGTGAATAAATTCTATTTTAATTTTTAAATTTAATCAGTATGCACATTCCATACTAAAATATTAATGTGTGTTCTGCCCTTCATATGTTGTAGTTTAAAAATAAAAATTGTTACATTTTTAATTTCAATCCACAAATTATACTATTTTCCTAAAGGCATTTTGATTCTCAAACAAAATAACTTCATATGAATATTTTAAAATGT
This sequence comes from Arvicanthis niloticus, assembly GCF_011762505.2. Taxonomy (NCBI): domain Eukaryota; kingdom Metazoa; phylum Chordata; class Mammalia; order Rodentia; family Muridae; genus Arvicanthis; species Arvicanthis niloticus. Next base: position 62,862,554 of record NC_047672.1, on the reverse strand, counting down.
CATGAAAGAGTGGCATCAATCCAATGAAGTAAATCTTAAACTATCTGTTACTTTCAGGGTATTGGGTGATGTATTGGGGTCAGAGAGAAGAGTACATCAGTATGTCCAAGGAACATAAAGTCTCACAGGAGAAGAGCAACAAATGCAAGTGGAACTAGGATAACAGGAATGTATAGAATCTAAGCTCTGAGGGCAAGATGTTCATAATACTTCTTTTTAACATCACGGAGATTTTTGCTTATGTATACCAGATCCTGAAAACTGGTTCAGATCTTAAAGATCTGAGCCTATGGGAAGGTGGCCAAAGCCTGGAATTTCCTTGCATGATTTGTTTCTGTTATGGATAGAGCATGTAAAAGGTCAGTGTGGACGATAAAACTCTCACAGAAAATGGAATCATGGGTACAATTTTTTTCTGTAGGCAGAAAGAACCATTTCAAGTCACTTGAGCAACAAAATCTGAGAGCACACTATGAAGATAAATATGAGGAAATAAAGGTTTGGGAGGCAGGGAGATGAGCTGGCAGGTTATGGCAACACTCCAGGTGAGAGGTAATGATGGCCCAAACTAGGGCAGTGGCGATGGGAATAGGAAGTATGAAATGAATCTAATAGACACAAAGATGAATAGTGCCTCGTAGGTAGGAATTAGCTGTTGGGTGAGAAACACCAGCCAAAACAATTAAGCTAATCATGTTCCTTTTCAACAAGAGAAAAGAGCATGCTATATCAAGTCCCTTGGTTAATAAAGAATAGGGGAGGGTGTTTTACAAGATCATCCTTCAGGAACTGTGTCAAAGAAAGTCGTGTGTAATATGAAGGCCAACAGCAGTCACACACAGGTTTAACATTAACACTTCAACTCAGAGGTAGGATTATGAGTTTGGAGCTAGCCTGAGCTACATGGGAGACCCTGTCTCATGAAGGACAGGCATAACCATGTAAATCTTCTAAAAGCATGACAGAGGAATAAAACCAACATGTTCTGTAAAGCTGTGACTTAATAAAATTTATCCAGAGACAGTCACTGTTGTCTTTCCTCGAGGATCTGAAAAGAGCCTCTTATAGACATATGAGACTCTTATCACCAACTACCAGGCTGTAGAAAAAAAGTAAACAAAAGAAAGAAAAACTCTTAAAAATACAAGTCTAGATATCATTTCCTGCTTAAGACTCTCCAAAGAGTTTTCATTGCTCTTGGGATATTCACAGTATTATTCATCTGCACGTCCTAATGTCTGGTCCTTTAGCCTTCACCCTTCTTGTTGTGTTCAAACCACAGCAACTTGCATCATTATCCTTCTTTTTCAGCCTCTCCATAGCATTGTAACCTCCCAGTGTACTGACTAATGTCTGTCCCTCCTTCAGGCTTCTTAAGTTCGGTACCCATTCTGACCTACTAAACTATATTAGGTCAGTCCTTCCTGGCTTGTGCACGTCTATCTCCCTGCATCCCTTTCTCCACACTTGATTATAATTGTATATCTCACCACTGTGAGTGTAGCTGCTTATTCACAGCTGCATCTCTATTACCCAGAAGAGGATGTGCTACATAGCAGAAGATCAATACATATTTATTGAATAAACAGTGTACTGATTAATTAATTCATTCTGGGGCTCATTTTACTCATCTTTAAAATTGTGCTATTGGGCTTTGATATTTCTTTTACCCAAACAATGTCTACTGTCAGTAGAAAAAGATAGAATTTAGTATCCCAAGTCTAAATCAGTAGCCATTATACAGGGAGAAAAGTGATTGCTAGATAAAAATATAAATTTTAATTGCAATCCAAAAATTCAGGTAATTAATAACAGACAAAGATGTTTCTCTATTCCACAAGTACAACTCTGCAGACATTCTATCTGTCCATTTCACAGAAACACTGAGATATGAAGAATGAAAGACAGAGAAAAGCAAGCATAAAAACTGAGAATCTGAGTAAACTTTCCAAAAAATCATCTGATTCCAGTCATATTTCCTTCTCCTTATATTTTTTAGGACAAATGTACATTCCATATATTTTCATAGAAATGGATTTATAAATCTCATTTCACAACACCAATTCCTACCAATGCCAACAAATAACACCCCAAGGCGTTCCACTTAGTGCCAACTCTATCTCAATAGTTCTCCAAGTGAGATGAGTGCTTTCACATAAATATTTTATACAGTGTTTTTAGGACCATGAGAAAGATAGTGTAAACAATAACTTTCATCAAGTGCTTACAGTATGTGTATTTCTAGGCATTGGTATTTTAGCTATACAGACATATTTAATCCTCTTAATTAGCCCCACGATGTTGATGTTATCAGTATGTCTATTTTACATAGGTAGAAACTAAAGGACTTGTTGATAGAGACCTATCACTTGGAGCCAGAGCTTGGCAGCTAGACCAGCTGGCTGTACCATCCTTTCTATGAAGGCATTTAGATGTAAAATATGCAAAGAGTTGGAATAATGATGCTATTCTGTGATTGGCAATAAAGAATAACTAAAAACCTACTGTTGTTATGAGCCTAAAGAATTAGTAGTTAATTGATCAGCTTGCTAGTGTTATTGAGAATATATTTAACTGTCTGTTTTAATTTGATATCAAAAGTCCTCTCATGAAAGAGAGAGAAAGAGGGGGGAGACAGGGAGGCAGATGTTCACATGTCTGCACCCGTCAAAGATAGTTGATATATCGAGGTTGGGTAGTGGGTTACACCTCTGATTGAGCATTACCAAACTTATAAAGCCTTTGATTAACATTTTCAAAAAGTGTGTAAATGCAAAAAGAGAAAGGGGGCATGGGGTAGGGGTTTTCTAAGGGGGGAGGAATGGGGAAAGGGGATGGTATCTGAAGTGTAAATAAAATATCCAATAAAAAAATCACAAAAAAAGTCCTCTCATTTCAGTAGTTTGGGAGTTAGGTGGCCTAAACAAACAGTTTTTAATGCCTTTAATTTCTTTATCTTTACTTACGATTTTCTTTTGAGCTCCACCTGTATGAAAATAATGTTTGTTTGTTTGCTTGTTTGTTTGCTTGCTTGCTTGTTTATTTTTAAACAGTGTCTTATTCCAGAAAAATACTTTCTATATTTTCCTGGGGAAAATGAAAAAACGTAAAACAATTAAAAAATTATTTCCATATTAGGTAGGGGGAAACGTTTGTACTCCTTTTTGTAAAAGAAAAATAAAATTGATGCATAAATAAAGTATTGGCAAGAAAAGGAATCTGTGTGATTTGGTCACTAGCCTGTCCATCTATCTCTACAGGTATATGTACATGTAGCTAAACCTGAATTGATTTATTAAACTGAGTTTACAAGTTAAAAAGAAAGAAGTTCTGAGGATGTAATTACAGGAATACAAATCAGGAGAGGCAACTTTGAAAGAATAGTAATTTCCCTTCATGAAGCTGACCGTAAGTCCCTAAGAGGAGAACAGAAAAGCTTAAAACACCCCTTTCTCTCCATTCAGAAATGATCACGAATTAATTGCATAGTTTAGCTGAACTTTGCTTTTCCGAGTATCCAAGGAGAAGATTTCTTATGGACTGAGTATTTTTGCTTATTTGTAATATAGACTCAGTATCAGATAGTGCTTGACACCACATGTGGTCACTGGAAAGCCACAATTCCCAAAACAAACAGGGAAAAGGGAACTAAATGACCTTTCAGCAAAAAAAGATGGGGAGGAGGGAGACAGATAAAGAGGAAAGGAAAGAAAGAGAGGGGGTAGAATGTTTTAGAAACTTTATGGTGATAATTTGGCTTTAAATGGTTTCAACAATCCTGACTGACATCAAAAACGTGATGATGATAATAAGGTCAAAACTTGCTCATCAATGAGAACATACAAGGCTGTAGCACAGAAGCCTTCACTGATTTGGTCATAAAAGCACTTAGTATGAATTGTGTCCCTATTTGAGCATTAACTGGGCTGTGCAGCTACAGCAAAGAACAAATGCAAGCCTTTGCTGATAAACTGCAACACTGCTACCTATTAATGTTTATAATAAAAGTATAGCTAGAATCCTGACAACCAAATAAGCAATGCCATGTGTGGGCATACCATTCTGGTTTACCAGGTAATATTAGTCTTACATTGCTCATTTTATCACTTATTTCATGTTTCATGTATTCTATTGTTTTCCAACTCCAAAGGGGTAAATGGAGTTATATGTCAAGCCTGAGACTGTTCTAAACAGTTAGAACAGTATGACAAACAACAGGAACAAAATCCCTTCCATCACTGGCCTCTGTTGTCAATTTTAAGTCTACACATTCTCAGATTAGAAAAAAAAGTATAAATTCTACTGTTGTCCTTTGAGATTTTCTATTTGAGGCAAAACAAGAAACATCCATATAGAAATGGACTCCAGGGTTCCCTGAAATCATGAGTTGAGGGAAGCCCAAGAGTTCCACATTACTGGCAGATGGTGATCACAAAGGGAGACATGGGGACAGAGTCCTTAATAGCTTATCATATGTAAAATCCTTCTGATTAACTTAGTATACTTTGGCACATCAACCTGTTTTTCCAGAAATGTTTGCTCACATCTCTGTGTCAGAATTGTAGTTTATGCTGGCAATATAAAATATGACCTCATGTAATTCACAGACTGCTTGAGAAAAATTCATAGGAAATATGATGTGTGTAGACCTCACATTATAAGGACACTGTAATTCAGAAGATACTCTTCAACATCTAGAATCAGAGTAAAGTTTTCTCATGCTCTTTCCTTGAGGTTAGGAAAATGTGTTGTTCTGAAAGTAAGGTATTTGAATTGACCTTTAAATATTTGTATTCAAATACTATTGGAAAACATGAAAGGTATCTATCAAAATTTTGATAGTAAAAAATAATTTTCTTGTCAGTGTTTTTCTGAAAATTGCATGATATATTTGTAATTGTATCAAAAGCATGTAGCAATTAATAAGTCAATAAAGTTAGAGATCATTATTAGCTAGGAAACTCATTAACTCTTACAATTCTTGCATAAAGTATAAAAAGCCAGCTGAGAAGAGCAGTGTAAAGAACAATAGCTAATATGATTGATAAATATGAGAAAATTTTTATTTATTATTTATCAATAACCTTTAATTAGCAATTTCCAATTGAAGGCTAGGCCACTAATTATAGAGTAGCAGACTACTTTATGAACAAGATAACTTGGTGTAGATACGTGGCCCTCTCCGCTTCACACTTGGGGGCCAAAATGTCCCAGACCGCTCTACCGCTTAGGTCTGTGGGTCAGGGGGGAGAGAGAGAGAGAGAGAGAGAGAGAGAGAGAGAGAGAGAGAGAGAGAGAGAGAGAGAGGAGATAAAGGGAAAGAGACTCGAAGAATGGAGACAAGACAGAGGTTCTGAGTTTAAGTCTCGTTTATTGAAGGGAAATCTGGGGTATTTATATGCTTTTGCCACATGCCTTGTAGATGTGTGGATACCACGTGCCTTGCAGGTGTGGATATGACGTAAGCTTTACAGGCGTGGATAGCGTGGACAGCACGTGAACTGCATGCCTTGCAGGTGTGGATATCATGTGCGCCTTGCGCTGTGGGCACTAAACAGCAAAACAAGACATGTGGAATATCAGAGTGTGCTTCAGCTGTCGTAGGCTGTTGTAAAACAAGTCTCATGTCAGAGTATATGGCTCGAGATGGCTGCAAAGCTGATAGCTGCTTTCTGCTACAAGTCGGCTCCCAACATAGATATATAAACAAGGAAATATAAAGGACCTGAGACCAAAGCTTCATATAATTTTTAAAAGAAGACGTATGTTTTAATCATAATGTACTATGTGCTTCACAATGTCACTCACATCGAAGATGGTAATAAATATAATAAGGTATTACACTTGCCAGGCATTCATTAAACATTAATAACTAGTGGTCACTAACTAGTAATTGACAAGCCTAAATTGACAAGTATCATGTAAAGAAAGAAAAGAACATTTCCATAAGAAGAAAAAGATTGTGGTTAGTAGGGTGTTTATAGGGTTAATAAGTGAGAACTTTGATGGGATCAAGGTGTTCCTCATCATAAAAGTCACTGGCAGTTACACAGAGTAGGATGTTAGAAAACTAACTGGAAGGCTGACGAGAAAGTTGGAGTTCAGGAATAAGGGACAACTGTTCCTCCTTTGGGGAATTTTTCAAAGGTTGGCAAATAAATGCAATATTTAGAGAGAAATGCAGACCCAAAGAAAGTTCATAGATATTTCTTAAATTTGACTGAATTATATGTGGTATAGTTTCCTGAAGGTGAGATTGACAAATAGTACTGGGACCACATGAAAAGTTAAGGTAAAAAATCAAAAGATTTTTTATAAGAAATTGTTTATAGTGTCTTAACATTAAGAATAATGGTAAGCTGTATAACACCCTGAGTGTGTAAAGCTTTTTGCCTGGAGGGAAAGATAGTGATTCATCAAGTATCTGAAAGACTATACAGCTACAAGTGTAATACATGTCAAAGAGAGAGATAAAGATATACAATACTAGGAGAGTTTAATGCCACAGAAAATGGGCTCCCATAAAAATGTGAGAACTGGAGACTTGGGACATGTCATACCCAGCAAACTGGTTGCTTGACAACCATGAGCATCTGTGTTCAAGTCCCTAGCACCCGCTTAAAAAGCTGGACACATAAGCTCACTTCTGTGATTCCTGAGCTTTGAGGGCAAAGCTGATCTCTGAGAATCATGGATGATCCATCTAGCTGAATTAGTGGGCTTCGGTGAGAGACACTGACTTATAATAAAGTGGAAGGCAGTTAGGAAAGGCATGAGACATTAACCACTGACCTCTGCATCCACACATGCGCATACATGTGTATTACACACGCACACACACACACACACACACACACACACACACACACAAGTTACAACTGAATACGTAAGAGTTGACTCTGACTCCATCTAAAGGGGAAGAAATGAAGTTGTATTCAAAGAAATGGATAGGCAGGATCCTAGATCATATACCATGTGAAAGGAAAAGAGACTGGACCAGAATAGTAGGCAGCAATGCATGTATTTATACTAAGAGCAGTACGATTATCATTTAAGTGCCTAGAAAAGGAAGAGGATTGTTCATTCATTTATTTAAAATAATGATGCAATATTCATAGGAATGTGGAAATGAAGTAGGTTTAGGAATCAGAATAGATACAATTAGATTTAAGTGATTTTACAGAGTATAGAAAATCACATAGAGAGAAGAGTTAGCAAGTGGGTGGTTTCATGAAAAATTTTTAGTAATCAAAAGAAGAAAGGTATTGGTGTATGGAGTATGGGTGGTGCATATTATCTTGAAGCTTGCAGAGTTGTTTATGACCTAGAAATGAATTGATTGAGCACTATAGAACTGAAACTCTCCTTTCAAAAGAGAGCTCAAAATCACTTACGTATTAGAAGTGCACATCAGATTCTAAACATTGCTTATCTCAATTGTTTTTGACACTGTAAAAAGAAACAAGTCATTGTTGATGAATATCCATTGTGTCCTAGGGATTTGGGAACAAAGAGTACATTCAAAAGCTATGTGAGGCTCATCCAAAAGAAATGACAAAATCCTCTCTACCCAGTACAGCCTGCACAACTCTGGTGTAAACAGATGAAGGTTACATTTGGCTGAGAAGCCCATAGGGGATGATTCACCAACACAACTACAAGATTCAAATGCATACTCTTAACATACTGCGCTAGTGAACCAAAGCCATGCATCACATCAATTTCTATCTGAATTTAACCTTCTAGAACTGAGGCACAGTAACAGCGTAGGCTTTGGAAAGTCTGCGTTCCTTCATTTACACAACAGCAAGCAATTTTGCTATAAATTTGAGTTTTCTTGCTTCTTTTGTTTCAGTTGTCTGGGAAGAAAGGCTAAAACTAATTTAAGTTTTAGAACATAAGAGCTTTTACTTCAGGCATCACTATTGATTGTGGTAACTGTGAAAGTATGCTTAGAAGAACACATTTTTCATTAGTCAAAATTTACCTAATGTACAAGGAAATACGTTGTGCTTTAGTTTTATTTTCTTCCACTATTGCCAAACAATGCATTCGAGAAAGAAACATAATGAAGTAGGTGAGTACCATACTTAGCACTAGAAAAACCTGTTATGAATTCCATAACAACCTCTTATAAAGTAGAGCGTTCTAGAAGATACAAAAGATTTCTCCAGTCTTCCTCAAAATTTTGCTTATATCATGTAAAGTAACAACAACTATAAAAGTGCCCAGTAGGGCTTGGCACTTGGTAGGTCTTTATTAAATTCTAACTGCAACCTGCTGAGGCTGAAAAGTATCTCCACTTATACCTGTGTTCACAGCTACATATGCCTTTGTGCTAATCATAACAATATCTTCCAATCAGCCATATTAATTTATCCTTCTATTTATAATCCATATGGAAGTTATTTAAATGTGCTATCAGTCAGTGCTTTCCATTTATTCTCACAGAATTTGAGGTTTTCCTGTGAATTGTACACTCTTGCCTGTGTATCATTTTGTGTATTTTTCTGCTTGTGAAAACTACATGTGTGATCTGAAAGTTATATTATAGAAATGAGAATTTCATATTAATTATTTCTTGACATAAGAAAGCAAAACAATGCAGAGACTTTTCTAGGCGTCTTCATGCTGAATTGCTGTAACTTTAATAACTTCTGAGCTGCAGAGATTACAAAACTGATACATATTTTTAAATGTTAACTCAAAGTGTCAGACGTTTGCTTATATTCAGCAAAAGCTTAGGAACAAATTTGAGGTCTACACAGCAACGGGGGCTGGTAGACATATTTTTTGTCATTCACATTTTATGAATACTCTTACCCTCTAATCATTTTAATCTACATTATATTGTAATCTTAGCTTTCTCGGAGCCTTGAAGTTAGAAAGAAGAACTTGATGTTAATTACAGGAACAAGTTGAAATGTATTTTAACAAAAGCATGAGATACTGAAAGTCAAATAATCCCTGAGAGGTTTTTCAGCTTCACTGAATAAGCAGAAGAAGCAAGGATGAAATTTGAGGAATTAATAACCCATTTTATAGTGAAAGAAAAGAATCTTGCATCCCACACTAGGAAAAATGTGATCTGATTAAGTTCTTTTTTCTCTAGGAGATGCCTTGGCCCTTGAGGTAAATGAAAAGTATTTAAAGAGACCATTTTTCCATTTACAACCAAAATATGACTCTGCAAAGCACCATCTCTCAACCTTATTGTGCTTAACCCTACAAAAACTAAAATCTTTATAGCCTTAATATGTTCAATTATGGATGTCTGTGGTTTATCTTTAACATCATCTAAACATGAATGCTTGTTAAATAAAAGACCTAGCATTAAGAAATGTGTACCCCTTTCTAGAAGTCACCTGAACCAGAGTTGCATCTTTGGAACCAGATGCTATTTTCTTTTTCATTTGCATGCTACAATTAGCTCTTCAAGTTTTAGAATCTTTTTTTTTTCCTTCAAATCAACTGTGATGTTCAAACCAGCTGTTGTCCTTTTCATGAGTAAGGGAAAAAAATTGACTTGTTTACAAAATACATCTTCCTCAAAAGGTAGATTGAGAAACTGGTGTACTTAATGTTTATTTTATCAGGTAAATCAGGAGACTGATTGGGGGACCGCAGGCCCAGCTGAGCATCCTGATGTCCATTTAGACCTCCTGCTGGCAAGTTCTTCAGTTAGTGAATTTCTTGCCAAAATCCACATCAGATATTTTGTTGTATAACTTAACTACCCAGAATAAATCTTTGACGCTAAGGTTGTCATAGGAGACTATGAAATAATATGAGTGGGAACATTTATATAAAGCATATTTCTTTCCGGAAGTTTGATCTCATTTTCAAGCTCAGTGCCTCTGACAGGAAGAAGGCAGCAGGAAGCAACTTATCAAATCAAAGGCTTGTAGATCATCTCTATTGAAAATGTCAAAATCCCTCAAAATTATTTTGTGAAATGAATGATGTTCCACCTATGCCATGGAACTAACAGAGCCATGCTTGCACATCTGACCTAAATAGTGGATCTGCCTGACTGCCCCAGATTGTTACAGAATTAAGGGCAAAAAATAGTGGATGATTCAACTAGGTGCCTGCAGCACAGTAAGGGGGAATACCTGTGGCTTGAGATAGGCAATATTGTGTGTTTATTGTTTTGCTTTGTTTTTTTTAAGGTGTACCAGAGCATGTTACAACAGTCTCAGCTTGTCCTATAGGATTTTTATTAGCCTGCTGCCTGCCTTATGTTTAGTATGTCAAATACAGATAGAATATTTCAATAAATACTAACAAGAGCTTTAACTCTGGTTATATTATTGCTCTAAATGATCAAGCTTTGATGGAGACAACAGCATAACATTTCAGGAACTCTTGATGAGAGCGAAGATTCACATGGTGTTAGACTGCTCTGAGAAAGCTCTTTCATGAAGTAGGGAATGCATGTTAGAGGTAAAAACCTGTCTCATGCTCAAGCCTTGGGCCACCAATCTCTCATGTAATCTGACCACAGTTTTCATGTTACTCACACCTATCCTACTTCCAGAAAAGTTTGGGGCATTTTTATTGACTTCTGCTATGGTCTCTTCTTCAGAGACACAAGTTGAAGCACAGAGACACGCAGCCTGTAAATATCAAGTAGTATTTCTTTCAGGTTGCAAGCTCTAACAAAGACCTCACTCTCAAAACCCACCCTACTGGGCCCAAGTCTACGGATCACTTTCCCTCAGTCGATAAACAACAGGCTCTTTAAGCAGGACACTGGAGGGAGCCAAACTGTTGGCTTGAAGGGAAATTGGGGTAGCTAATCAATGTACCCTCCCACCCCCCACTTTTTTGTCCTTGCTTTTTTGTTGCTTTTGTGTTTGTGTTTCATTCATAGCTTCTCTCCCAACTCATCCCCCCACTCCCCATATCCAACAGGGTTAACCCTGTTTTATAGGAAACTTTTACCGACTTTATGAGTTTATGAATACAAATTAAAGCTCTCTCTCGAGATCTCTTTATCCTCTCATCCTGTGTGTACACATCTTATGTGTATTGAGTATTTCAATTTTTATCCTATGGGTAACCTGTTGTAATAACTCTGCTTTAGCTAGTCTCCCGAGTTTGCTGTGCTTCCTCGAGATTTCATTAATCACCACCAACATTTAAAAAAAAAAAAGGTAATTAAAATATCAAAATATTTTGTATTTTGTTTTTATTATATAGTTAACTACTTAAGGAACAAATTTAGGCGATAGAGTTTATATTGACATGAGAATGTGCACTTCACACACAAGCAGGCTATTAAATAAGTATTAGGGGAATAATTCTTTCATTCATGTTGCCTTTAAAGTTGGATTCAACTGGATTTAAATTAATTCTAAGCACCACCTCCATGGCCCATTGGTTTGGTTTAACACCCTTTGATGGTGTTGTTTGGGCTTTTCTCTCACATGCTAATGAGGCATTCAGTTTAGCTGCCACAACTTCATATAATCCTTGAGCAATTCTCACACTTTCTAATGACCCTTTCTTTAAAAAGCAGGAAAGCTTGGAGAAGGGGAGAAGGAGGAAGAAGAAAAAGGAAAAGAGGACTGAGTGTGGATAAAGAGTGGTGCTACTGGATTAGTATAAATTTATCCTAAAAATATGATCAGAAAACAGAAATGTGTGGCTGACTGCCCTTATGCTGAAAAAGCAACTGTCACTGAGAAATGGATTCATTCCCTCACAGGATGTCTGACTACTCAACCAAGAGCAAACTGTGTGGCTTCCTTGTAGCATGGCTGATCATCAGGAATTGATTTATAGATCTGAAAGGAAGTCTGTTTCTTGAGAGCCTAACTGTTTCCTTAGATATCCCTTCAATATGACATTTACAAATGACCAAATATTAACATTACGTTATGGCTTAGTTGCTCGTGCCTGTAAAGAAAAGCCTGGATTCAACTGGATAAAAACAGAAGAGACAAGATGCTCCATTATTATCCCAAGAGAGTGAGCATTTCTCATTGGAGTCCTCTCAAACTCTCAAGACTTGAGCTATTGATAACTTCCTGAACCAAATTTGACTGATAATCACCAAATCTAATTTCTCTGCTGTTTTCATATTCTTAAAATGCTACCCAACTCTGTAACTCTGGACACTTAAAAGCATCTTTTAAAACACACCCATTGTCCAAAAGGCTTCCCAGTCCGGTGTCTGTTTATCTTAGTTTTGTTTAATGTTTTTCATATTTTTTCATTAGCTTTTTCTCATTTTGATGTATTGAACAAATCTCAACTTTGCTTTTTTTTTTTTTAACTTGGTTTATTAACCCATATTTTCAGTTAAGGACATGCATATCTTTCACCATAGTCAAATAATTTCATAACCTCAATTAGGCAAAGGTCTTAGAATAGTCCAGAATCCCACCCTTGCTACTCCTACCACTACCAGTTCCTTCCCAGAGAAATGCTAGCATCCTAATGTTCCCCTTAACTCCAAATTCATGTTGCCAAATGCCTATTAAAGCAATTCCATCAAATGAGCTATAGTCCTTCAAATTTCTCATGCTCCCTCAAAGAAGATCCTTCTATGACTTCCGTGTTTTTTTTTAAACAAGGCCCTTTTAAGACAGGAGAGGAACTTTATAAAACTGGAAATAAAAGACAGATAAGAAGAGAAACAATTATCCTCTGAAAGGAGGATGATAGGAATGGACTAGAGACACTATTCACAGGACCTTTCACCTCCAGTAGATTCACAGAGTCATCTTGAAACAATTCCAATAACAAAGAAAAGTTCTGAGTTTTAAAAACCTTTAGTGGTGTCAGGATGTTTCACATCATATGATCTTGTTCCTGTAGCATACGCGTCCGGTAGCATGGAGGAGCCATGTACTATAATGAGAGCTGGTAAGTCATAACATAAACTGGTCGTTAGATCTCTGTCCCAGAGAGAAGTAAATAAAGAAGTGGACTGATTAAGACTATAGGATCAGGCCTACATATGCAGAATTATAATCATCATGCCACCTATCTGGTCAGATGCTCTTGGAAACCTGGGAAGAATCAATGCAATACATCAAGTTAATTGCATTTGCAAATAACATCTTAAATGCACTCCTCTTTTATATTTGTAACTTTATCACCAAACTCATTGTGTATTGTATCAGAGTCCCTACTTGACCAATTCCCTAAGTGTTTTCCATCCTATCATCATAAATACATCTATAAATGAAGCCTTTCTAAGCACCTACTCCATTTCTTTTCTCCTTGAAACTCTCTTGGCCTCAAAAAAGACTGAAGATATTGCTGAAAGGCAGAGTACTTGTCCACCACTCCTAAGACCCTCGATTTGTTTCCCAGAAAGGAATAATAATAATAATAATAATAATAATAATAATAATAATAATAAAGTAGAAGTAGTAGTAGTAGAAAAATAAGGAGGAGGAGGAGAGGAGGAGGAAGAGGAGGAGAAAGAAAAAGAAAGAGAAGGAGAAGGAGAAAGAAAAAGAGGAGAAGGAGAAGGAGAAAAGGAGGAGAAGGAGAAGAGAAGGAGGAGGAGGAGGAAGAGGAGGAGGAGGAGGAGGAGGAGGAGGAGGAGGAGGAGGAGGAGGAGGAGGAGGAGGAGGAGGAGGAGAAGGAGAAGGAGAAGGAGAAGGAGAAGGAGAAGGAGAAGGAGAAGGAGAAGGAGAAGGAGAAGGAGAAGGAGAAGGAGAAGGAGAAGGAGAAGGAGAAGGAGAAGGAGAAGGAGAAAAGATTGATATATCTTTTCTGGAATAGATATCTCAAAAAGATTTTAAACCCAGCATCCAAGACTGACATCATTCTTCAAAAATATGTTCCCTCTCCATGGCTCAACACTATTCTATTGAGATTTCAAGTAAGAAATATAATCATAATAAACTTTTACTCTTTTCCTATTCCACATCTAGCACTTTCTAAATCCAAAGATTTTTAACTTTTATTATGTTCTATATATTTATTATGTTCTATATATATTTTTCTCCTACTTACCTTTACCGGCCCTAAATTACACCTTTGTTAGTTCTAAGTTAATAAACTGCAATAGTCTTCTAACTTCCCTGCCTGCACTAAATTTCTGTTCTCTCAAAAGTCAGCTTGCTATCTACAGTGTAACAAACTGCAGCTATTTAATTCAACAAGGATTTATTATCTCACACAGTACTTGAAGATCAGGTTTCACTGGAGAGTTTTGGCTCCTGCACTCCAGAGATTGCATTCAAGCTGTAGGCTGGATGTTAAGCAATGAAATTGCTTGAGAGGCACAGATGAGTTTACATGTGGCTGTAGAAAAAACACTGCTGTGACCTGTGAAAATAAGACAAACAGGAAGCATCAGTGACCTTCATTAGCTAGTGCAAAAATTGTTCTCATTGTGTCTATCTTATCTGCTTTGTTAGAAGTGTATCACTAAATTTACACTGTGTCACAGGAAGGAAAATTAGAACCTATATTATAAAAGAGTCAGCATCTTAAAGTTTGCAAACACATTTCTTTTTTAAAAATATTCATTTATTCATTTTATTTATGAGTACACTGTAGCTGTTTTCAGACATGCCAGAATGCATTGGATCCCATTACAGATGGTTGTGAGCCACCGTGTGGTTGCTGGGAATTGAACTCAGGACCTACTGCTGAGCCATTTCACCAGCCTACAAATACATTTCATAAGTCACCACATCCAGTAATCTTTCAAATTAAAGAAAAACCTGCATAAATTTGTAGCTGTCATGTTTCTTATTGAAAATCTAAAAGATATCTTCCAGCACCCAGTCTTCAGGAAGCACTTCTTTGCTTAAGTTTTCAGACTCAATCTGATTTCTAAGTCAGCTTCTGGCTCCAGTTCTATTACTCTTCCATACACTATCTGAGAACAATGAATTACTGGTTATTCACTCCACATAGTCTTAACTCTACAAGTTACTCAGCCTATACTTTACCTCGACCCGCTATAACTGACTGAACTGCATTTATTTGTTAAGTAGCAGGCATAAGCCACTGGCTGAGAAATATCTCCCACCAGTTTGCACAGGACTCATTTCTTCATAACTTCCTAACATGCCTTATCATTTGTCTTAGTCACTGTTCTATTGCTTTGAAGAAGTTGCCATTATCAAAACAACTCTTCTAAAAGAAGGAATTTAACTGAGGGGGTTTGCTTACAGTTTAAGGGAATTGGTAAATTATCATCATGGCCGGTAACACGGAGGCACACAGATGTGGTATTAGAGAAGTATGCCAGAGTTGCAATCTGATCCATAGGCCAAGATAAAGAGAGAAATAGAGAGAGAAGGGGGGAGTGAGGGAGAGAGAGAGACAGAGAAAGAGAGAGAGAGAGAGAGAGAGAGAGAGAGAGAGAGAGAGAGAGAGAGAGAGAGAGAGAGAGAGACTAATCTTGAATGAGCTTTTGAGACCTCAAAGCCCACCCCCAGTGACACACTTCCTCCAACCAAGCCACACCTCCTAGTTGTTCTCGAATAATGCCACTCTCCGGTAACTAAGCATTCAAATAGTCAGTAGGAACCATTTTTATTTAAAGCACATTGTTATTTTTATTACAATACCTTGCTCTTATTTATAGAAAAAAGCTATAAGTTCATTGAAGGAAACATGGTACTTAATATTTATTCTTTTGCATCTAGAGGAACAGTAATTTTTTCAGTTGACAGTTGCCAGAGAGTCTCAAAGATTAATTGTGAGACCATGATATTTTTCATCTTCAGGTTTTCTTAAGGAACCAAGATTATGATCAAGATGATCTGACAGTTTTTAGGTAGAGGCTCTTTAGTCCTTATCTGGGAAAATATTACTCTATTCAAATATAATTTTCAGTCTAGGATATACTTCATTGCATGCCAACAAAGGACAGTTATACTCAGCTCTAAGCTGCTAAGGAGTATACTATAGTCCTACTTCCCGGGTACTGTATCTGCCTAAGCAGAAACCTCAAGGCAGCCAGAAGTTAACAACTCAAATGACTGCAGGCTGAGAAACAATCAAATCCATGTACATAGCATTTATATCAAATCAAGTCTTTTGGTTTCTACAGTTTTTATAAATAGAGACTTAAATTCAAAGAAAATAGACAAACAACATCCTTATTAAAGAAAGCATGAGATGTATTTAATTTTTCCAAAATATTTTCCCACTGAAATATGACTGAGAAAGAAAATTACCAAAAGTAATTATGGCTTTTAATAAAATTAGAATTAAATTTCCTTTAACTAAAAATATACTTTATTCTATTAATTCCTTCAAAATTGGCAAAGATATTAAAAACAAGTACTAAGAAAAAGAGACAAAAAGCAATAAATAATGTTTAGAATATGATAAGAAGACTATGACTGCATCCCATGTGTTATCATCCCTTAATTATAAGACAAAGACAAAAACAACAACAACAGAAAAAAAAAAAACAAACTCAAACCTTAGGCACTTTTTCTCCAAGCTAAAGCCCTCAGTAGAAGCCATGAATTTCATCAATATGTTTTTCTGATTTCAAGCCAAGAAATTCTGTAAAGATTACCAAAGGATCTGATGCAGCTTCTGGCAAGAGATAAAGTACATCTCAGAAGAACCTGGAAAAAAATATCAGCTAAAAGACTTGCTTATCTGATCAAAAAGATTTTAGATTAAAATCTAAAAAATAGAGAAACATGCTCTCAAATAAAACATAAAATTAAATACTCTGGGAAATAGATATAATATATTGAACACTACCAGTAAGAAGAAATGGAGAGAATGAAAGAAATACATATTCTAATCCACCTGCAAGGCAGAAAAAGATAATGGAAGAAACAATACACTTTAATGTGTAACAAATAACTAAACACGCAAATTAAGAAGATTTTATAAAAATTAAAGATAGCCGGGCAGTGGTGGCGCACGCCTTTAATCCCAGCACTTGGGAGGCAGAGGCAGGTGGATTTCTGAGTTTGAGGCCAGCTTGGTCTACAGAATGAGTTCCAGGACAGCCAGGGCTACACATAGAAACCCTGTCTTGAAAAACAAACAAACAAACAAAAAAACAAAAACAAAAAAAAAATTAAAGATAAGATTATCTTCTCTTCTAAAATCATGAAGTTCATAGATATGACTTTAGCAAATTTATTTGGGAAAGCATAAAAGATCTAGAAATGCCACTGGGAGGTGCAGTAATGTAGGCATATTTGTTTAGATTAAGCATAAGAATAAAACCTTGCTACTAGACCTGTCTACATATCAGAAAGTAATGAAGTAATAACAGAGCGTTGTGTATTTAATCAGTTTTTCATCTGTGGGTGAAAAGTCTGTAAAATTGAGGCTAACATATACCAATAGAGGTGTTAAAAGTCATCATGACAAGTTTGGGGTCATTCTTGCATTTAATTCTTTGTAGCAACATTCACCAAGACTTTCAGCACGATTCTTCAACTCACAGGGTCTCTAACCCACTCTTGATTGTACCAGACCATGTACATTAAGTGCAAAAGCATCCAAAAGCTGGTTCTAATTTTAAAAGGCCTAGCCGTAGCAATGAAATATGTTAAAATGTGAATATTTATTACTTCAAATTGTTAATTATAGGTAATTTTTGTCTTGGTGTTTAAGCTGTCTTCTGGTTTTAAAGTTTCTTTTCACTAAATATTCTGTTTATAAGTGAAAAAATACATTTTAAAGGTCATGTACACAGGGTAGAAGAAAGAACACACAAATATGATTGGAATACAAAAATGTTACAAACTTTTTTAGAGTGTCAAAACTGCAGAAGCAATAACTTGGGCTTGTGAATAATGCTAAGTATAGATGAAAAGAAGTGTTTAAGTCATGTTTAAAGTAAGAATAAAAGGATAAGCTAAACCCAGTTTCTAAACAAGGAAGGTCATGCTAACATTTCTTAAGAAAGATGGCACATAGCCAATCTAGGGTGTTGCCAAGGGCAATTCTAGGATGTCTAAGAATGTGGA
The DNA here is from genome assembly GCF_011762505.2 of Arvicanthis niloticus. Lineage (NCBI taxonomy): Eukaryota > Metazoa > Chordata > Mammalia > Rodentia > Muridae > Arvicanthis > Arvicanthis niloticus. The sequence goes on along the minus strand of NC_047672.1, from coordinate 62,844,621 downwards.
AAGAGAGAGCTTGTCTCAGGGTTTCATATCTCCAAGGGCAGGCATCTTATATTCCAGTGTCTAGTAGGGCTTTCCGATTTAATCAAAACATTTCAGACATCATCTCTGTGAAATAATAGCAATTAAAAATCACACTTAGTGATGGAGTAGACTTATAATTTCAGCATAGAGGTGGCAGAGTCTGAAAGATCAGAAGTTCAAGGTCAATATTGGCAATATAGCAAGTTGGAAGTCTACATGAAAGCCTGCCTCAAAAATAAACTATGAACATCGACAAATATTCGTTTTTACAACAAGGGCATAAAATGATTTCTGCAGTGTTATACACTAATCTTAACTCTGCTTCTAGAATGAGTCTCTAAGGAGATTGTGACCTTCAAAAGGTGATGTAGCGCTCTTGTGTCAGCATTTCAGTATAAGGCATCTCTGCCTCATGATGGTAGATAGTAGATCAATAAAGATGAGAAGTATATGGTCTGTGGTTTCTTAGTTCTTTTCTAATTCTAAAATTCTATGATATGGAATATTATGTTTTTATTTCATGTGACTTTAAAAACATTTTTATCACTGAACAAGCTGAATTTGTAACTTTAAGTACATATTAATGGTTGTGTAAATGCTTTATATCATATTGATTACTATGTCATGAGACTCTTGATTCATCTTATTTTTTGTAATGATATGCTATGGGTCTTTAATCTCTAGTCTGATCATTTTATCAATAGTTGGAGTAATGAATACATAAGTGACAGAGATATCATATCTAGAGATGTTATCAATTTGTGAAGGAAACATACTTAAGTGAATGGGTATAGATTCTAAAAGATTCCAGGTAAAATAATTATATTATAAAACATATATAACTATCTACATTAAATATAAATGACTAAACCACTTTACAAATGTTTAACAAATAGAACTACATTGGTAGCTTTTCCCATGGTAGATGTTCAGACTTTAGTAACCTTTAGGTTGAATGTAGGCAAAGTTTACTTTGGGTAATCACACCAAGTTATCTAGAGGACCTAATATAAAGAAGAGATGTTCTGGTTACCGACACCTACCTCACCTGCATGAATAAGTAAAATTTAACATAGCAAAAAGCTTGTATTTAAAATACCAAAAGCAATCTTCTTACTGTGTACAGCACACTAACTGTGATAGCACCAGATTTCCCCTTCCGGCTCTTTAGCTCCTTAACCCACCACTTTCATCTCTAATCTTACACTGTAAAAACTGAGATTTTTTTCTCCCCTGGGTTCTTTTGCTCATGGTGTATACTTTCTTCTTGTAAAACCCACCCTAGATCTACTTACTGTACTGACTTCTTTTGCTATGGGAGACAATCATATTTAGAGAGAAAGCATTGTCTTTGTAGCTGGATCAGCTAACCAACACAGACAAATTTATCTCTAGTTTATTTACTCTAAAGGAATATTTAAAGCAAAATATGTTCATTGTGAACTTTTTCCCCTTTAATTTGCCCAAAGAAGAATTTGGAAATTATATTGACACTGAAGAGAAAAAAAAAAAAATCAAGATCTAGTTTTGAATTTCACCAATAGAAATCCAGTGTATGAATGAAGGGAAGTATCGGCCATGATCTCCTCATGGTCCTATAATCTCCATACCCCTGGTGGAGTTTTATGAGCAGCTCTCCATGCCACATGTTGAAAGGCAAAGACAATTCTGGATATGAGCAATCATGATCACACAGTACATGGAAACCACAGATCATGCAGATGACTAAGAGAGCTGTATAAGTTAATACACTAGAAGTATGAAAGTATGGCTATAATAAAACACCTTCCAAAAGCAAGATAGGAAAGAAAAAGTTTATTTTAGCAGTTACAGGAGGAGAGAGTCAATTGTGGGCAGGAAGCTACGGCAACAGTCCACGGCAATGGAAAGCTGACTGTTAAATCACATCTTCATCCACACAGACAAAGCATACAGAGAGAACTGCAGCCAGACTATATCTCAGTGCTCACTCCCACTGGTTATTTATTTGTACTTCCTCCAAAAGATTCCACAACTTTCCCTAACAGTGCTACTGGTTGGGAAGAAACTGTTCAAACCTATGATTCTACAGGGGACATTTATTATTCAAACCACCATGTAGAACGTGACCATTTTGAAAGAAAATATTTCAGAAAAACTATCTTAACTGTAATAATGTAATTTGTCTTGGCTATTTTGGCTGTTGCCTTTATTCACAGTATCTCTGTGAGGATGGAGTAGTGTTAAGGAGTAAAACTCATGGGAAAGTTGTAAAGAATGATGTTTAGAAAAAAATAACCCTCTTTAATATAAAAACCAAGGATCTACGATTTAGTCTTGAAGGACACATTTACTGAGAGTAAGACAACTAATGAAATTGTCTTATCTTTCTAAGTTCCCTTTCACCCTAATCTTTTGTTCTTTACTGTATGTTTCCAGGAATCTGTATTTGTCCATTTGGGCAGTCTCCTTAAGGTAGTGCCTTCCACCATAAATAATACTTGGCAAAACACTTTCCTCAGTACATTGTAATGTAATTTAGACAGGTGAAAGACTTTAATACAAACAGCTATGAAATGATTGCAGAGGAATGGTAACAATGACTACAAGAACTACATCAATGAGAAGCCTGAGGTACTGGATTCAAACAACTGGCCTGTTTTCTGACATTGGTCTTTTTGGTTTCCTGTGCTCTGAGGAATTAGCTATGCATCATATGTAATTATGCTTTTATTTATGTTTTGTATCTATGTGTTCGTATGTATGTACCTACACTCACCCATTCCTTGGTCCACATGCAGAGATCAGAGGACAACTTCTTGGCATCAAGTCTGTCATTCTGCCATGTTGGTACTGGAGTAGGACTGAGGTCATCAGGCACGACAGCAAATGCTTTCACATGCTGAGCCATCTCGCCGGAGCAACCTTAGCTACACCTAAGAAACCAGTGGCAAACACAATTTCACAGCTCCTTTCTTTTTATCCTTCACAGTTCCCATATCTTGTCTGTTTATGTATAATGATTCATTCTCTCACCATGTCAAAAGATGATGAAGAATCCCTATACTTTACCTAGAATCTCTTTCCATCAGGATCTCCTTTTTCTCCTATTCGTCCCCTCTCTCTCCTCTTTCTTTTCCTTCTCTCCCTCCTTCTTCTTTGACAGGCTTTATATGAGTATTGTACTTACATCATATTACATATTACATTACAACCCCCCTACACTCAAACCTCTCCTATGCCTTCCCTCTCAAATTCAAGATGTTTCTTTAATCACAATAGTTGCAAACATGCAGATCTAAATCTACTGATTTTATTCAGTGTTGCTCTTATGTGTGTACTTTAAGAGCTGGCCAATTAGAGTTAGATAACTTGCCAGGGGTTCATTTTGAAACCTGATCCTCCTTCTGACAGCTAACATTGATTACTTGTAGTTCTCCATCTATGGATGGGGCCTGATGAAATTCTTCCTATTCATGTGGGCATCTTGTTAGATGTTATGCAAGTATCAAATAAGCAATTATATTATTGCCAACTCACAGTCTTAATTTACAATATGACTTGATGTTAAGCTAAACCTTAAAGCATCAAATTAGCATAATGTTCTAGTAGGGTTTACACACAGAAAGAACAGGGAGGAAAGAGAGAGATGGGTCAAAGCGAACAGGAGAATTACAGAGAGAGAGAGAGAGAGAGAGAGAGAGAGAGAGAGAGAGAGAGAGAGAGAGAGAGAGAGAGAGAGAGAGAGAAGAGAGAGAGGGGGAGGGAGGGAGAGGGAGAGAGAGAGAGAGAGAGAGAGAGAGAGAGAGAGAGAGAGAGAGAGAAACAGTGTGATTTTTCTTTTCCTAAAATTTCCAAATATGTGTACCTACAGAACTGACAAAGAAGTTCTAAGAGTGTGGAAAGTTTATATGTAAAATTTAGGAAAATGACAATTCAGAATATCAATGGTCTCTCCACAGTGGCCAAGAGAACTGATGTAGTTATATTAATTCTAATATCTCACTGTTTTCTACAATTAAAAGAGGTGGAATTTTATTTACATTTCCTTTTTCTCTAGACCTTTTCTAGACTATGTCACATGAACAGAAATAAATAGAAAGAATTAGACATTAATGTATCCTACCATGAATAAAGAATGAATATACTCTTTTTCTCAGTGTATCTACATTATTTATCAATGGCTTCATTTTTAATTTAGCATAGTTTTGGTAACCAGGAGTGATGTGGGGTAGGAAATAATAACAGTAGCAGATGGTAAGCCAGAGTAAATAGCGTAATACCCCAATGTCTCAGGCCTGAGGAAATACAGTGTCCCTGGCATATTTTTCCATGCTAGAATAATAGGTTACCTGTATATTTTCTTGCTTAAATTCTACCCTTTATCTCATATTTAAACTAGTTAGAAACACTGAGAAAGAGGAACTACATGTTGAACTAGTACAGCATTTCAAAGAAATAACAACCTACCTAAAAGTAGAAATCCAGGTTATTTTCCCAAGGGAGGGAATTTCTATGATGAGTAGGTGGTATGTAACTTGCAGCCCTGAATCAGAACTGAAGAATCACAGGTACTAAGAAGGCAAACAGGAAGGCAGAGCAGAACTGCTGCCTGAAGCTTATTCCCAGTAGTGTCAAACCCATGATTCTGCACTCAACTTATTAATGCTAGCTTGGGAGTCCAGTATTTCTATATACTGAATTTTAAAATAGCCAAGCAGTATTTAAACAGCTCTCACTTTTAAGTTGTGCATTATCAAAACAGAGAGTCATACTATCAGAGAGACACATTGTACACAAATCATAAACAGCATACTCTAGCTATATTTGCATTTTGTCTATCACAGATGATCATAAATAAAGTGAAAAATGTCAAGAGAACAGTATCTGGTATCACAAAATATTACAGTAGTAAAATATTGTGCCTGTCATAATCTGGTACATATATTAGCACATCTTTTTCAGTGACTGTCATCACAATACTCAACCCACTGTTTGTAATGCTCTAAGTCTGTGTTTCCAACAAAAGAAATTATGGAGAAAGTAATAAGCATCAGACTTCAGTTAGTACATGCTGCCTCTCTCTTGTAGTTTAGATTATGCTTTGCTTACATGGGTGATGTTGTGTTATGAGAGAATTCCGGTGAAGTCGCGCTAAAGGTTTAGGAAATAAAAGCCATGTTGCCATAGAAAATTATAAAACAGTGTGTCTCTAGACTGAACCAAGTTCAAGTTTCTAGGAGCGAGTTATCCTGAGACTCTTCAGTTGCTTGTCAAGTATTCTTCTTCATCCATTCATTCAGCAACTGTTGAGCCCTTGAAAACTGTCAGAGAATGAGCTAGCCCTTCAGAGAAAAGTGAGAATTAGAAATGACAGATAACTAAGAATAATAAAAGACTGAGTGTGCTAAGAACAGTGATAGTAACATAAATTCAAAGTGTTATCACAGCAAATAAGAAAGATACATAATCTCAAGTGGAAGAAATGCAATGAAAAATTTTAAAGGGGGTATTTAAAACTTACTATTGAAGGTTACATTGAGTAAAAAAAGGTAGAAAATTGATATTACAAATGAGATGAAGAGTTGATATGTCAAAGAACAGAGGATCACAATTCTGTGTGGATACAATGTTGGTTTGAAAGAGGCCAGCATGAAATAGTAGAATAAGAGAACTTGTCTTTATTTTCTAAAAATGAGGGTTTAGTTTTTATCCTATAGGCACTGCAGATCCAAGATATTAAGTAGGTGGGGTTTTCAGATTTGTACTTAAAAAGAAAAATTACAACAGAAAGTTACTCTAGGAAAGAAACTGAAAACAAACAAATCTCAAGCGATCGTCTTAGTTTCCTTTCTGTGGCCATGATAGAAACCATGTCCAAAGACAACCTGAGGAGAAAATGGCTTGTTTATTTGAGGAGGAAAGGGCTCACAGCCCATCACTGAAGAAAGTCAGTTTAGGAACTCAAAGCAGGATCCTGAAAACTGAAACATAAGCAGAGTCCATGAAGGAATGCAGAAATGCTACTGAATCACTTGCCACCATGACACCTTCCATTTGCTCTCTTATACAAGCCAGGACCACCTGCACAAGGCAGGCACTGCCTACAGTGGGCTGGGACCTCCCCCGGTGATCACTGATCAAGAAAGTGCTCCTATAGCTTTCCCACAGGCTGGTGTGATGGTGGCAGAGGATGTCATTGTCTATTGTGAGGAGACTGAAAAAAGTAGGAAAAAAACCAGAAAGATAATGAAAGAGCCACCAAAGGAGAGGAGGCATTCAGATACAACTATTGTGTTGTAGGCCACATGTTTATATAGGAATCCCCTGTCAAGTAAGAGCCTGTGTTTGCAAGTTGATCATTGAGAAAGCATGGCATATTTAATCATAGTATGAGATGAAAAGTGACAGATCCCTTTACACAGGAGCTCAGATAAATGCTTAGGAGCTTGGAGCGGAGAACAGGCATTTCCATTTCAAGCAGAAAAATAAGACTGCAATGGTTGTGTGCAAACGTGAGCTTGGTTTATGGCTTACACAACAACCGTTAGTTCTTTCCTTCTTTTTCTCCCCAGAACTTTAATTATCGCAGCTGGACATAATCTCTCCCTTTGAAGATCTAAATACTTCATCTCAATTTTGATATGCGATGCAAACTTTTTTTACTATTAGATTTATATTTGTTTTCTTATCTTTCCTGCCAGACTGTAAAGCTTATTGCAGTTTCTAACTGAGGGCCTCTCATACAGAGACTGGCACGTCTTCTTCCAGTTTCTGGACTGACACCCCATGACAAAATGTTGCCTTGTCCTAGGAGTTACACAGTCCTGGGCTAAAAGCATACCTCAGCCGTTTGCACAGCCTTTACGTATCTGACAATACAAAGATTATAAATGCCCTCCAAATCAAAATTTCTTCAGCTAAATAAGAATAATAATAATGTATAGAGAACACTGTAAATGATAAACATGATCATGCTTATAAAATTTCCAAATACATTATTTGGGTAATTGTAATAGTAATAGTTAGTGGGTTTTTTAAAAACACTGTGGGACAATAATTCTCTGTGTTAATGAATAAATAAGTAGGTGATCAGAAGACAGTTTGATTTTTATAATAGTCTTCAGAAGACTTTATGATTCTTGAACTTTTAGTTTTTATACAGCCAATGTTACTTCATATCCATAGTTTCCCATTCTGTCTGCAAGGTTATTAGATATAATCACATTTTTGTCCTTCATTTTCAGGAGTTTCTAAGGAACATTTTATAAAATGGACTGACAATTTAGAAAAAAAAAGTTTAACTAGGATTAAAGTGGAAAATATAATGATGGTGCTTGACTTAGTGAATGACCTAACAACACCCCATCCTCCAAGAATTCAGATTAAACATTTCACAGAATGTTAGTATTTCTATAAAGACCTAAATGTTCTATTTATAAATTCTATCTCTGCAATTTTCTGACGTTGTGACCTTTGTATAATTTATTAAACTTCTCTGTGCCTCTGTTTTCTCCTGCTTTAAAGAGTGATGCCAACCCCACTTCTTCAGAAAAGCAATGTGAGGTTCAGAAAGTGGAAAATGTTCTTTTTGCGTGTGTGTGCAAAGTTGTTGCTATCTTATGTTTCTCATAATTTAATTCATCACAGTATCTCAGTTTGCTTATATTTGTAGCATGTGTTTTAGCCTTAATTAGGGAAATCCATTAAGTAAAATAGAAAACATCTTATTTATTGAGTTATCTGAAGTTTTCTTCAATTCCCAACTAGAAGAAACAAAAGAGATAATATAACATATATCACTTTCTCAAAATGTTAGCCTTGGGGGAATATAATAAATGCACATTTTCCTTGCCACTGTTCCGCTCACTAGAAAGCAGGGCATAAGAGATCAATTTCTTCCTGTGGAGATAAGGAGAAATCAAAAGGAAGGCTTCATGTCCTGCAAAGACAAGACCAAGTCTCACCTCCTTTCCCTCCCCATTGCCTGTGTCATTTGCTTAAAATACAGCGCATTGTTAAAACAGCATTTTTGTAGTCTCCATGTCAAGTGGCTAAATAACAAGCATCACTAGATTAGTTTATTGTTATCTTTTCTAAGCTTCATTTTCACATCTGCAGAATGAAACTGTTCCGACCTAGTTGTGGTATTAAATGAAACAATGCAAATTAACACCTGAGAGGAGACCTGACAAGTAGTATAGGCTGAACACATGTAGCAGAAAGATACCAGCCATCAACTTCAGCAACAGACAGGCCAGTTATACCAGGAGGATCGTCACACTATCAGCACTCAAACTCCCAAACGAAATACAGAACAACTGCTTGAATTCTCTGAAGAATAGCTATGGCAGGTTGTGAAATGAAGGTCTGTGCTCCTTTCCAGTTCTCTGACTGCTTCAAGTTCTCTGCAGTGTTGTCAAGGCTCACTAGGGTTTGCCTTGTGTAGGAGCAGGGACAACTTGAGTAGAAGGAAGGGCCTTTGCTTCCCCAGACACACAAGTTACAATTCATGGTTATAAGTTAAAGGACAAAAATGAAGAAGAAAAGAAGCCAGAACAAGAATCCTTAAAACAAAGTTCCAATTTGTCCATAAGTCCACAGGTTAAAACGAGAGAAATTCCAACTGGAAGCAGAGAGCAGGCTTCGTACTGGATCATGAAAACTTATGTTTGAGCCCTTCAAAACTTGCAGCAGTTTGATAAATGCCACCAGTTTAGGTTTAAAAACCCTTAAAGTGTCCCCTAAGAGTAAGAGCAAATAAGACATAGTGTGACCCAGAGATAGGCAAGAGGAACCAGCTTAGAGAGACCAAGAAAGCTGATGCCTCTATGCCTGAATGTACAAGAAAATCTAATACCTGACTGAATGTGTTCACATGCTCTTTCCAAGCATGCAGGTCAAAATAAAACTGAGCTTAAAAAGTAGTAACATGCAACAAACTATCTCAGACATCAAAATATCAAAATTATAATATAAGGGTTTTAAGCAGTGATGATTAAATACTCAAGTAAGTAGAACAATGGGAAATTCTGGTAGAATCCATAAAAGTACCAAACTGACATTTTTCAGTTGAATTTGTAAAATAAATGAGATTAACAATTAAATAGTGAGCCCTGAAATCACAGACATATAACATTTTTCAAACACAGTAAGTCATACTTATAAACTTAGGAATATATGTATTATCAACAATTAAAGAAACAGAGGCCATGAATTAGAGAGACAGCAAGGGTCAGGGTTCAATAGGAAGAATTAGAAAACAAGAAAGGAAAGGGAAATAAAATTATAGTATTTTAATTTCAAAATTTTTAAGTAATTTAGTAGAATACTTTAATCACATATTAGACATCAGAATAGAAAATCTGATGAGTTAAGAGAATGTTGATAAAAAGTACCCAGGTTGATGCCAAAGAAATAAAGGAAGGAAGGAAGGAAGGAAGGAAGGAAGGAAGGAAGGAAGGAAGGAAGGAAGGAAAGAAGGAAGGTAAGGAGTGTGGAAAAATATGATTTGATGCAAAGGTCTAAATACATGTAACCAGAGTACTAAAAGTAAAGGAGAAAATATGATACAATATTAATATTTTAAAATATGTGCCAGAGTATTTCCAAAAATGATGGAAATTGTTTAATGATATGCATTTAAGTTTTGAAACAACTTCAAATACTAAGCACAATGCTATGACCAACTCCACACTGAAACATGCTGGACTAACACCACTAGAAATGAAAAAGAATGCTTGGCATCCCCTGGGTGGGCGTAGCTCCAGAGCAGAGCTTTTATGTCTGCCATGTCCAAGGCCCTGAGTTGGGTCTGAACAAATGTACCTGGGGTCCTCATTGTCATCACAGAAAAGAAAAGCTAAGTTGACAACAGACTCTTCAAACATAAATGTAGAGACAGGAAAAGAATGAACGGACACACAAAGCATTCAGGAAAAAATATCCACTTGCCAAGGGTTCTGTAGAAAGAAAAAGTATTTCTCAAGCCAAGGCAGGCAAATAGATATTTTCAGTAAAACAAGAGCTAAGCAGTATTTTTTTTTGCAAACATACCTACATAAGAAGACAAAGACTTTAAAAGCACTCTTGAAGTTTACAGTAAAACAGCTTCACAAGGATGCACCATTTCAGGAGTTAGAAAAATCAAGAGATGTGTAACTCTTAGATGTATACTTGAATATATATAGACTATTAAAACAAAAACAGATAATTTTTTCATGGGATTTATAAAATGTCCGTGTCACTGAGCCATAATGCAAGGTTAGCACAAAGGATTAAGGAGATCAATGAAAGAAAATGACTGTACGACATGTTCAGGAAGTGGCAAGAAGATATTATTGGTTAATAGTGTGACTACTACAAAAAGAATAGAGAAAGCAAAAATAAAACTTCAGGAGCACTTTTAATTGAAATAAAATCTGGGAGAATATTCAGAAAGGAAAACCAAAAGAGGAGAAATAAAATCTAAACAATGGAAACAAGATGAAGAAGAATCACAAAAAGATAACACTTATATGAGCTAAATCAGTTATATTTATTATTAATGGATTCAACTTTTTATCTAAAATTTAATATACTTAAATATATGTCATAGATTATATTAATATATATATATATATATATATATATATATATATATATATATATGTCACATTATATCTTGAATATGAACAACTTTTGCCTGCCAATTTTACCTCCATGAAGCTAGAAAACATCCATGGAGAAAGTAAATATATTTTATTGAAAATATAGAATCTGTCAAGGTAGCAAATGCAGCTACATGCTATTTATAAAAGAAACGTTTGGAGCACATGTAGTCATAGTTTATGTGAAGTAAAAATTATGTTAAAGAATGGATATAGAGTTAGCTATAAATAGCAACCAAAATAAAAATTGCATATCTTTTTTAATATTGAACAAACTACACTTTAAAGGAAAATCACAGAATTCAAAATGTGTATTTAAAAATAATAAAATTTTAAGTCTGTATACATAAAACTGCATATGTAATAAAATAATAATCCTAAACATTTAATGGCAAAAGTTTTAATTATATAAAAATTTTAATTAATCTCATAACAAAATACATAAATCTATAACCATGAGAGAAGTCACCAGCCAATCATCACTGGCAGATATATAAGAATGACATTATTAACCAGTTGAATCTAACATATATGGAGTATTATTATACCCCAGAACTTCAGAGTATTTGTTATTATATATGTACTCACACATTAATATATATTATACATACTATTATATACATATGTATGTATATACATATACAAATATAGACAATAATACAGATATGTTACTTTTCCAATTCTTTATATTTTTCATGTTTTTCGTCTTGCATATTCTCAAAGAGTTCAAAATTAAAGAGACAATTCATAAGTTAATATTTTCAAGGCTCTGATGATAAGAGCCATAATTATAAATTCTTTTTCTTTTCTTGTTTTTTTTTAAATATGTGAGTGTTATCTTACCAATGGTAATACAATATCTTTGTATATGGAAAAAAGATTTAATCTTAGGTTGAGCGTAGCAGGAAAAGAGAGAAAATAAGTTGATCCCTCTAGATTAGAGAAGACACACCTGGTTAAATGCTTACCATGGGCCCGGTGTGAGGTAGCCTGAATGAGACAGAAGGACAGGATTGTAGAGAGGTAATCCAAAGTCATATTATGGACATATCAAGATAAAATTTTACTCATGAATAATAAATTTAAGAATAAGAAAGTTTAGAGAAAAACCTAGAAGCACTAATTTGTTCATGTCAGATAATTTGGGGAAATTTCAGAACACGTAATTTTTTTTTTCCCACAAGTACATAATCAGCCTGGATGTAAAACATAAAAAGCCTTGGTTTCAAATAGGGGAAGTCTGTTAAGCCTGTCCTGAAGGTTGGTGCCCACTCTACAACCTGCAGAGAGGATAAAACAATAAGGAAAGGAATAGAGACAGACATTAGTAATACTCCACATTTACTCAAAGGTATGAATGCTGCAGCAGCTATACAAATGCAAAGAACTGTAACCACAGAACCCTCTATCTGTGCACTAGTACATTCTTAAATAGGGTTTCCGTCATTGCTAAGCAACAAAGGGAAAATTGCTTCCCATAAACTTCTGATGATTTTTAAACCACTGAAGGTAATTTCTGCTAATACTGTATATATGTAAATTTAAACCTGTGGTCATTTGAAAGGGTATGGCCCCCATAGACTCGTGTTTGCATGCTTGACTGAATGACACTATTTGGTATGTCTGTGTACCTATAAAAACAGGGCATATAAAAATAAACTTATGTTAACCTAAGATTTTATTGGTTATTATAAAGATATAGATATCTTTACTTTAAGGAAATTTGCTAAAAAAGCATAGAATATGCCTGAAGTTTAAGAGAAAGAAAGAAAGAAAGAAAGAAAGAAAGAAAGAAAGAAAGAAAGAAAGAAAGAAAGAAAGAAAGAGAGGAAGAGAAAAAATTCTCTTAACTTTCCAAAGTTCCTGTTCTTCCACCATGACTTTCCTGTCACACAAGGAAAAGTCTGAGATTTCTCTGTGTGTTACCCTCTACAGCAATCCATTGGTAAATTTTGTTCCTACTTTGGACTCAAATTTAAAACTCAACCAGGTCTCACCAGCACCAAGACAACCTCCCCTGACTGTCCTAAAAACATCCTTCATCACTCTAAACACCCCCCCATCCATCTGTCTTTACTTAGCATCATCTCCTACAAGCATGCACACTTTCCATTTTCCACTACATAGCTGTATTGGTTGCATTTTATTTTCTATGACAAAATGCCAAAAAAAAAAAAAAAAAAAAAGCAGCTTTAGGAAGGAAGTGTTGCTTCTGGTCCACAGTTTACAGCAGAGCTCATCGTGGCAAGGGAATCACAGCAGTGGCTCCTAAAGATGACTTTCATTCACGGGATTGTAGAAAGATACCAGAGCTCAGCTCACTTTCTTTCTCCTTTTTATTTGGTCTGAGGCCACAGTGCATGGAATGGTGCTGCCCACATTTAGGGTAGATCTTCTCATCCCAAATAACTCAGTCTAGAAACCTTACAGACACACCCGGAAGATTATTGCCTAAATAACTGCAGATACTAACAGGCTGACAACCTAATTAATCACCACAGTAGCCAAAGTGACATTAAGATGTTCAGAGAGATGATTTCTGCAAAACATCTAAAACTATGACTACAGAGCACACACATAAAAAGATTTTTAACCATTCATGAGAGAAACAGAAAGATTCAAAATCTAGTTTCAAATATAACCACAGACACAGGGCAAACAGGAGGGCATCTAAAAACATGCTTGCTGAGTTAAGACAAAACTAGTCTGAAAAGGCAATAAAACTGTAACTTCTGGTTTCTTATGTCTCACTTTTTGTCATAAAAAATTACTTTAATTTCTAATAAACAAAAAAAAAAAAAAACCCAAGGTAACATGTAATTTCATTATCTGGGTCCCAATCAAAAGTAAAATGAGTGTCATACTAAGGCATGAACCCTAAGAAATCAAATTAACCTTGGAAGGACCGATCATACAGTGATCTAGCCAGATAGAGAATGGCACATACAGCCACATTTTAGCCTGATGATTTTCCTTGATAAGCATCAATGAGAGTCTTACTTTTATCAAACTTTTCCTCTGAGTAGTGCAGCTTTCTTGACACAAACTGCAGTCTCTTTAGTCTGACTTAAGGACCTCATTCGGTCTCTTTTTCATATCCTGAGACATCACAGCGATGTCACTTCCATACACCTCTTTCAGACCCTGCATTGCTTGTATTCCAGACTTAATGATGATTACTGTCCTCATATCACTCAGGAGTTGGCTTGGATGCACACGCAGACATACGCCTGTTGAGTCTCTCTTATCATATTTGTTCTTATTCATAAAATATTATGATATATGACATAAAGGCATTTCTTTTTTATGTCTCCAACGTTCATAATTGTGGCATGACTTTTCCTGGGAGATGTGCGCAAACTTCCATGTGTTGTATTAACAACAGAACAAAGAAATAATTTCACCCAAGTATAGATTAGTAAAAATATTACTTTTTAGGGTTACCTACTAGCATATGAGTAAAAGATTATTTACTGAAGCATAGAAACTCATAAGTACCTGAATAACAGAAAAGCCTTCATCAGCAGGATGACAACTCATCAAATCTGGAACTCCCTGTGTAACTGGTGGGCAGCCCAGAGATTCTCCTCTCCACAGCAATTGTTTATGGCTTATGGAACTTTGGACAATGGCCTTGTGAGTTTCACTAGTTTTGTGAATCTTTTGAGCTTCCCTATAAGGGACCATTTCAATTCTGAGGAAATAGCAACTCACAATTACTAAACTTTTCTATTAGGATATGAGGAATGTGTGTGTAAAGGTCCTTTTACACTTTATTTTCTTAATTGACATGTGTACACAAGTGTACATGTGTGGAGGTAGAAGGACAATTTGAGTAAATTCATTTTCCAGTCCTCTAAAGCTTTCACCAGTAGTCTGCACATAACAGGTGCACACAAATAATTTTAAATTAATAATTAAGGTGCTAAATGTCAAAACTAAAATATTTTTCTTAAAATATTTCAAAAAGCAGCATTAGTAATGAATCAGACATGGCTCTGAGAACAGAGAGAGACTTTATTACAGGAGCATGAAAAACATGGCACAATAGTTCAGCACCTCCAGACTGGACAGATTCACCAGAGAAGAGCAGAAAATAAAAGTAGCTCTCAGCAAATGGTAATGGGCAGGGGACCCTTTGTTGTCAGAAATGGAAAGGTGATGTGTCTTAGAGCTGATGGACATAAATTAAGATGATGGGGGGAGAGAGCATACACAATCAGGAAAACTCTTCTGCATGAAGCTTCATACTCAGCCCATTTTCTGTATTACCTACTTTAATCACTATCAAAACCCTTATAGGTAAGTAATGCAAACATTTATTTTCATGTAAGGAGACAAGGAAGATAAACACTGAATGCAACTACTGTCAGAGCCTCCCTTAGGGCAGGAAGTGGTTTGAAACTCTTGAACTTCATACTGATCATCTCTGCTTACTACCATCTCCTGTCATACAAAAAGAACAGAAAATAGGTTCACACATAGGAAGATGGAAAACTCGAAAATGAAGCAGTACTTCTTAAAACATAATGCAGACATATTGACTAGGGTGAAGTAGAACTTGGGGAAAGCAGGTGATTGGAATAGAAAACACAGGATGGTAGTCACCAATATCAACAGTTGCCAGTCAAGTGACATCTCGTAAAAATGCGAATGAATTCTAAGGTCTACATGAAATAGGTGTGTTTTCAACATGAACTCAGAAGAGTTTGATATTAGAACTTGAGGCACAATGTTAGAACAGAGAATTCTTTGAGGGTAATTTGCAATCACATTTGAAATCCCCAAATCTCTCATAACTACAGTTAATAATAATCCAGAAAGAATTTTGTAGCTGACCCCATAGGTAGTCAATAAGTGACCTTAGAAAGAAGGAAGTCTTGAGGAAAGTTACTCTTAGAAACTACATTCTCACTTCATTGCAAGATATTTATTTTTTAATTTACATTTCTGTCTTTCTTTTTTTACTGGTTATTTTGTTTATTTGCTTTTCAAGTGTTGTCCCCCTTCCTGGTTTCCCCGTCTATAAATTCCCTATCCCATCCCCCCTCCCACCTGCTTCTATGAGGGTGCTTTTCTACCTACCCATCCATTCCTGTCTCACTGCCCTAGCATCCTTCTATGCTGGAGCATTGAACCTCAACAGGACCAAGGGCCTCTCCTCCCATTGATGCCAGGCAATCCTCTGCTACATATGTGGCTGGAGCCATGGTCCTCCTCTTTGGTTGGTGGTTTAGTTCCTGGGAGCTCTGAGGAGTTCCAGTTGGTTAATATTGTTGTTCTTCCTGTGGGGTTGCAAACCCCTTCAGCTCCTTCAGTCCTTCCTCTAACTCTTCCATTGGAATCGCTGTTCTCAGTCTGATGGTTGACTGTGAGCATCCACATCTGTATTGGTCAGGCTTTGTCAGAGCCTCTTGGGGTAGAGCTACACCAGGCTCCTGTCAGCAAGTGTTTCTTCGCATCAGCAATAATATCTGGGTTTGGTGTCTACAGATGGGATGGATCCTCAAGTGGGGCAATCTCTGGATGACCATTCCTTCAGTCTCTGCTCCACTCTTTGTCCCTGCACTTCCTTTAAACAAGAGCAATTTGGGGTTAATAATTTTGAGATGGGTGTGTTGCCCCATCCCTCAACTGAGGCAGTACCTAACCTCTGGATATGGTCTTTATAGGATCTATCACTCCTTTGTTTGGTATTTCAGCTAATGTCATCCACATTGGGTCTTGGGAGCCTCTTGCTTCCCTGGCATTTGGGACTTTCTAGTTGCTACCCCCACTGCTACACACCTCTGTTCAATTTCCTGACCTTGTCTACTTCTCCCCTGTTTCCTCCCACACCTGATCCTGCTGCCTTTTTCCCTCTTCCTCCTTTCTCCCTCCCAAATTCCTTCCTTGCTTTACCTCCTGGTTATTTTTGATTATTTTGTTCTTCCTTCTAAGTAGGCCTGAAGCATCTGCACTTTGGTCTTCCTTCTTCTTGAGCTTCATATTGTCTGTGAGTTGTATCTTGAGTATTCCTAGCTTTTGGGATAATGTCTGTCTTTCTTTTATAAGTGTTTCTGTGTTTCTCTCTCTCACTTTCTCTCTCTCACTTTCTCTCTCTCTCTCTCTCTCTCTCTCTCTCTCTCTCTCTCTCTCTCTCTCTCTCTGTGTGTGTGTGTGTTAGGTTGGTGAACAGTATATAGGAGATGATTCTCTCTTTTCATTGTGTGGGTCCTAAGAATTGATCTCAGACCATTGAGCAGCAAGTACCTATATCTACTGACTATCTTACTAGACCTGCTACAAGTATTTCTTGAACACCTATCCTTTATAGATTATTATGCTGCATTCAAGAGTACCAAACAGTAAAAGAGGAACCATGGGTCCATTGAACATAGTAGGTTTTGAATCTGCAGAGGATATTGTTTCATAACTACATTCATTTCCCATCTTCAAGGCATTATTCAGAAATGAAAGATCATTGCCCCTTTACCACAATTTCTCTGTCTTATTTAAGTGATTCTAGAGGAAGTTCATAAATCACTTCTATACTATGGGGTTTTTTACACAATTGAGTGACTGTAACACTGATTAAGCCAATATGGAGTGTGCAGGAGCAATCCATGTTAATTCACTTGGATTCATACTAGAGTTATGTCCTTCACCTAGATGCTTATATTAAGAATGGAAATTATCTCTAGCACCAACTTACCAAATAACTCACTCAAAAATTAGAAACAAAATCATCCTTTAAAAGTCACAAGGAACCAGGCAGTGGTGGTATACACCTTTAATCTCAGCACTTTGGAGGCACAGACAGGCATATTCCTCAGTTTGAGGCCAGCCTGGTCTACAGAGTAAGTTTCAGGACAGCCTGGGCTATAGAGAAACCTTCTCTCGAAAAGAAAAAAAAAGTCACAAGGGTAAACAAACAAACTAAAAGGAAAACATTCTTTTAGCTTTTCTTGGCAGTGTAAAAAAAGATAAAGAACAAACATTTAAAAGGTCATAAAAAGAAATAAGTAATGATCTATGATGTTTCTTTAAAATATCTTTGTTTTATTTGATGAAAGGTTATTTTTCAGGTTCTTTTGCTTTCCTGGGGAAAATGTCTAATCCCAAGACAGTGCTTGTTGCTTGATGAGCTGCACAGTGGTTGGTCTTCTATATATTGAATGAAAAATAGCTGGAGTCTCCCCTCCCTCTCATATTATGTTTGTTCATGGGCTACTTTCACGGTAATTCTTTCACAGAATTTGTGTTGGGTAATGAGAGAAGATCAAGGGTTCTCTTTCATGACTACAACGTTAATTACTGCAATCAGAGAGCATTTGCAGTTGTGGTTTGTATCACTGCTTATCAAGTCCTAAAATGTATTCATTTGCTTGATTCCTGGACAAGTCACCTAAAATAGAGGCATCCAGAAATGTCCTTCAGTTACTTCTCTGGCTTACTTACTCCTTTCTTCCCCTCAAGTCAAGTTTTTCCTTCAACTGTAGGGGAAAAAGACAATAAACTTGCAGTAAAATAAGACTAAAGAAACAGTCGTGGAAAATATCTATTTCCTCTTTTGTATAAAGAAGGGTAAGAGTCTCAAATAGTGCTCATTATAAATGGGAGATTTTATCTGATACATGTGAAGATTCATTTCATTTCAAAAAATTAAACTTTAAAGACTTAAAAAGAAATCTTTTCTTTCAGTTCTGCTTGAATATATTTGTAATATACACTAATATATTATATATTTATAACATATACTATATATTAGTATAGAATATTATTATAATTATATTAATATATTTATATAATTATATATTAACTGGAAAGGATACAACAGAAATATTTGAGACACTTCCCATATGATAGATAAATTGGTTTTATTATAAAAAATGATATATTGGAGTAGTATTACACTGTAGAACAATTATCAATAGGGTAAGATTCTCAAATTATAATAAACAAAGGTCTAGATCACTTCTCTTAATTATTAGCAATTAAACCTACAATAGGTAGACACAGATCTATTTTATAAGACCCTATGCTAACAAAAGCTTAATTTATCATCAGATACAATATGGATCATATCACAAACAACATTTATATGTTGTGATACTTTAAGCCAGTTACTCAAGACTTCTAAACTTTGTTTTTTTCAATCAAAACATGAGGACCATAACATCCCAGCTAACCATAGCAAGACTGATGAAGATGATGTGGATATTTTACCAACAACTTACTGATTGTCCAAAAATAAAATGAATCCTAAGCCAGGAAGATGGCACAATGGGTGAAGTGTTTGTTGTGACAACACAAAAATTTTAGTTCAAATTTTCAGAGCCTCACACGCATGGTCATAAATGCATGCACAAATCTGATAATACATACAATATATATATAGTGTATATATATATGTATGTATATAGTATGTATATATATAGTATGTATGAGTAGGTTTGTGCACACAGTATATATATATATATATATGTATATATATGTATGTGTATATATATGCATATATGTAATATATATATGTATATATATACATATATATATGTATATATATACATATATATGTGTGTATATATATATATATATATATATATATATATATATATATATTTATGGTTCTCTACCCTTAGAGAAAACCTCATGTAAATCTGTGGCAGTTTCTATTTGGACAATGACTTTTAACTTGTAGTAGTTTTCTGCAATGCACCAAGCAACTGTGAAACTCTTAAATGAAAGAGTGATACTTAAAATAGGCAAAAGGTTTCATAGTTTTAAAAAGACACATCTTCTAGACAAATACTTATGATTCTGCCTTTCACTCCTATATGTTGGAGCAGGAGTTCATTTTGCTGCCATTCAAAACTGACTAACCAATCATTTATTGTCAGTTAGTATTCTGATTAAAAGCAAGTTACTAGGACATCAGGGATGCTCAGTGAGTTAAGGTAGCTGCTACTAAGCCTGATTACCTAAGTTCAGTACCCAGAAAACACATGGTCAAAGGAAGGAATTAGGCCCACAGCCCATCCCATGACCACCATCCCCTGAGACACACAAATTACAAATAGATGCAAGTAATCTTTTAAACAGCAAATTGCTGGCCTTCTAAAAAATTGCTGTTTTTTTTTCCGTTTCCCCTAAGATCCAAGCTTGTCTGTGGAAAGCTGAGTAAGAATGCCCCTGGTGCCCTTGCTTCCCCCCTCCCACCAAAAGATGCTCACTTTCTAATCCCCAAAACCAGTGAGTGGTTTGAGGCCAAAGAAGCTGGAACCATAATTTAAACGTTGACATCACCATGGATTGTGGAGGTGGCCTCAATGCAGTACCTATGAAAGGACTGCAAGAAGACAGAAGCAGGAGAAAAAAATGCCACAAGACAGCAAAGTTGAGTGATAGGAATGGAAGCTTCCCCCATCTGGAAGAAGAAAAACTTTTTCCACCCAGTGCCTTCAGAACAAAAACAGCCCAACTTACACTGATTTTAGCCCTGAACACATTTTAGATGTCTGACCTCTAGAACTGCAAGAGAAAATAATCCTAACAGGTTCTATTTGATTGATTTTTTTATTGTTGTTGTTTTATTTTTAAGAAATTTGTGCTAACTTCTTACAATGACAATGGGAAAGTGATACCTTGTGGAGATAGTGTTATGCTGTTAACAGTGCAGAGCAGCTTATACATGTTGTATATAACTGAAGGGCATCCTTTGCTGTAGACTGTCTACAATAATAATAACATGAACACAATTGACATGAATATAATTAATGTAGACAGAGCTCTTGCAAGGCTCCAAGCACTGTGAGACTTTGCACTTGGCCATTATACTGTCATCCACCTGAGCCTGCGAGTGGGTCTCCTTAAACACATCGTATAGCTGACACAGCTACAGAGTCCAGGGTTGAGTTATCTAAAACCAAGACCATCGTCTTCACTACTGCTTTCCTATTTCTATCCATCTCTTCTCCTGGAGTCTCAGAGACCACGGCTGTGGAGAGAAATGAGGGTGCTATGCCTGGCTCTTATATGCTTGTTAAAAGTAGAAGGCTTTACAAGGACTGAATTACACAGAATATATTTTTAATTTGAATTTGAATTTGAAAATCCAGTTAAATCTGTCCCTTCCCAAAAAAGAGATAAAGAGATGGACACACACATACATACAAATACACACACACACATACACACACACAAGGGAAAGAAAAAGGAAGATTGGAAACACCTTGACTATAGGAAAGTAGTGCAATATTAATATAAAATTAAGAATAGGCAAGAAATTAATTATAAGGAGAATAAAATGTTCAAGAAAACAAAGTAAAATCAACATTTAGAAAGCTTGAATGACAAGAGTTCAGACCTGATTTGTCAGATGGAAAATCTAAGGATGGGGAGATGGGAAAATGAGAAAAGACCTATAACGTTTTTTTTCATAAAAGCCAATCTTCCTAAAACCTTAAGGTTAAAATTAATTTCAATTGAAAGTAACTAATAAAATAACTAAAAACCTATTCCAGATGTCTATGTTTGTAATTTAGAAGTAATAAGCAGATTTTAGATTATTTCTCTTCTACAAAAACATCAAAATCTTTTTTGGAAGTGCATTCATTCCTAAGAAGTAATAATTTACTCCATGAGTCATCATGCTGACCTGGAGGGAGAAAAATTCCCTTCTCAAGGTCAGAGATTTGGGAACTGGCTGTTGTAGATGTGTCTTCACCTGTCTATAATTTCTCATTAATCCTGACAACTCTGATGGTAAGTGGTATTATCCCCACTTTGCAGATGAAAATTGATTTTAAGGACATTCAGAGATATCTACTAACATTAAAGATATTTGAGCTAAATTTATGTCCATTCAATGGCTAAAAATAAAATAAAACAAGTAGTTTAGCTAAAGCACCATTTTTATCCATTGTCAAAACTAGTAAACACTGCAGTTTCTTGGAAGGTTTCATGAAATGGGCTCCACCAAGAATCCAGTGACCACATCTTTTGGAGCCAAGCCCTTGTGAACCTTCTTACAATAGATAAAATTGTTCCTATACCATAATCTATTTCCAACAGTTAGAGTCCTGTAAAATCTCTTTGCAAGGAAGCTTACGAGGAAATTCTTACCTCACAAGCCTTCTCTGTGGCATGGAAACTCTTCACTCAAAACATCTTCCTTTTCTTTTTTAATACCTCAGAGACTGCTGCACAAATGTACAATTTTCTAGCCCAACTTTTGAAGAACTGGAAAAGATTGCAAATATCTGTTGAAGTGTAAATATCTGACTGAAACAGAACAAGACTAGTTCCTCATGGGTCCAGAACATTTCTGAAAGGAACACCAACCCATGGCTGCCTCGTCTGGGTGCACTCAGACAAGTCTAAGATTCCATCATAAGATTCCATCTTTCCTGTTCGAACTCATATCTTAACTTAAAGCTCATACATGTCTCTTGCTAGAAAGCCATTCCATTTTATGAACAAGTTGAAGCCACCCCCCAAAGCAGGACCTCTGGTTAATCCCAGGAGCTGTTGAAGGCCTTAAATCATGGACATAGGTCAGAGATTGTCGAGTCAAAAATGAAAGTTTAATTATAATGATAAGTTTAAAAGAAAACTCCTTGCACATCTGAAGAAGAGAACCTTTGATTCTTGACTTTCTTATTAATTAGGGGAGATGATTCAGAAAGAGAAAATTCATTCAGATCAGGAGACTATATTAACAGGAAGAAATCTCCCATTTGATTCAGGAAATGTAATACTTAAGCTTTCGAAGGAAGTTCAGTGAGAGATCTATTAGTCTGAGGGTTTCAGTTCTCGTGTTACCAGTCCCTTGCAAATCCACACCGAACCAGACTCTATGTGCCACTAAGCTGTTTGTTCCCGCAGTTTTGTAACCATATCTTTAACTTTTACAGTGTGTGCGTCTGTGTGTGTGTGTGTGTGTGTGTGTGTGTATTTGTGTGTGGCTATGTGTGTGTTGGAGACATAGTGCATTCCATACATGTATGTCAAAGGCAGAAGGCACCTACATGAACCCAGTTATCTCCTTCTTCCTTCATTTGAGATTCAAGGACCACACCTGGACCAGGCTTGCGCAACAAATGTCTTTAGCTGTAGAGCTATCTCACCGGCCCAGTTAATGAATATCTCTAAGGCCCCAGTACTCTTTATAGCTTAAGTGTATATACCACAGAATAACAAAACATATTGACAAGAGTTATTAAATATAAAACTAGTCACAAGAAACAGTAGGTTTTACAAAGCATGAAGTACAAAGTAGCTACAAGTGTTGCTATTCCAAATCATTTATATTCATTTTACATATTCCTTTGTTTTCAAAATTCCCAACATGTCTTACTTATTTAATAACAGTAAGTTGTTTGGGCATGAATATAAATTTCACCTCTGATCACAGGCTAAAATAAATAACCAACAGAGTACACATCCAGTATATACAAAAATTAGACTTAGGAGTTTAGCTGAGAGCAAATTTTATAGTAGAGAAAAGTTCTGTGGTATGAGATGAAGAGAGTGTGTGTTCACTTCCCAGGGGTAATTCTATACTAATATCATTCTTTAATATCATCATGGTTCTGGACAACAAAAAAAGCATATTCTGTACCCATATTGACTTGTAAGTTTTGTTAGTGCCTCAGAGAATGTCTTCTCTGCAAAGCTCTCTGACTGATGGGTCGTTTAGAAGGTAGAGAATAAGGTAAAGCACACTAGGCTTGAAGGCACTCACATCATGAATGCAGCAAGTTTACAGTGTCAGAATGCTGGCCCAGAGATGTTTCCAACACGTCGGAAGCAGATCTGTCAGGGGGCTTCTTGAACATCCTCAAGACGGATGCAAAATGTCAGGATGTCGTTTCATTGATTTATAACACAAACAAAAATGTCTCTAGATGATGAGAATACCTAAGTCAGTATATGGAGCCTGAATGCTGCTTTTTACATAGGCCTAACAGGAAGCCTATTTATAATTAGAAAACGATTTGGAAAGCATGAAATTAGAGCTAAAAGAGTTAGTTAAACTAGGGGAATTCATTAAGAGGCATATTTCTGATGGCTCTCCAGGAGGCCTTTGGTTCCTGGCAATATGCGCCCTATGAGAGATTTCTTCTCTGATCTTTAATTGAGGAAAACTAGAACCCACAATCTTACTTTCAAAATTTTTGGAGAAGCTTTCCACCCGCCCGCTACTACTAACCATGACTTTAATTTTCCAGTTTAATTTGTACTGTGGTTTAATTAGCAGCCTTGGTCCTGCCTTGGAAAGCATGCTTACTTTTCTCAGTCTGAATCAAAATTGCCATACACTAGTGAAGCCAGACAGTTATTTGTGTCTCAATATCTTGACACAGGATGTGATTATGCTAGCAAAAGCATGGAGCACTGTGCAATACTGGATCCTTTGCCTGATGTTTTGCACAAAATAATTGGCATTTCTACAAAAATGTAATGTGGTTGTGCAACTTCAAGTTTTGATTCTGCTGTCACATATTCTTCTTGGTGGCTGGAAATCCTAAACATTGATACTCTAAGATCCATAACTTCAAATATATACAATGGATTATAATAGCATCTCTATTAACTTTTTTCTATTAGTTTAAATAGGTTTCAACCTGAGATTAATTGAACTTAATTGTTTTGATATAAATTTATTTCAATTTAAATATTCACACTTTTGACTTTTCAGAACTCCAAAAGTAATCCAAACAGTTAAAATCTGTTATCCAGAATTGAGTTGGAAATACAAACTTCCATTAATTCTGTTTTTCATAACTAGAAGCATTTTAATAAAAATTAAAAGTTTTAAAATATTTCAATAATATAACTGTGTAAGGCCACATGTAATAACTAATAAATATTATAACAGCAAAAGATTCCTAATCCATTAGATTAAAAAAAAAAAAAAAAAATACTGCAAATGAAAACTGATCCAAAGGAATGAATTTAGGGACCTCAAAACTTTGGTCCTTAGACATATACTTACTGGTAGAGATGACAGCAGTGCAAAGTCTGGGAGGCTCCTGCCTTTTGTCTTGAAGGTTAAGGCAGTTCAGGGTTAGTTGTATCATTTATTACTCCTAAAATTTCCTCTCTTTTATTATCAATACAATGTGCTTCCTTTGTTTTAACTCCCTTTGTGTCACTCACAATTTTTCCAGCATTTTTTTTATCATGGATGTTTGATTACATATAACTTACTCCACAAGGAAGTAATACCGAACCATAGCCATTCAAACTTGGTGATATTGCCATTTGGGGAACATAAAATTTGAAACCAAAACAACAAGCTATATATATGAAAATGTTATTCAATTTAAAAGACCAGCCCTTTATTTTTAATAAGTATAGGCTAAAATGTTGACAAAGGCTTCCCTGAATATCTATTTTAGATAAAATTTATAATGATCTTGCTAAACCTTATGATCTATATCTGTAATTCCAGCACCTGTGAACTGGAGCAAAGGGGTCATCTGTTATTAATTTGAAGACAGCCCCTGTATTTAAAAAAAAAGGCCTAGGCTCTCTTACCAATTTCTTAACAAACATGATTGTTACATTGAATTTTATAGCAATATTTATAAATATGAGAGAGTCATTTCCCACTTCCCGCAACTAAAAAACCTGATAGTGATATGTAAGAGAGAGTTAGTGTGTTGTCTATGATGACAGAGCCAGGAGTACTTGCAGAAATGGTACTATAACTATGTTTCCCTAAGAAGCCTTCTTTGCTGTTCTTAGTCTATTAAGGAAGCAATCATGAAGTTGATCTGGGTGCTGCTAACTGTAAGCCATGTAGCATGTGACTGTAAATTGAAAAGAGACAACAACCCAACGCTGTCTGGATTGTCTGGCTTATCTTTGGGGAAGTCTCTCAGTTCTTTGCATCCTTCCTTGACTGGTACATTATTGCCCTGTGGATCATTAGGATTGACTAGTAATGTCTACATTCCTCCATCCCTTGCTGTACAGCTAGTGATGTCTGCATCTCTCCATTTCTTGTTGTACCCTCTGCCTTGCATTCTTTGGAGGACAGGATAAACAAGGTTCCAGAATGAATGAATGGGATGATGTTGGGATTTCTTAAACAGCTCCAAATCATTGCTAGATACTCCAACATGTAAGCTTTTTAGATCTATTTGCATATATGAGAAAACAAAGTTAACACATTTTCAAGAATCTCACTTTCTAAAATTGCATTTAAGGGTATATGACTCATATTCTAAAGCTCAGCTCTGGATCCCCTGAAAGATTCAATTATCATCCTCTATGCATTCTCAACACAAAATTCTACCCTCTCTACACTGTAAGTAAAAGACAGGCAAGCTAGCAAGAGTTTCTATTTTCTGCCTACTCCCTTTTCTTCCCTTTCTTCTGCGTTTGTTTTTTGTTGTTGTTTTAACCATAGTATTTAGCCCTGGAAAATACATGGATATTTGACAGATATTGCTGATGAGGTTTTTTTGGTTTAAACTGAGGTTAGCGATACAATGCCAGGGTCAGTGCTATGATTCCATATGTCAAACATAGCATAGATGGTGAATATTAGGATTATTCCAGAGGAGGAAAGGAAGGCAAAATAGACATAAAAGAGACCGATAGTCCACTTCAAGTCCTAAGAGATGACTTCCCTCAAGCTGTGTAAACTTTCTTTCATTAAACAAATCATCCTAGAGAGGAAATTTTGTTTTCATGTTTTGGGAACAAGCAGTATTGGTCACCTGTGGTTTCTTTCTCTGGAACCCTCACCAGTGAGAAAAACATGATTTTCATTTTTCTCAGACGAATGCCTTAAGAATATATTTTTGGAATTTGAACATTTCCCGTGTCAATGGCTTTGTAAAATGTGGCCTAAGTTTTGTAATTAATACTAATTTTAGACTAAAACACAAATCCTAAAGCCAATTCCTCCAAATTCCATGATGTTTTTGATAGCAAAGAGCTTTTTCCAAATCCTTTTAACATAATATGCATTTAAATTTGTGGGAGAAACTGTGCAATAAAAGGGGGCAGTGAGAAAGGTTCAAGGGATTTCAACATATCCTGAGAACTTCTGGAAAACAGTCTTCTGTTTATTTATCTCTTTAGCCATAGAGGAAATTGAACATACTGGGCAAGCTCTCTACTTACTCAGCTATGCCTCAAAACTTTTTTTTAAATTTTTTTTTATTTTGAGTCTCACTAAGATGTCAGTCTGGCCTTGAACTCACTCTGTAGCTCAAGATGGCCTTACACATTTTGTCTTTCTACCTCAGCTCCTAAGAATCAAGATTAGAGGTCAGTACCACTATGCATGGCATGGATAACATTCTAAAAATTCAATCTTGGATAAAGAAGCAGAGAAATAGGATAGAAAGAAAAGAAAGATTTGTGACCAATATCTCTCTAGCTTGCTATACTATTGCTTTGATAAATGCCAGAGTTAAAAACAGCTTGGGAAACAGGGGTTCTTTCATCATATATTCAAGACCATAATCCTTCTATGAAAGAAAGTCAATCATTAACTCAAGGCAGGAATCTAAAGTCAGGAAGCGTGAAAGGATAAAATAAAGGGATGCTGCATGCTGACTTTTCCCCTGCCTAATACATAGCTTGGTTTCTTACACAGCCCAGACCCATCTACCTAAGAGTGTTACCACATAGAGTGGACTGAGACATCTCAGATCAATTAGAAGGAAAGAAAGATGTCTCACAGACATGTTCACAGCCCAGTCTGATAGAGGCAATTTCTCAACTGAGGTTTCCTCTTATAAGGGAACTCGAGCTTGTTCACAACAAAACTAACCATGACACTGTCCTAGAAGTAGCTTACATTTAAGGGTGATGAAAATTCTGAAGAATGTATCCATATTTAATAAGACTATATCAGTAAGTTTAAAAGATTCCATATGGAGTAAAAACAGCATGATGCACTTAATCAAATTTGCTTGCTTAGCTCAGTAATCATACTATGTTACTACTAACATGATTCTTTCTGAGTGTCTTAGCTCCTATTTTTTTATGCACCTGGTCTTTTCTCAAATATCTTCTATTCTGATCAATCTTCCTCAAACTTTAATTTGAAACTGAAGAACACTAGCCCCTTGAAGTTTAGATGATGGGTTTAGAGACACCTTGCTTGGGAAGACTGAGATCTTCTGCCTGCTTCACACTTGTGCTGAACAGAAAGAAATGATATTTGGAGATTATGTAATACTCATCTTCTGTATTACAATTGCCAGAAGAAGATGGGAAGGCAAATTTTCACTTTGTTCTCTAGGAATGTGCATTCATTTCTTCATCCCTTCTGCCTTTGACTACACTGAGGCTCAGCCAAGTGGAATGATTCATCAGAAAATACACTGCAAGTTGACAGCATGTCAGAAAATCACAGCTCCATTGAATGTATTCCACAGAAACACATAACTTCATCAGTTCTTTTTAACTGAAGCAGACAAATGAAACAGGAAAAATGTTTTAGTATCTTTTAAAGAGACCCTTTCTAGACTCAACCTAGCATAAAAGACACCAGATATATATGCTCAATTATATTTAAGATGAGAGAAAAATTTTAGACTTATTAAATGACCTGCACAAAACAAACATATGAACATATATAAATATGAAAATATAATGATCGCACTAAAAACTTAGTATGTCTCCATTTACAAAGTTATTTAATCCTATTACTGTCTTCTTTACCATTGGTCTTAACTCATCATCTTTCTGGTTAGCTCAAATATTGACTGTGGATTTTCATGTATTCGCTTACTCTCAGCTAAGAATTTACATAGCAGCTTCACTAGGCAACACAGCCAAGTGTTTTCAGACTATATGTAAATAAAAAGTGCTAGAGGATTGTTCACTTCATCATAGGTAAAAGAAACAATTTTTAAACTGAGAATCATTTTAGTGATGCAAATTAACAAGAAAAGCAGAAAATTTATTGTTAATTTTTTTATTTGATCACTTTGGAGTAAACTATATAAGTGTCACTGTAATTAATTCACAGAAATATATTCATGATAATCAAGAACAGCAGCAGGCATATTGCTTGACTCTCACCTGAATAGTTCCTTAAATATAACATTGGGTGCTGAAATAAACCCTTCACTCTGATGTATTTTTATTAAGAACCAGAACATTTCACACCCTCTCTTCTAAGGTCAGATGTAAATGGTGATCTTAAATACTGCTCAGAAATCTGACAAAAAGAAACATCAGATATCTGGAAATTCGCAATATACCAAAAAAACTTCATTGTTTTTTATTCAACTTTAATGAACTCAATATTAATTTCATGAATTTTACCCCTAGGGGATTGTGATTGCAATAACTCTTACCATGAATAATCTTTGCTTTTGCAAACTGATAATTAATTCTTACACCTTGAAAATCTGAAAAGCTGAGACCTCTGAATATATTCACATGGAAATTAACATTCTTTTCTACTATTCCTTTGAAATTCCCTCAGAGATTAACTTTCCTCATGTAGTTCAGACAGTATCAAATATCCATTAATACAGGTTCCTTTTCTCTATATTTTAAAAGATTTAGAGAAACCTCAAGTATGTAAAAATATAGAAAATAAGTGAATCAATGTTAACTGTGAGACAATTTCTTCTGTCTTGAGAACAAGTATTGAATATGTTGTTAGGCTAAACTGTTATTGGCATGTTTTCTAGGGGTAGAATTAGTTTGCCCTCCTACAGATAAAGCATATTCATGAAATCAAAAGACAGATATTTAATAAAGGAACTTCAATAATATAATACAGTTTATTTTTATTTGACCATAGAATCTGGTAGTTGACCAAGATACCAATGAGTGTCACAAAGTACTGCAATTGGACATTCCCAAGAGCTTCCCTTTGCCTTCTTCCTTCCTTCTTTCTTTTAAATTGTCTTGCCTTTTTCCTTCAATGTCATTTATTTTTCAATCTTTGGACCATTTATTTTCCCATTAAAGTGAAACACAAAGAATGACTTTCATTACATCTTAGAGAAGTGAAGTGCTGGTCGATTGACACCATAATGTAGGTTCCCTCATTGGAGAGGTGAGAGTCATCTCTGGTTTCCATCTTTGAGACAGACTCTTCACAATGGATAACTGATGAGAAAATCAAACAGGTATTACAGGCATTTTGTTGAATGAGGAAGCTAAGTCTAAAATGGTAGATGGTCTAAATCTCTCTGTACACTGAGCAGTGACAAGGACACACAGTACTCTTGAAAAGGAATGAGTACTTATTAAGTCTGATGATGAAAATGAAACCTTTATCTTTCCCTTTATTTTACATCCATCATTATGAAATCATTCATTTATATCAAATAAAACCAGAACCTAAAATAGACAGAAACTATTTGGTTGAGTTGCTTGGGTTTTATAATAATATTGTAGCCACAGGCTTGCAGAACACATATGTAAACTCATGGAACTTAACTTCCTCTTTTTTTAAGATCTTGCCTCTAAAACTCTGGGATTATAAACTATTTTTTAAGTATCATAATACAAGGCATTGTTGATGAGGTTTATTGAAATATAAACTTGAAGATAATTCCACAAAAGGTTAGGGCAATCACACAAGTGCACTCTAAATCCTTCCGGGGCATCTGAAGGTTGTCTACCAAAAATGACAGAAGTGAGCCTTTGTTTATACAGATCTACATTGTATTGCAACCAATATGTCAAATGTTACTGTATAACTCCAAGGATAAATGAAAATTACATAAAGAGGAACATCCTATAAACTCACTGAAACACTAGCCTTTTTTGTGTGTTTTGACAATTATACTATCCAAATATTTTGTAGTATTCTTTTATTCATGAGGATAAAGGTACTCTTTGGGGTTTAATTGACCAAGAAATCTCAGGGAAAAGATGAGCACTATCTGGTATAGACCACAATTGGAAGACTCTTATAGTGATCAGTATGCAAATGAGCAAAAAGTGAATTAAATAGAAGAGGCACATAGCAAGGTAGCGTCTACGAAGTGCATGTCTCACCTGGCCATGTATGAACTATTGACAAAGTTCACTATAGTTAAAGGGCAAATTAATTAGAGGTCACACAAGTACACTAGGCCCATGATCTTGATCATAAACCAATTAACATATGGGTTGATTTTAATAACTATGTTCTTTAACTTTCAGATACCAGCATTATTAAAGGGAAATAGTTTTGTGATTCATAAGGTTGCTGTGCTAACAAAGCAAGTAGCTTCATGCTTTGTATTCCCTTCTAGAGACTTGTCCATATGGCTGAATGTTTTTACTTAGAAGTGGTTATACAATTTTGCACTCAGAATTTTTTTCACTTATTCTAACTTCGAACATATCTCAGTTGCTTTTTTAAGTATTCTTTGAGGAAATGTACTTCCCTAGAAGACAGAATTAGTGCTATAGCAAGACTATCTAAAAACAGAATATTTCTTGATAAGGTTTTATAAACATACTTCTTTGGAAAATCCATAAGTATCCCCACCTACTCTATATCTCGAGTATTCCATGATATCCTTCATAACAAATATGTTGTCTCTCTCTCTGCCCACGTCCACCTTCACTATATTCAGATATCAGATTGCCCCAATTTATCTTCATTTATTTCACATTTTTAGAAAATTGGCTTAAATGAAACTATCCACTGCTTCTTTTGCAGTGATGCTACTGGCAATCTGCTTAACTTCTCTAAAAGTTTAGTTCAATCCTCTATACAAAAAGCATAGCCATAATTATCTTCTCATAATATCACAGTGATAAATTAAGGGTAGCATCATGAGAGGCAATGTTTATTGTAAATGAGAGCACAGACATTGGAATCATTCTCCGAGTTCAAATTCTGGTCCTACTCTTGGCTATGGGAACTCAGTCAAATCATATAGCATCATCCTGCTTCATAAGCTCAGTGTGGCTGATGGTTATCATGGCACATATGTACTCAATCAAGGTTGCTATGGAGAGTACATGAGCAAAGTAAACCAGCTTGGAATTAAGTCTACAATGGAAAAAGTATGTATTTGTTTATTGTGATTAGTATAGTATTTGGGTCATGGTAAACAGCGAGTAAGTGATTGGAAATTCATACAGGACTCTTAAGTACCGCTAATAACAAGTGTTTCCATTTTACTGAGCCTAGACAATATGCAACTAGTTTACTTACTAATGAATTACATAGGGGTGGTGACAAAGCTTAGCATTAAGGGCTAGAATATAAAGACAGGTTACAGAAGAAGGAACGAAAGATGGAGGGAGGGAGGATAGGGAAGAAAAGAAGAGACGGAGGAAAATGTATGTTTACCAAGTGCCAGACATTGTTTTGAGCATTTTTAATTTGCACAAGAGCCCTATGAAAAAGTTACTGTGATTATTCTTACATTAAAAACAAGAAACATGAAATACATAGAGAATGTGTAATTAACCTACTATAACCAGGAAACTCTATCCCTTACCCCTAACCAATGTGGTGGCTGAGATTGGAACTCACTCGGGCTGTTTACTCGGGAGCTCACACTCTCTAGCATGACACTGTGTGCTTTTCCAGAAGGGAAAACATTCATCCCTTAGGCTTTTTTCTAAGTCAATCTTCAGGGCCACATGCCAAGCACCATAAAACACTTGACACTTGAACAATCTATGGGAACAAGGTCTATAAACATTCAGGATCTATGCTCAGTGGTCTCTCTGATTTGTGTCAGTCATCATCCCACCCACGTCCTACAGTGGCCACACACAAAACCCTAACAGTTCAGGGTATGTCTGGGAAACTCCAAAAACAGAAGACAGATGAGAAGCAGTAGGGAGTTTCATCCATGAATGTCCTCACACAAGAATCTAAATGCTGAGTGAGGGCATGCTGCCCTCATTGCTGAAGAAACCAGCTCCTGCTGGCAGGAAGTTCTGCATTAGCAGGAAGCACTGAAAAGAAGGTGGGGATCTTTGCCAGCTGGGAATAGACATCTGGCAGGGGATCAGAGGGACCCCACTTCAGCTAATCCGACCCGAGCTGGACTTAAACACATTTCCCCTCAGAGATATGCAAGAGCCTACTGAGTCCACTGGTAGAACAGAACTGAAGAATTTTACTCAGAAGCAGTTCCATTTCAAACTAATGAGGACAGAGCTCCTCAATATGCATCATTAGGGAGGTCTCCTGAGCAGAACTTAACTGAGGCTGGGCACGATGAAGCCTGAGCATACCTTTAGAGTGGAAAGACATAGATTAACTGGCCTCAGTTTCAGGATTTGTCTCCATGGATGCAAAAATTGCAACCTTGACAAATAGCTAAGTGGCTACCCACCATCCAAACACACACACACACACAATTCCTTCATTTTTCAATCTTTAAAAATGTATAGAGGTAACTTGACTTTTGACATCTAAATCATAACATCTATATAACAAGTTCTCATCATTCATTTACAGTCAGAGTAGCCTCAAGCTCAGATTTCCCAGTGTTATAGTTCAAGTACAGTTAAGCTAGGTGGTACATTCACGATTCCTAAGTTTTTATCCCAACTATATTGTATGTCCTACGGTTTTCCAGTTACTCCCATTCCCTGCCTTGTCACAGTCCAGAGACATCCCAGCTCTATCTTGCGATTCAGCAGCCAGCTTCCCCAGTCAAATATACCCTATCTTCATCTTTAAAGCGTATTCTTATTGTTTCTTGTTTGCTTTTTTGTGATTTATTTATTTAGAAACAAAATCTCATTAAATTGCCAAGCTTGCTGTGAGCTTGCTGCATAACCCAAAGTAGATTCAATTTCATAATCCTCCTGCCTCAGCCCCCCTAAAGCCATCTTTCTAACTCATTAGTTCCTGTAGCCACCTTGCAGAAATATCTTATCATGGATGATCACGAAAGCTGCTTCTGAGGCTCAGCCTGATGAGGTTATTCCCTGGCCTGCCTGCCTGGTCCTCCTACCATCAGCGTTGTATGCCCCATTAATTTCAACATGCCCTCAGCCTCAGATAAAAACAAAACAAAAACAAATGAACAAATAAACCACCCATCCTGTCACCATCCAAAACCAAAGGGACGCTTCACTGGTGAACCAAACACAACCAGCTGTCCTGTCTGCCACTAAAGGACACCTCAGATTCTCTCAAAGCAACTTACAGCTGACACAGCCTGGTTTCCAATTTCTCTCGAAGGTTCAAGTGAGGTCTTAAAATGATGTCAGATTAGTACATGTAAGGGTCACTACTTTCTGAAGATCCAGGGATGCAGATAATAAAGTCATGACACATCCGAGTTTTGCCCCTAATGTCTGTAACTGAAAGGCCTTGGAGTAGACATCCTAAAACATGGTCGAAATAAGGAGAGCAAATGAAAAGCGAATTCCCTTCAGTCCACTTTGAGAACACAACCTTTTTTTCTTGTTGGTTTTAATGGCAAAGACAAAGAATAGAGATAACCTTTCTGAAGAACCAACATTAGAGAATAACGTGCTTTTAAGAAATGGAATCAGTATTTCTCTGTGTCCCGAAATTTAAAAATTTTAAATTTAAATGATTATTTTCTTCCACTGGAAGCCACCTTTGGGTATGGCCACTAGCTCAGATTTGTATAATAACCATGAGACCACTTGTGATGTAACATCTCTCATTGTTGAATGTGTAAAACTTTAGTCTTGTTATTTTCACAGTGCAAATGAACTGTCCAAAACATAGTTAATACCATCTACTCACTCTTGTAGCTTCCAGGGTCGAGCAAACTGGTTATCTATAACATATAATGAAATGCTCTTTTAAATTATTCGTTTGAATTTTTATTGGCTATTTTATTTATTTACATTTCAAATGTTATCCCCCTTCTCTATTTCCGCTTCACAAGCCCCCTATTCCATCCCCTGTTTCTATGAGGGTGCTCCCACACACACCCTCTCCCACCTCACTACCCTAGCAATTCCCCTACAATGGAGCATTGAGCCTTCACAGGACCAAGGGCTTCCCCTCCCACTGATATCAGATAAGAGAATCCTCTGCTACATATGCAGTTGGAGCCATGGGTGCCTCCATGTGTACTCTTTGGTTGGTGGCTTAGTCCCTGGGAACTCTGGGGGGTCTGGTTGATTGATATTGTTGTTCTTCCTATGGAATTGCAAACCCCTTCAGCTCCTTCAGTCCTTCCCCTAACTCCTCCATTGGGGTCCCCATGCTCAGTCTGATGGTTAGCTGCAAGCATCCACATCTGTATTGGTAAGGATCTGGCAGAAATTTTTATATCGGCCAATACTCTGTATGTATTTTCTTCCCAAACACATTGGGAGAGGGGCTTACAACTATTTTTAATTCATAACAAAATAGAAAAAATTCAATGACTTCTACAATCCTTGATTAACAAAACAAGTATATTTTCTTAGAATGTGTGAAAAACAGCAATTCACAGTAGCTAAAGTTCAACTATAAACTGAATTATTATTATTATTATTATTATTATTATTATTATTATTATTATTATTATCTTCATCGTCATTATCATTATCATCATCATCATTGTTGTTGTTATATTAGCATGATTTTAAAAAAATATTGTGTGCCAGGGACATATAACAGCAACAATATAATATGATAGATTATATTATCTGCATTTTAGCAATCAAAACAAGTAAGAAAGAAGCAGGTAGTAAGTCAATTCAAAAGGTAGTATGGACCCTAGACCTCCAGCAGAGCTTGTTTGGCCCCATTGTTAATCTATTAATCTACTTTTATATTTTGCCATAAATAACTTTTCATCTTCCTCTATAATTAGGTAGCTGTGAAGACTAATACAATCACTTTTTTTCTGAGCCCTTTCCTTATTAAAAAATATGGAAAATACAACAGAATATAATTCACATAGTAGGTCTCAACAAGTACTTGTGTTCTTAAATCTTAAATCACTTACACAGTTGCATACAATATATTCTTGTGAATGTTTAACAAAGCAAATCCTGAATGAATATGTACACACACACACACACACACACATACACACACACACACACACACACACACACACATATATATATATATATATATATATATATATATATATATATATATATATATATATACACAGGCCATAATCTTTGAGGTTATTTCTGAGAAACAGTTTAGGTGTTAAATCATTTGTTAGCATGATAAATATTCTAAGGCCATTCTCACCAAATCATACAATTTTGAAAAGAATGAACTTTGTGTAATTTTTTTCCATTAATAAAAATTAGCATGGCATTAATGGTAACCAGTGCCATCTCCAACTCTGGTTTTACTTAGGCATGAAAGAATATGAAGTAACACATGTGATGTTCAGTAATCAGTCTCTATCAACTTTTGGAGGGGGCAGAAGGAAGAGGGAGAAGAAGAGGAAGAGGGAGGAGAGGGAAAAAAGGAAGGGATGACGGTAAAGGAAGAATATGGACCTCTAGCTTCTGGACACTTTTTTCCTCTAACTCAATTATATTTAAATTGGGATATTTCACACTCCCAAAGGATCTGTCATAATCATTTCCTATTCACATTCAATATTCTAAAAAGAACAGATTCACTGGGATATAGTTAGCATGACCATAACTAAATCCTGAGTCTGGAAACTCAGTCTTTTTTTTTTTTTCTAGAATCCCATGTGACTAGTGGAGACATTGAAAATTGAATATGCCAATGTAGAATTGGCCTTGTATGAAGGTCACCTTTAGTTTTGTTTGTTTCTTAAGTCAATATTATCAGACTTTTAAGCAGAAAGCTTGAGGTCTCTCGCTTCAAAGTCTAGTTTAGAAATTACGTTCTTCCACAACTGTTTTACCCTAAAACATCTAATTATTTTTCATCTAGACCATTTTAATTGGGCTTATTAGACCTTCCCCCATTTATTTATTTATTTTACTTTTAATTACAATATGAAGTGTGACATGCATTGTGACACTTGGAAATAGAATTCACTTTCTTTTTGTTTTTCTTTCCTGCAAAATCATCACCCTGTCCTGCAGATATCCTTCCACATTCAATACATTCTGCCAAATCCATGGCACATACATTCTATTACACAGCTTTCTTTCTCTGCACTTCTTTTTACCCTCTATGGCTTCTTTTCTAATTTCACATCCAGGACCCACATGCATCACTCCTGAAGTAACTCTCTCTCTCTCTCTCTCTCTGTCTCTCTCTCTGTCTCTCTCTCTCTCTCTCTCTCTCTCTCTCTCTCTGTCTCTCTCTCTCTGTCTCTCTCTCTCTCTCTCTCTCACACACACACACACACAAAGTCACTAAAAAGTATGATCTGAATAGAAGAAAACATGCAATGTTTGTCCTTTGGGGGTCTCATTTACCTTGATTAATATTTTTTCCAGAAAGACAAACTTCCCTGGAATGTTCAAATTTCTTTATTCATGAACAACTTTCCATTGCATGTATGTACCACATTTTCATTATCCACACATCCATTCATTTAGGAACACCTAAACTGGTTCCATTTCCTTGGTATTGGGAATATGGCAATAGTAAACATGGATGTACAAGCATGTCTCTGGTAGATATGGAGTCTTTGGAGTATGCACCCATTGGCACAGTTAGGTCATATGATAACTCCAGTTTTAATTGCTTTAGAGACCTCCATACTGATTTTCATAAGGATTCCCACCCACCCCCCAAAAAAATGAATGCGAGAGAATCTATTCTCTATACATCCTCAGCATCATTTGTTGTCCTTGGTTATTTGATGATATTATGACTGTTGTGAGATGGGATGCTAAAGCAAACTTAATGTGCATTGTAACATCATTTTCCCAGTATATTCTGTATCCTACAAAAAGCTCTCTTCCTGAAAAGACCTGTGTGGTTGATCCTCTTCTTAAAACCCTTCAGTGGTTTTCTATAAAACAAAAGTTAGTTTCATAGTCACATTACTCTGTAACTTAAGACTGCTTTTAAATTCTGTTTAGCTCTTTTCCAGGCTCTCTTCCATCAAGATTTGTCTAGCTTTCAAAGACAAACCCACTTCCAGCCCATTTTCCCAGTTCCCTCTGACCCATTCCCTGCATGCCTCATGTGGCACAAGTTAAAAGTCACCCTCATTTGAAGTAATTATTCCTAGATATCATGTACTCTAACTATCTTTGTGTCTCCTACAATGTAGTTCACAGAAAAAAAAATCAAGATATTTAATAATCGAATCAATAGTGTAAAAACAAACAAAAGGCTTTTTGCAGCTTTCAACAGAGAAGGTAACTCACCAAGATCTCCTCTCAAATGACTAAAGCCTTTGAGCTCACGATTCTGAGGCCACACTTCAGATAACTTTTTCTAGCCTGTAAAGAAAAGCAGCATGGATAGGAAGGTAGGTCCCTTCCTAGGAGACTGACTCATTTGACTGCTATATATGATACCCAGCCTTACTGACCTCCTAATGTCATCCATGAGTCCAGGGCACACTGGCACTCCTTTCGTGTTCATATCACTTCCAGACCAGATTCCAATGCCTGGCACCATTGTGGAGGCCCATCTATAATTATCCAGACAGCTCTAAGCATTTCTCATAAACATATTTCCCTACTGAAACTGTTGCACCTTAGCACAGTTTTGGCATTAGCTCTCAGATGACCATGACTGACACAGTTTCATGGCTGAGAGGCCTAGACTCTTGTCTTAACCTCCTTTTTATACCACAGAAGCATTGACTGTTTTCCTCTTACTGTGCATGAAGCTTCTCATTTGGTCAGACTGAAGAAAATGTGGCCACCATTCCCATTTTAAGAAATATAAATCAAGAGGCTTAGAGAACTTATAAGAGTTGTTCACTATCTCTGATTAAATCAAATTAGAGCTAGAGCCTAAATCTGTAAAGCACAGGTCACCTTAATGGCTATACAATTCTTCCAAATGTGCCATGAAACAAGATGAACACTAACATTACACAAAACTTTGAGTACATAAAACACATTGAATAGTGTAACATTCTCACTGACTCGTATAAAGACTACTTATTTATCTAACAAAGAAGACTATTTTTGAGTGACAACAATGTGTACAGGACTGGGGTATAATTTCTTTATTCTTTTATTTTTTATGCACATATACAACCATATATAATATACCTCAATTATATCTTACCCTCAATCCCTCACTTAAATTTTCCCTAGGCTACAGTGAAATGCATGTCTCTCCCAATTCTCTTTTTCTTTCTCTTCATCTCTGTCTCTGGGCTTCTATGTCTTTATCTCTCTTTCTGTCTCTGTCTCTGTTTCTTTCTGTCTCTCTCTGTCTGTCTCTCTTTCCACATGATCCAATTAGTTGTTTCTATATTGTATAGTCATGTGTATGGAGTTATTCACTAGGTTATACACACTCTACCCAGTGGCCACTCTCCGAGAAAAAGTGACTCTTTTCCACAGAAGCTATCAACTGCCAGTAGCTTCTAGGTTGGAGGTGTGTCCTTGGCAGCCCCTCCCTCATCCCTGCTGTAATTAAGTATAGCATTTATTAAATTTTGAGACTTTTATACAGGCATACAATGTATTTTGATCATATCCACATTCCACTCCTCCTTGTAACTCTTCCCAGATCCAATCCCACCTCCACCCAATTCTGTATTCTTTTTAAATTTCAATAACCCGTTAAGTCCAATTTGTGATTCTCATACACTCATAGTTATGGGGCCATCCACTGAAATATGGTGGACTTATTAAAGGCAATACCCCTAAAAAACCTGAGTCTTACTCCCCAAGAGGCCATCAATTGTCAATAGATCCCCATTTAGGGATAGGGGCTCCTGAGCCCCTCTTCCTTGATATTGACTTGCTTTTGTACAGGTCTTGTGCAGTCAAACACAGAGTCTGTAAGTTCAAGAGTACATTGGTTCTGTAAAGTCCAAAAGGCGCTGTTTCAGTCTGATCCTCCCCAACCTCTGGTTATAATAATTCTGCCCCTCTTCGTTCCTCAATAGTCTTTGAATTTTAGAAGGAAAGGTTGAAAAACAGGTAGAAAGTAAGCTTTTTCTCCTACCTATTTCCCCCCTTGGATTTAGACAAATCATCTTTCATGGGTTTCACTCTGTGCAGATTCTGATGCAGGGGTCAGAAATAACTCAACTGATCTAGTGGATCTTTCCTTTTCAGCAGGTATCATTCTACACTTGCATATCATTATGAAATGGGAGGGGTAACAGTCATGACAAAATATAATTGGAAAACAGCTGTTATTAAAGCAACGAAGACCAACTACTATGTCTTGGTTACCTTGGTTACATTATATACGAACCAAAGTCTGTGGCTAACTCACGAAGGAGTGAAAAGAGTTGAAAGATGGATTTCAGCCTCAGAGAAATTAGGTTTGCATCCAACTCTACCATTTACTAACTTAATTGTACCATTTAGTGACTCATAGGTAGGCATGTTACTTGAGCTCTATTATCCTCTGTTCCCTTTCACTGCTGTTTGCTATGGGAACTAAATGATGCCTTATATGTAAGGTGCCTGTATTTCAAGAACATGCTTAAGATGACCACAAGTCTATCTCCCTTGCTAGACCATAGGCTTATTTCACACTCATTTCTAGGTCATACGTTCTCAGAATTGAAATATATCGAAACAAGATCAATGTCTAACAAGTTTTTACATGACGAATGGATGAATTGCAGTAAACTTCCAATGAAAATTCGTGTGGGTGACCTTCCAGACTGAATCTACCTGAGTCATGACCAATACAAATAATTCTAATAAATCTAGAACTTAATTCCAAGATTCTGCTTTGCTCTGAAAGGTCAAAGCACATTAGGTTAGAATACAAAGAGAAATTTTTCATCCGTTATTCTCAATGGCATTTAAACAGGCAGGGCCTGAAAAAGAAAGATAGGTTAGGCAGGGAGCTTATAATAAAAAGAAGATGTATGAGAATAGTGACCATTGCATTTTTCTGTAAATCCAGATTAATAAATCATAGTAGTAACCAGTTACTTGGCATGTTTCATTGTCAAAACTTTGGGTCAACTTTGGGTCAAATGTTGTACTACTTTACGTCTAAATGCAGGTGGCATTTTTGTCACTGGGTAAGTGGAGATACATGCTATCATTTTTCTCGATGTAAGAAATTTAAAGTGGAGGTGGTAGTCAGAGCTTTAGCTCAAAAACAAAACAAAACAAAAGAAAACAAAACAAAACAAGCTGAGTGGTGGTGGCACACGCCTTTAATCCCAGCACTTGGGAGGCAGAGGCAGGCGGATTTCTGAGTTCGAGGCCAGCCTGGTGTACAGAGTGAGTTCCAGGACAGCCAGGACTACACAGAGAAACCCTGTCTCAAAAAAACAAAAAACAAAACAAAATAGAGCTTTAGCTCATAAACTCAAACTTCTTTGATGATGAAAAGATGTAAAGAAAAGATAAAATCAATGGTAGAGTATAAGAAAGTACCAAACAGAAAGCAGAAATAGAAGCAAAGATACAGCAAAAGGAGTGGGTGATAGAAAAGGCTATTTACTGAGCACTTGAATTCCCAAATAAATTATTACGTAAGTTACTTCACTTAATACTCAAAAACACTCTTTACTTAGATAATATTCAAAAAATTCAGACTGAAAAATACTGAGATATCAGATACCTAGTCAGAGAAAAAAATTTTATTTGAACCCCAGTCTTTTTTAACTCCAAAACTCTAAATTTTTCTGATACCCTTATCAAAGTATGTCTAAATGATGTTGAGAGGCATCTAAAGCCAGCAAGGGGTGAATATGTACATAGGCAAATATAAGCCTATCTTATCATTAGAATAACAATCCCCAATTAACTTTTGAGGACAAAAAATAGTAAATATTTTGTTTCACTTACTGTCACTATTACAGTTGATATGATCAGTGTCCTATACTTCTACAGATTATAAACTGTTTTTTTTTTTTCTAGTACAATTAGGTACCAGAACATAGAAATCTGAAATTGAACTAAATTATATTGAAGTATAAGGTCTGGTTCCCTGATTTATTGGCTATGTGCTCTCTGAGTAGTTATTTAATACTTCCTGCCTCCTCTGTATGTCAAAATATGCTAATGAAGATTAAATAAATCAGTGCATGTTCAAATACATAACAAGTATCGAACAAAGATGTTACCTAGTGGACCTATTACAAAATTAATCACTTTTTTTACTGTATGTCTGGATCTCTTAGTGTTGGCCTATGCTAACTCCCTGACTCAACTTGCAGAACTCAATTTGATTTTAATCCAAAAGTGATGTCATTGTCAAAGAAACAAAGTTGATTGCTTTTAAATGTCATATCCCCATAGTGAAATATGCCAATCTGTTCCCTCTTACTTCCATTCAAGTATATGTGAGCATTGACTTTTATTTAAATCCAGAATGGCATTTGTTACCTACAACCTGATAAATACAGACAAAATACAGAACAATAAGCAGCAAGTGGCTGACACTCAATTCTGCCATAATAATCTGACTACTCCTCATCAACTTCTCTTTCAAAGGCAAATGCTGCTTCATATTACTGATATAAATTTATGGAACTATCTGAGGCATTTTAAGGCTTTTATTGCCCAGTTAAAAATGATACCAATTATTTAAAAACTCCAGTTGCCTAAGACTGATGTGGTTCCTGGCCTCTCGTTAAGCCATTCCTAAATGCCTTGCCTCCTGGAAAGGAAACAGGAACAGTGGAGAATCTGAGGTACAACTTGAAGACCTGGCAGATAAATTTTGTCAAGGCTTACAGTTAGCAGAAGATAGGCATGGAGGAAAGGGCTTTTGAAATATTAAAGAACAGGTAAACATCTGCAGCGTTATTGATTTTAAAAGCACAAAGGGAATATTCAGAACAGGAAGAACACATCAAAAAGTCATTGTAAAACACTGCACATACTGTCTTCACTCTAGCTGATTTTAAGTAGAAAACATAGGCTCAGCTTTAAAAAAAAAAAGGGGGGGACAATCTCACTTCAGGCATTTTTACTGATGTGTATTCCTTTGCAAGAGGCCTCTTATTCTTGTGGGTTCCAGGAACAGTCAAAATTCTACAAGTGTGAGGAATGTATAAGCCAAACGAATGCCTTCATTGCTGAGCATAATATTTTAAGCTTTAAATGTGCTTTATTAGCAAGCTTTTATTAAAATGGAAATTTGTTACCATTTATATGTGTCAGCCCACCTGACTATAAGATATGTTTTTCAGCCTGGTTTCAATCTTGGTGTTGTAAAGCAAGCAAGCTAAGGTAAACATGAATTCCATATGACAATTTGTGTTAACTAGACACTACCTAAGATTTCAGTGAAAAGACCTAGCCAATTAAATAAACACTGAAGCTGGTGGTGGTGACACGTGCCTTTAATCCCAGCAGAGGTGGCAGATCTTTGTGAGTTTGAAGCCAGTCTGGTCTACAGAGCGAATTCCAAGACAGCCAGTGCTACACAGTAGAATCCTGTCTCAAAAAACCTAACTAAGTGAATAAATATTTAAAACCAAAACATCCATCATAATCATGCCCTTTGTATGATGTGTATATGTGTTAGAGACAGTAAGAAAAAAGGAGAAAGAAAAAGGTCTCGAAGGACTTTTTTTGTTTTTTCATGACATATCAGA
Organism: Arvicanthis niloticus; assembly: GCF_011762505.2. Taxonomy (NCBI): domain Eukaryota; kingdom Metazoa; phylum Chordata; class Mammalia; order Rodentia; family Muridae; genus Arvicanthis; species Arvicanthis niloticus. The sequence goes on along the minus strand of NC_047672.1, from coordinate 62,801,447 downwards.
CTTTTTAAAAAAAATTTTGACACATGAACTCAATCTGCACTACAGAATGATAATACTCAGGCTAGACTCAAAGTGAGGGTATTCTCATGCCTCGACCTCCCAAGTGTTAGATTACAGGATGAGGTATCTTTTCTACTTTACTTAAAATGATAAAAACTTATAAAAGAAGACTAGCTTCTTGAGGGTCAATAAAGATTAAATACACTCTCTAGTTACTTGTCTAAAACATGGCCTCTCATGATTCCTCAGGGCCCTAGAAAGTTACAAAGCCAAACTGAAAAGTATAATTCTCTTGCTTCTCTTGGAAATTCCTTCAAACCAAACATTATGTATATTGCTAATATTGCTGACACCATAAAGCGATATGAAGATAACATGTGGATCTGCTTTCAAACTGGCAGTGGCCAAAATACCATGCAAGTCAATAAAGGCTGCATGCAAAACATGCTTATGCAAATTAGAGTGCAATATGGTAGATTCAGATGGATGTGAATCTCAAGTTTCCTAGAAATGTAATGTTTTCCAACCCAGAAACCAAATAGACTGTGGAAAGAAAGGAAATCACGTATCCTCTCAACGTGGCATAGTATATTTAGTATGTGAGGAAAAATAAAAGCTTTGGTTTAAAGGAAGACAGTTATTGAACAAATTACTCCACGAATGAGTGACACCAAAGGACAACTGTTCAGTCTAACAGAAAAATCTAGTGAGACTGCAGGATGAAGGAGAGATGTTCTGAAACTTCAGAACTTGAGAAAATAAGAAAATCCTCATATGTGAGGAGGAGGGTGAATATGGAGGAATGGGGAGGAGAAAGAAGAAGAGGAGGAGGAGGAGGAGGAGGAGGAGGAGGAGGAGGAGGAGGAGGAGGAGGAGGAGGAGGAGGAGGAGGAGAAGGACGACATCTTAACTAGTCAAAGGCTATCACAAAGGTTAAGGCTAAAGCATGGTACCTAGAGTTTGTTAACAGATGCCTTGCTCTAACTCTAGATTTTGTTTTGTTTTGTTTTGTTTTGTTTTGTTTTGTTTTGTTTTGTTTTGTTTTGTTTTGTTTTGTTTTACAGCACATATTCCAAAGGTGAAAGCACTGTAACATGAGAAAAGTAGGCAAGAGCCAGATCTGGAAAGATCTTACCAGGTCCCAGGAATATAGCACAGAAACAGATTAGGAGAGAATTACAGTAGGATAAGAGATCTGTTATTACAATGATCCAAACAAAGATGATGGTGGCTTGGGCTAAATTGGTGGCAATAAGAATAGAAAAAGAAGAAAACTCAGACACTATTTTGGAAATAAATTAGATGATGGTAACAGAAAGTAGATAATTGATGAAAATAGAGAATATTAACACAACTGCAGGATGCCTTCAATAAACAGCTGGCAAGACACTGAAATAAGGTTATGGGAAGGTAAATATAGGTAAGAAGAAGCACTGTAACTAAAGCACATTGAACTGACATACCAGTGAGGCAGCAATGAGACAAGACCCTTGAGCAGTTGATAAAAACAGCTTTAGATATCAGAAGGTACATGGGAAACAGAATACAGATTATATGAATAAATAAAATCATACTTGAAACTGAAAGTGCAAAGTACATCTAAATATACTTTAGACATCAGAAAATAAGAGAAAGTTACACAGGCCATTTATCTAGGTGTCATGGGTATGCCAGGAAATACACCTAATGAAGCTCAGGGTCTACCCCACACTACTTTTACCTAGAACTTCTCAGTCAGTACTCTACCAGAGAGATCCACCCTAGAGCAAGCACTGTAACACACTGAGTATAAAGTAGCATGATGCACCATACTCTAAATGCCACAAGTGTTCAAAACCTACACAATAGCACACCTTAGGGTTTTGTATCAAAGTGTTCACTCATTCATTTGTTCATTCAATATTTATTTCATTTATTGTATTGCACGCCAACTTCCAAATACTAGAGATAATGTAAATAAGAAGTTGCCTCCAGTTCATATTGTGATGAGGGAATCAGGCAACCAACAAACAAGCCAGTTCCTTGAGTGTTATATGAAAAAATTTTTTTTAAAAAAAGCAATAGAAGGAGAAAACAAGCTGATATACGTAGCTTGGCAATGTGTTAAATAGTCTTCAAATCAGCTGTCTAGGTCACTGAGACACACCCAGTTTATAAACTTGCTTCTCGCTCACTGGCTGTATAGACATCTATCTCCTCAAGAAATCCTATTGTTGAGAGCCCAATCAGTAGCAAGTAATTCTACTCAGCAGAAGAAGAGTTCAAAAGCGGTTGCTTGGGGCATGGTATTAAACAGATGACAACTCCCAGCATCCCAGCCTTCATGCTGATTTGTTGATGAGTTTTTAATTTCTTCCTCATGGCTTCTTAGATGAAAAATCAAGTAAGAAAAAAAACATGTACGAGGCATTCATTTGACCTCTAAAATCCCTAGAAACTTCTATCACTTTTCCTTCCTGACACAAGTAAAAAGATCTGGGAAGCTAGAGAGACAGTTCAGTGATTGAGAAGAACACTTGCAGTCCTTTCAGAGGACCTAGTTTCATTTCATAACAAACAGTTGTCTATAATCCCAATCCTGGGGATTCAAGCTCTCATGTATGTGATACACAGACATACATGAAAACAAAACACCCATATACACAAACATCCATCAACAAATAAATCCAAGCATACTGGTACATGCCTTTAAAAAGAATCTGATCAAATAATATCTAATACTTCTAGACAATATGTTCTCCTGTTTAAGAGTAGCTTAGTGCATACTAGGTCATGTGTTTTCTTTTCCTGGAACTCTAATTTTGTAATTTGGATATGAAATGTGGGCTGCTGAATTAAATCTAAAATTAAGCATGAAAAATATGTAGTTTCTTGGATGTGAACACAACACTATGCTACACAGAAATAAATGAAAAAAAAAATTGCTGCCAGTGCGCTTAAAGGTGCTAGATGTTCTCTGCTAGATGCTGGCTTGCATCATCATCTCCATACAATCTTTATCAAAGTGCGCTTGGTACCTTGTCAAGAAAAGAGGCAGCTTAGACTAAAGGGAATAGTTGGGTGCACATGGCAAGCCTGCTTTAGATTGAACACATCCAGTTGGTGAAACACAGAGGAAGCCAGACCTGCCACAAGGCAGTATGAGATCATTAAGCCCCTTGGAGAAGGAATATCACTGGAAAATATGGAGGATACCAGAAGAAACATTGATTCCTAGAAGAGCAAAAGTAGGAGGGTATTTCATACTCAGTAAGTCAAGCTTCCTCCTTGTGGACAACTTGACACCTGGAGGTATGTATTGCAGAACACTGAAAATTAAAATGAAATAAAACATAATCTTCATATATTTTGTTTTCCCCTTCTGCTGTTATGCCTGTTACCCTTTAACTTGGTTCATTGTATCAATTCTATTATTTCCAAAAGGTTCATATAATGCACCTCTGTATGCTCTTTCCTCTCTCTGTCTCTCTGTCTCTCCATATCTCTCTGTCTCTCAGTGCATGTGTGTGTGTGTGCGTGTGTGTATGTGTATCTAGCCCAGTGCTGAATGTATGATAAGCCAGTGCTCTATCACTGAATTATATACCCTTGATACATGTGAAGGAAGAACTGTATATATGGCTATAAGGATGACTAGGTTTTTGTTCCTGCTCCTAAGCACTGGTTTCAAAGCAGACCTCAGTTTGTCTGTAGCATCAGCACAATGGCTCATGGACAAACTAACATGGGTATGAGCTGCCGAGGCACAGGCAATATGGCATATATGGACAGTGCTTTCTGGTAGTCCCACCATGATAATTCTAAGGTAAGAGAGCTTATGAATTACAGGGCTAAACTTCTTTTTTTTTTTTATTCAATACATTTCTGCCACATTATTGCTCTCCCATTTCAAAAAGAAAAAATACCTGGAGTTGGCCATTCCTAGTTCAGACTTAATAGCCCCAAATGATGTAACTAGTAACTAGTTATATCCACTCCACAAAATTTGATTTTCCACCTGGTACAAATAACTCCTTTAAATGACAACAAAGTGTCGGATGATATCGAAATTATGTTTGTTGAATGGTTCTCAAGAAAGTGATCATTCTATCATTCTCCTTGTGGGGAAAACCCTAGGAGACATAACATCTCCTACTGGGATTTTTATCTATAAAAAATGAAATTGCTTGTGAAATACAGTTCCAATGATGGCCATAATGGTGACTAAGAACAAAGAAAATGATACCTATGAGGAAGGATAGAAGAAACGAGAATCAGCTAGTCTAGAGAAGAAACGCTAAGGAGAGATGGCATTCTAGTACTTGAAAAGTGTTACACATAGATTAATGACTGAATGGGCCTCATTAAATCTGACAGGGAAAAAATGGGCATAAGTGCTCATCCTTTCTCTGTAGCTAGCATCAAAGGAAAATAAGAAAGCAATACCAAGACAAGATAACCGAAGAGTAAAAATTGCCATTCACTAAAGGACACTTAAAATCTATTTGCATCTCACTGTAATAGGTTATATTAGGAAACTAAAGAGTTGCTGAAGCCACAAGGGCAATTTTGTGGAAGAGCAATGTTTGACTTGAGACAGTTGACAAAGGTGATTACAATCATCATTAAGCGGGAAACTCTGATATGCTTAGGATATCTCTCCCACAGCTACAGCCTTCATCTCGAGCCCTAGCCCTCTGTCCACCTAAATTCACATGACTTACAAGAAACATTTATACTGAGACACCATAGTTTGTTGTACTCCTCCTTGATTGATATATATTGTAAGACAGTGTGCAAAGGTGACAAATTGAGTCCAAATATAATGCTGATAATGATAGACTATAACTATAATTGCATTAGTTATAAAGGTGCAAATATAAAGGAAATTCATGTTTTATATATAGAAGCAGAGTATATCATTTCATTCAATTGGACGTACAACTTATAAAAGGCTCACTCCCATGTCAGCAACACTTTCTGTGTCTAAGTCAACTGCCAAGAAGACGTATAAGTGAATAGATTTCACAGATCTCTTCTACCACCCTTGAAAATAAATTACCAGGCTGGTTGTTGACTTCCTTTACAAACCCCATATATAAAGCTGTTTAACTCTTGGGGGATTGCTCTGTAGGAATTTCTGGGAAAGATTTAGGAGATAATTTTCTAGGCAAGGAACTAATGGAATTTACCTTTCATTATCACAGATGAAGCGCCAGGTTTCAAAGCTCATATTGCCTGTAGACTCTAAAAGTACCTACTTACAGACACAATTTTCATGCTCCAATCATTTTCCTGGAAACACTTTGGGTCTCAAAACAGCACATCAGAGAATTAAGTGACAAATAGAGTACCTTGTTGTTAGGAACTTTTTCCTAAATAGGTACCAAAATCAGCCATATTAGAGCTCCTTAAATTCAAATGTACCTGTGAAATTCTAGGGGGATGTTATTAAAAATGTAACATCTGATTTGGTGAGCATGGATGGCCAAAACAAACAAACAAACAAACAACAAAAATACATTCATAGATTCATAGCTGGCATCAGTATTGTTTACTTGTAAACTATATTCTTAAGTGGTAAAGATTAGCAAAACAAAACAATACCCATCAATTAATTTAGTACCCAGCTAACCAACACAAATGCTATGTTGGGTATGCTCCTTCAAAATTGCCACACTAAACCACTCCATGTGTGCAATTCAATTCACTATGTGTAATAGTAGATGATAGAAAAAAAGACCACACTCATTTTAAAATTAACTTGATTTTGGTTTAACATGCTTCACTGAAATTAAGGAGAGATGTGAATATTAGCTTTACCAGATGTCTCACATCAGAGGACTGAAAACACTTCTTATGGGTAAGAAATGTCACAGGCATTAGATTTAGCTGAATATGATTCTTTGTACTTAACCTTAGTGGCTTAAACTTTGTGTTTCTTAACTTCACTCTGTCCTGCTTTTCTTACTTGGAATACTGAGACATAAAGACTTATCCTGAAGGAATAATTGAATGAATCAGTGAAATGGTATATGAGAAAGCTTAATCACAGTGCCTGACAAATAGTCCCATGTGCCATCACTGCATAACCTATCATCCCAATCTCAGTGGCATGAGACAGCTACTATCTAGGATGCTATCAGGTCTGAGCCAGATGTTTGGGAAAGGTATGACACCCTCGTGGTCATCAACCTTCTGACATGGTACCTCTCACTCAAGCTTAAGTGTAATAAAAAAGGAAGTGAGAGGGTCATCCTCTCAGGAACTAGCCTCACAGGACACAGAGCATCATCTCTACCACTTCTGATTGATGAAAACAAGCTTTCCCAGACTCAAAGGTAGAAGAAAATGACTCGCTATCAATGAGGCGATAGGAGAGCCTCACAGTATACAACAGCCCACTTTGGAAGAGTCAGCAAGAGTAGACAAAGCATAATTACTTCTCATCTTCTGATATAAATTGTTGCAGTGGTCTACCTTGGGCTGCTGTGACAGATGACACAGTAGATGCAGCTTAAGCAACTTAAGTTTATTTCACTCAGTCCTGGAGGCTAGGATGTTGACTGCTTTTACAGGTAGTGAGGACCTTTTGTTCTGGTTTTCACAAGTTGGAGTTGGAAAGAAAGAGCAACTGCTTTAGTTTCTTTCTCTCAAGGGAGTAGTTTTAGCTAGAGTTGTGCTCAGCATTGAGTATGCCCATTATGTGATGAGAGTTGTGATCCCAATCCCTTCACAACAGATACTATCCTTTAAAATAAGAGTTTAGAGACAAATATGAATCCACAGACCCTATCAAAATTTTAGCAGTTAAACACAACCACCGATTTTGCTAGATAAAATTTCTATCAGACTTAAGTCTGCCAATGGCACTGTTTAATGATCTATTATTTCATCTGTCTAGTGTTTGGTCTATGAAGCATTTTAGTAGTTTCTATTCTGGAAGGAATGAAAAGCACATTCATAGACAGGCTAATATTTACTTCTATTTAGGAATATAAATCATTTCCTTCAGTAATGATCCTTTCTAACCGTAATAATGCTTTTCCAAATAACAAGGCCATTCTTCCTCCTGAGGCTGAAGACAGACTGACAGCAAACAGGAAACCACTGTTTCCAGTTCCTTGTAGGCAAAGATTCTGTTATTGATCCTCCTCAGATTTTAGACTAGCATTACATTTTTGTCCGTGATTCAGAGTTGATACTCAAAGGTGTCGCACAAATTCAGTGTCATTCTTTGCAACCTCACACATCTTTCTTTCTCTTTAAATTATTTTCTGAACTAAATTCACCATCAATAACCTTTTTCTTCATTCCCTTTTGATTATTTTATAGATTATTACCATTACTTCCCCCCAAATATAAAATAAACCATATAACTCCTACCTTCTAGTTTCCTTGAACATAACTTACATTTCAAATATACATTTAAAACAAAAATGCTAAACCTTCTTTTTAATTTTTTATTGCTTCATTTCAACATCATATTGTGATTATGTAATTTCTCCTTTCCCCTTCCTCCCTCCAAACTTTCCCATAGGCACTCCTTCAAATTTATGGCCACTTTTGCCACTAATTGTAATTCCATGCACATTCTTGCTCCCATGTTCTATATCTTTATGCACCTAGTCCAGCAATCTAGTGTGAATTAATGTCATTTCCCCTCTATTGCTCTTTGTAATAAAAATCATCATTATTCTTGATAGAAGAGTCACAGTCATGGGTCAGAAAAGGCTTCAGCACTCGAAATAGGGATCAAAACTGAAACAGAGAGTTTTGAAGTTAAAGCTAGAATTGAGGCAGGGAGCATAGACCTGAGAGGAAATCCAACAGAATTACTTAACATTATACCAACAACCAGTGAAAGATGTAATATATGTGTTGGGAAATAGTACAGATTAGAGTCAAGGAAGTACTCTCTCTAAGAAAATGTCATTTAAACTAGCCAGACTCTGTTTGTTAGTAGAAAAGTAAACTTTTGGGGAAGACATACAGAATCTAATGTGGCCTGACCCTTAGCAATAACCTTAGCCCAAACCCTCTCTCTATTCACATGCCCTCCATCCCCTTCATGCTCTGGTTAACTCCAGACTCTTACAAGTCATCGAGACCTTCTCTAGTGCCAACATCTCTGCTTTCCTTGACCTGCTATGTACAAAGGCATAATACCTTATTACAAAACCTATGTTTTAATTGGTACTTACTATTCTTATTTACCAGTTAAGAGTGATGATTTGCTCCACTCCCCTGTGAGAAGGTAGGTTGACTGGCTTGATCTTGTGTGGGTCTCATGCTTCACTGAGTTCACAAGTGTAAAGGTCATGTTGCTTTGAGAAGATAATGTTTTGTTCTCATCCTGTCAGACCTTGGGTTCTTGAAATCTTTCTGCTCTTATCCCATAATTTTCCATAATCTTTATGTTAAGAGGGTATGATATAGTTATCCCCTTTATTGTTGAGAATGTCAGAGACACATGTTCTCTGCATTTTGACAAACTGAATTTTTTATTAAGTGCCATATATCGCACAATAAATATTCTTCTAATGAAGATTAAAACAGCTTGTGATAATCTGTCAGTATAGAGACATTTATATAGAAGAAAATTTATACAGTGTACATTTAGCAAAATACCAATAATATTGTCAGGGGTTTATGGGATCCACAGATATTAGATTGTTGTCCAGATTTATAATACATTACACACATTTCCTCCTATGGAGCAAGCCTTAAATCCAATCAGAAAACACTTGATTACCTGCACAACCATTTGTAACACTATTAAATTCATGAGCATAGCTTGCAAGTCTGATGATTATTGTTACTTACATGGTTCATATTTCTGATTTTTCATAGAAAAAGTGTGTCAGGCCATAACCTAAAAATCAGGTGAATAATATTTAGAATAACAAATGTAGTATCTTAAAATGGTACATAGTCTACACAAATAATACATAAAATTATATATAAGGACTCAAAATTACAATTTTTTGATAAGTATTCTTCCATGTACCTTCTAGATATATTTTGTGATAGTTCTCTTTCCTAGACCTTGGTATCTACATATTGCTTAATCAGTTTCTTACCATAAATAATGTAAAAGTGGCACATAAAAAAACTACAGCCTTTTAAAACATTAGAATTAAAGCAACCAAAATATAAGTGAAAGTAATGAGCATTAACAGTTTCATCAGCCCTGCAAACCAAACAGACTAGTAAAGAGGAAGCATTTCTTAAGTACTATAGATAAAACATTAATGAAACTACAACCTAGAAAAAGCAAGAAAGTAATCTTCCAACAAACCCAAAAGAAGATAGCTACACAAACATAATTCAACCTCTAATGACAAAAATAACAGGAAGCAACAATCAATTTTCCTTGATATCTCTTAACATCATTGGACTCAACCCCTCAATAAAAAGACATAGACTAACAAAGTGGATATGGAAACAGGACCCAGAATTTTGCTGCATACAGGAAACGCACCTCAATGACAAAGACAGACACTACCTCAAAGTAAAAGACTGGGAAACAATTTTCCAAGCAAATGGTCTCAAGAAACAAACTGGAGTAGCCATTCTAATATTGAATAAATCGACTGTCAACTAAAAGTTATCAAAAAAGATAAGGAAAGACACTTCATACTCGTCAAAAGAGAAATCTACCAAGATGAACTCTCAATTCTGAGCATCTATGCTCCAATAGAAAGGGCACGCACATTCATAAAAGAAACTTTACTAAAGCTCAAAGCACACATTGCACCTCACACAATAATTGTGAGGGATTTCAACACCCCACTCTCAGTAATGGACAGATTATGGAAACAGAAACTAAACAGAGATACAGTGAACTTAACAGAAGTTATGAACCAAACGGATTTAACAGATATCTATAGAACATTTCATTCTAAAACAAAAGAATATACCTTTTTCTCAGTACCTCATGGTACCTTCTCCAAAATAGACCATATAATTGGTCATAAAACAGGTCTCAGCAGATACAAAAAGATTGAAATGATCCCTTGCATCCTATCAGATCACCACAGACTAAGGCTGGTCTTCTATAATAACAAAAACAATAAAAAGCCCACATACACATAGAAACTGAACAATGCTCTAATCAGTGAGAACTTGGTCAAGGAAGAAATAACAAAACAAATTAAAGACTTTTCAAAACATTAATGAAAATTAAGTATATTTGAACTGTTCTTTCTGTTTTAACTTCTTGAAAGTTTATATGAGTTTGGCTCTTTTGAGAATTTGGGAAAGTAGACAGATAGTACTCAGAGTCTTGCTCTCACCATCCACTGGCAATGAAGTTATTGAGTAAACTGATGACATAAGCTAGCAAGTCAGTTACCATATATGAAGATTTCCAGAGCTCTGGTTTCAGAATGGTGGTCCACTATGGATCCAACTGCCTTTACATCTTTCCTTTCTTTCTCTCAAGGCTTCTGCTTGTACTGTCAGTTTTGAGTACTCAAGTGGGTCTCTTTCCATATGCTTACTGCCCTTCATCTGCTATACACGAAGCAAGGCATCCAAGCCCACATCTGTTCTGCTGCTTAGGATATTATCATTTACCTAACGAGCAAGCAATAAAACTGGTGAGGTAACCACAATTAAGTTCAAGCCTACTAATGTGAAATGCAGCGGTTGAGATGTGCAATCATTGCCACAGGGTTTCTGGTGATTCTTGCCATCCAAAGTCACCTTTGTTCCTCCATTTTCAGGGAAAGTTTTGTTGACAAAACTATCTTTGAAAGCAAATGTATGTATGTTTGTGTGTGTGTGTGTACATACACATATGTGTGTGTGTGTGTGTGTGTGTGATTGTCCAAGACAAGAACTTTACAATTGGTGTAGATGATTTAACTGCAAAAAAGCTCACATTTGTTTGTGTACTCTGTTCAGCTTCTTGTTGTGTGATCATTTCAGTTAAAAAATTCTAATGGAGCTAAGCATAGTGGTGAATGCTTTTAATCCAGCAGCAGGTGGATCTCTGAGTTTTGGGTCAGCCTGGTCTACATAGAGAGCTCCAAGACAGCAAGAGCCACACAGAGTAATCTCAAAAACGAAACCAAAAAGAATAAGAAAGAAGAAAGCATGAGGAAGAGGATCAGAGAGAGAGAGTAAGAAAAAGAAGAAGAAGAAAAAGAAGAAGAAGAAGAAGAAGAAGAAGAAGAAGAAGAAGAAGAAGAAGAAGAAGAAGAAGAAGAAGAAGAAGAAGAAGAATTGGATATTTTATTTACATTTCAGATGGCATCCACTTTCCTCATTTTCCCTCCCTAAAAAAAACAACTATACCATTCCCCCTTCTCCTTTTTGCTTTTATACAATTTTTTAATGTGAATCAAAGGCTTTATAAGTTTGGTAATGCTCAATAACAAGATGCCCATACAATCAGAAGTGTAACCCAATACCCAACCTAGATAAATCAACTATCTTTGACTGGCAGAGACACTTGAACATCTGCCTCCATATTCCCCCTTCTCTCTCTCTCTCTCTCTCTCTCTCTCTCTCTCTCTCTCTCTCTCTCTCTCTCTCTCTCTCACATCATCATCATCTAGCTCCTCTTCTTCTTCTCCTCCTTTCCTTCCTCTTCCTCTTCCTCTACTTACTCCTCCCACCTTAGCTCCTCCTACATATCACTCTTTATGTTAAAATAAAACAAAATACAAAGAAAAACTGTACCAATTTGTGTCAATAAGGTACAAGATAGACCTAATACCCAGTCCATTTTGTTGACTAAACAGAACCTCTGGCATCTCTCCTAACCAAAAGATTTAGTTCTGAACCTGGCTTTTTTCTTGGCTTTAGAATGAATGTCAGCTGAAAACCATCCTCTCAAATCTTTTCTCTCAAAGTAAATAGCCAGGATTGGCTATGAGACTATAAGTCTTCAACCCCATCAGAAATCCAGAATGACTGAGTTAACTGGAATTATGGGAAGCACAAAGCATAGCATCTAAAACTTATAGAGACTCCTGCCTAGACAGTCCCTATCGAATGGAGCATCTGATCTTCAGCCTTCTGGCCCAGGATCATCTGACAGACCTAGTCTTAATAATGCAGAATTATTAAGGGCTGATTACTCTGTCTCGGCAGATATAATCAGTTGACTATTCCGCAAGTGTGTCCTTTTCTGGACAGTAATTTGTCTGTAGATGAAAAGAGGCAATTCTTGTCTAGTAGTTGTCTCACCACAACTGGAATAACTCCAAAGATGCTCAATTTCTTCTTAGAATCCAAGACAGGAAGCTGTCAGGAGCAGACAGGTCTCTAATCAAAATAAACATTAATTCAGAAATGTTTGTAACACCAATTCTGTGGACTTCTAATGTTTTGAAAGCCAACTATTCATGTAAGGCAATCTGGACTGTTGTCTGTTAACTCCTCTAAGCTATTTCTAAATAAAATATAGAAAATATCCTAACATAAACTCAGAGCCATGAATTTACTATAGGCCCTTAGCTCACAGACTAACCATCTCAAATCAGTTAGAAGAGTTAAAGAAGGACTGGGACTAAGCCTTGTATTCCTAAATGTGTTATATAGGCACAATGCCTATGAGAGTAACAATATTAATTTCACTTTTATATCAATAAGAAGCTCATACCAATGAAAACCTTAAATTTGAAATCAAAGTAAACTATGTACCATTTAATAAATTATAACTTCATCTTAATAACAATTATACATATTTCTACCAATAGATTATGGCTATACAATAAATCCTAGCTAATTCTCCTTGCTCCAACAAAACCACTACTTTTCCCTAGAAAGACAGCCCAATATTAACCACTTCAGTTCCCAAGCCCAGGGAATACAGGCGCCTACTCTTCATTAACTTCTTCAAGCTGATTACAAGCATTGAGATATTAGAAGAGGGCCAGAAGGAAGAGTAAATTAATAAGCCTCTGATGCTGTGTCTTCACTGCATCCAGATGGAATTCCAGGACATCGGAGGTTTGGGTAGGTCTGCTCAGTATGCTTGATGAGTAGATACACCAAGGCTGTGTATTCTGCAGTATACATTTCCCAAAACAAATTTTAGTATCAAGATAATTTTTTGTTTGAATTCTGAAATCTAGTCTTCTGGTGGCCTGCCTCTGTCATGTCTAATCCATATAATTCTGGGAGTTTCTATGAGGGTGTGCTCCCACCATCCTCCCATTTTTGCCTCCCTGCTCTCAAATTCCCCAACACTAGGGAATCCAAACTTTGAGGCACCAAGGCCCTCCACTTCCACTGATGCCTGACAAGTCTACCCTCAACTACCTATATGGGTGGATCCTTTCCTTTGTGTTCTCAGGCTGGAGGTTTTAGAATGGCTACTCCAGCTTGTTTCTTAGGATCACTTGTTTGAAAATTGTTTTCCAGCCTTTTATTCTAAGGTAGAGTCTGTTTTTGTCACTGAGGTGGCTTTCCTGTATGCAGCAAAATGCTGGGTCCTGTTTACATATCCAGTCCATTAGCCTATGTCTTTTTATTGGGGAATTGAGTCTATTGATGTTAAGAGATATTAAGGAACAGTGATTGTTGCTTCCTGTTATTTTTGTTATTAGAGGTGGATTTATCTTTGTGTGACTATCTTCTTTTGAATTTGTTGGAAGAGGATTACTTTCTTGCTCTTTCTGGGGTATAATATCCCTCCTTTTATTGGAGCTTTCCCACTATTATCCTTTCTAATGCTGTGTTTGTGGAAAGATATTATGTAAATTTGGTTTTGTCATGGAATATTTTGCTTTCTCCATCTATGGTAATTGAGAGTTTTGCTGGGTATATTAGCCTGAGCTGGCATTTGTGTTCTCTCATGGTCTGTATGATATCTGTCCAGCATCTTCTCACTTTTATAGTATCTGGTGAGAAGTCTGGTGTAATTCTGATAGGTCTGCCTTTATGTGTTACTTGGTCTGGTGTAATTCTGATAGGTCTGCCTTTATATGTTACTCAGCTTTTTTCCCTTACTGCATTTAATATTCTTTCTTTGTTTTGTGCATTTTGTGTTTTGATTATTATGTGATGGGAGGTATTTTTTTCTGGTCTAGTCTCTTTGGAGTTCTATATGCTTCTTGTATGTTTATGGACATCTTGTTCTTTAGGTTAGGGAAGTTTCCTTCTATAATTTTGTTGAAGATATTTATTGGCCCTTTAAGTTGGGAATCTTCACTCTCATCTATACCTATTATCCTTAGGTTTGGTCTTCTCATTGTGTTCTGGAGTTTTTGGATGTTTTGTATTAAGAACTTTTGCATTTTGCATTTTCTTTGAGAGTTTTGTCAATATTTTCAATGGTATCTTTTGCACCTGAGATTCTTCTATCTCTTGTATTCTGTTGGTGATGCTTGCATCTATGACTCCTGATCTTTTTCCTAGGCTTTCTATCTTCAGGGTAGTCTCCTTTTGAGATTTCTTTATAGGTTTTACTTCCATTTTTATGTCCTGGGAGGTTTTATTCCATTCCTTTACCTGTTCGGTTATGTTCTCTTGTAATTTTTTAAGGGATTTTTATGTTTCTTCTTTAAGGGCTTCTACTTGTTTACCTGTGTTCTCCTCAAAATCTTTGAGAGTGTCCTTTTTAAAGTCCTTTATCATCATCATTAAAAGTGATTTTAAACCTGAATCTTGCTTTCTTGATGATACAAGACTTCAGGAGTTTCTAGTGTGGGAGAACTAGGTTCTAATGATGCCAAGTACCCTGGGTTGCTGATGCTTATGTTCTTTTGCTTGCCTTTTGCCATCTGGATCTCCTTAGTATTACCTGAGTTCACTGTCTCTGACTGGAGCCTGTCTTTCCTATGATCTTGGTTGTTTCAGAACTGTGTAGGCTGAGTGTTACTACTGGAGTTAGAGTTGGGTTCCAAGATCTGCTTAGTGCTCAGGCCCGGACTGGAAGGAACCAGTGCTCTGGGCCAGTAGTAAATTCCTGGGTCCCAGTGGGTCCCAGCTACTCCCTGTTTGGGGCAGGTGTTGCTGACTCCTTACCTAAGACACTGCCCAGGTTAGAGCTCCTGGGAGGCCCACTTCCTCTGGATTCTGTGAGACTGGGGGCAGAGCTGCCACTAGAGATCTGCTCATCTTCAGGGAGCCCAGACTGGAAGGACCAAAACAAACTCTTAACACTATGCCAGGTTACCTATTCAAATTCTGAGGGACAGACAAAGTGATGGATCAGAGAAAGTTTTTACAGAATGAGATAAAGATACAATACACCCAACTCTCAAGAGAACAGCACAGGAAAGAGGTGACTTAGGAGAGCAGTGCAGAGTATGCATGTGTGGAGGGAGTTTTACTGGGACAGTTTTACAGAGACAGGTTGCAGATGAAGACAGAATTAGTTGAAGAATGAGGAAGAGCCAGAAGGTTAGAACAAATTGTCAGAGTTAGTTTGAAGCCACACAGTAAAAAGCTGAGGTAAGCCAGATTGAATCAATCAGTTTGGAGAGGAGTTTGAGCCAGAACTGCTGATTGAACCAGGCAGCCAGAGTTCAGAAAGAGGTAGAAAGGGTGAGCTTATTCAGCAGTAACCCTCAGAGATGACAATTGTGTCTGGTGAGCAAAAGGCTCATTGACACTCCCAAGAGTCTCTTTGTGCTAAATAATGACTAGCACAGAAATTACACTATCCCATTAATGCCAAAAATATGCTCCAGGCCAAAGTGTTGTTTTATGCTTCTGATTCCAAACACTTTTCTGTGACAAAGAAAAAAAGCTAAGATTTCTAAAGGGTTAATGACACTTTTCACTTCTAGTAAGACAATGTATTTGTGACTTAAATATTGGCTTTAACTAATATGCTTTAAACCAATATAAAATATTGATTAAAAGAAAATGGTAATTTTATATGGATATGTATGATATACTTCTCTACAGTGCCATATTTCTCAGTCAGCTTGTTAGATGCTGAGCTCAGTTCTTATTTCATGTGCTTGATCGCATTGCCATCATGTAGACCTACAGCCCACGTCTATTGCTACCTATTGGATGTTTATAATTAAACACTGACTTCTCAGGCTCTAAAGCTGAGTTCAAGCAAAGTTCCTACTCTTAGCTGTCTTCTTTTATTTGTAATTCCACTTTTTGTCATCTGGTTTGAGGTCTGGGAGTCATTTTTAATCTTTTTTTTTCTACCAGTCATAAATAAAAGTAAGTATTGAATTACTTTGAATTTTGGATGTCATGATTATCAATTATACAAATTCTACTTCATATGATGAACAGTACAATTCACGCACTCCAGAGCTCAAATCTGACTCCTGAGTTCCCTGGCTGTAGTGACTGGGCAAGCTGTTATATTCCTAAGTGTCTTCATATATGCGTACTGGCATACCAACACACTACTTGGCTTTAAAGAATTTATACTAATTATACTAATATCAGGAAATCTCTCCAAAAGCTACCAAACGACATGGAAGACATCAGATTTTTTTTTCTCCTAAGGATTTCCCACAACCAGGAACTAGTAATTTCACATTTTTATCCACAAAAATCAATCAAAGTGGACTACTACAAGTTTCGTCAGGTAAATTTGGGACTTTCCTCCAAATGCCATATTTCTTTTTACTTATTTGAGTGACCTATACTAATATAAACATCATGTTCCATTTCTTCTATGCTTCCTACTCTGCCTCTCCCAAAATACATAGACATGGTTTATATTAGGTAGGCAACATAAAACTAATAATAGTTAATTTTGAATAACAAAATCTATTAATGAAGAACTGTTAGGTTTTTCTTTCTAACAGAAAAATGACAAAGAATCCAGTCTTAAGAAATTATATGTAATATTCTATGTGGGCAATTTTCCAGTTATCCTAAATATGAGTATTGGTGGTACATGTATGATATAACGTAAGGCACAAGAATGCAAATGATATCTCTGGCTGTAAAGAACCTACAAGTGAAGAGGGAAAAACACAAATAATCGATAAAGCAATGCAAATGAAGAGCAGAAATACCAAGTCCTCTAAGCACGGGGATGAAGCACACTCAAGAATAAGACAAATTCATGCTATAGCTATAGCAAGAAAAGCATCTACAAAAGATCACATTGGAGGCTGGAAAAATTATCCTGGCTGCAGAAACACTCATTAATCTCTAAAGAATGTGATCAGTTCAAGGTGATTCAAGCAGAAGATTTTAATTCAGAGATATGACATAGGATAATGGGACCAGTAAGAAGAGAAACAAAAATAACAGCTAACATTTTTAATATTTAATGTGTGGCAGGCAAGATCCTAAGGGCTAACTAATTTCATATTTTCTAAAGTCCTTTTGAGAAAAGTAAGGTTTAAAGTGATTCAGCTTTCCAGTGGCCACAACCAGTAGAGTATATGATAGCTGGAGAGTGAAAAAGAAATGCCTTTGGAAGACAGATGGAGGACCATCCTGGTTGCTGATCATTTCACAGAAGAGTAGTTGCTGAGTGACATTCAGCGTCAAACTTGGCAAAAGTAATAGACTGGCAAGATGAATTCTGTGGACTCCAAAAGTTTTGGCTTCCAAATCCAAATGGAAACCACAATGCTATGAAGTAAAACTAAGTCTGAAAGCATTAAAAATAGAAAGAGTCTCCATGGGAGAAGAGATTAGGATACAGGCAGTGATGGCTGAGAATGTGGAAGCTCACTCCCTGGAGAACCAGCTTTCCAGTCTATGAAACAAGGGCTTAGTTTAAACTCTGAAAATAGTGCACATGGGTCTCTTCTCATTCTTCCCAAGAGAACTAGGCAGAAATGTACCAGCACATGGGGAGCATCTATAATGCCTGGGGGACTGAACCAACATTCATGCTTTGAAAGTGGATAGATAATAATATAATGTTAAAGGTCTTCTGGGAAAGATAAGGTTTGCTTGGCATTGTAAAAAGTACCAGGTCACTGGAGGCAGTCATGGTAGCATGTACCTATAATCCTAGCACTTGCGTAGATGAGTCAAAGGATAGTGAGTTCAAGGCCAGCCTAGACTATATAGCACTTATCTATGTACTTCCTCACTACCTCGGTCTGTCTGCCTCCCTCACTCTGTGTGTGTGTATGTGTGTGTGTGTTTCTGTATGTATATATGTATCTCTGTATGTTTCTCTCTCTCTCTCTCTCTCTCTCTCTCTCTCTCTCTCTCTCTCTGTGTGTGTGTGTGTGTATCTCTGTGTGACTTATAAGACAGTAAAAGTGAAAGAATTTCTAGTGAAGCAAAAATGTCATAGGAAAATAACAATTAATCCATTTTTCTGAAGTTTTGTTGATTAAAGCAAGTAGCTATAAAGAGAGTTCCAGGCTGAGGAATCAAGAGCATATGCTAGAATACAGAAAGCCATGGATGGTCCTAAAATAGTAAAAAGGCATTAAAACCTCTAGGTTTTAAGTGTTCAGGAATGAGAAAACGATGGCTTGAAAAATCAATTAAGCCCTAATTATATACTGTGTACTTCCAAGCCCTTTGGTCCCTCTATCATTCCCAGTGCTCCCTGGTTTGGGTCATTTCATTATTGAGTTAGTTCTTTTCTGAGAGCAATGCCAGGCAAGTAGAAGGCAACATTTATTCATCACTTCTGTTACTTGTTAACAATTCTGCCATTTTAAACTGCTTGTTAAATGGAATTAGGAAATGACTCCTCGATTCCGTTTCTCTTTCCTCTTTCTGCTTATCAGTAAACATGGTATCGGTAGAACACTATAAATTCCTTACCAACATCTTAGAGTTAGATAAACCAAACTCTATCTGAATTCGACTGAATGATACATGATACGATATAGTACTGACGAGTACTGAGATAGTGTCAAGTGTTGAAGTACGGCAAAATGCTTGATGAATACATTTTGATTCCAGAAGCAGAACAGTAGGGTGGTCCTCGAGTGAAGGCAGATAGGGAAGTAGGAAAGGATAAGTCTAGATGACATTCAGGGATCATGTGCAGGTTGATTCTTCCTGTAGCTGGTTAATGTTAAGGCATCCAAAGAGATGAACAAGTTAAGAAGCCACACACAGTTGCCAAAGTTCATGCAACATTTCTGAATTTCAAGTAGCAAATAAATTCCCAAAGGAATAATATTCAACAGAAAAGAAAGTGACATCTTCCTTGTCTACTAACTCCCAGCTGAGTATTCTTACAGGCATGCTTACTTCAAGCATGATTCAAAGAGATCCACATACCCATCTCACCCATCTCTTCTTTTTCTACAGAAGTTCAAAGCTTCCCTGCCTGTATTCAGTTCAGTCTTAGAGCAAAAACAGCATGAGAGTCATCTTACCGGAGGCTTGCCTAAGCTACAGCTTGACCTCATCCTTCCACCAGAATTCAACCACATATCATATCGAGTTGTAAAGGATGCAGAAAACATCTTCTATGTGTACTTAAATTTGGTGGCTATGTAGCATGCCACAGCTCTTACATACCCATTTTCTTCCATTTCTGTAAACTCTAAGTTTTAAGTGTGTGTGCGTGTGCATGTGCATGTGCGTGTGTGTTAATTCAATGCATTATCTAACGAACTTCTCCAAACAGGGTCATCAAAAAAATGCAGGTGTTGCAGTAGGCGATTAAAGGTACTCAAATTGCCCTGGTGGCAGCAGTGACAATGGCAGCAGGAGCTCCTCATTACCTGCCCCAATGTTCTAGAATCCCAATGAAAGACACATGCAGCTTTATGATTTAATATGCCCTAAGCAATTCAATGGCAGGACCACTTCCAAACCTCCATGAGGCTAGCACACTCTCCCCTCTGATATTGGTGAATTATTACTTACTAAAATCTATATTCCATGCTGGCTGCCCCAGTCCTAGGTCTGCAGCCCTCCTGAGTCATGATCCCCAACTCTTACGTGTTGTCTATCTCTCTGTTCTGCACTTCTGAGTCCTGATATTTCTACTTTCCTGGCATGGCGACTCTCCTTTCTCCCTAGGTCCTTTTGCCAGTGAAATCCTAAAGTCCTGCCTCTGTCTTACTGCCCAACCACAGTCTGCTGGCAACCTCATTTACCAATCAGAACCATCTGGAGGCAGGGATCCTCAGTGTCTTACCCACGGATTCTAGTGCAATTTTGGGAACCCAAATAAAATAATGCAAGTGTTAGACCAAATCCCCAACACACAAGGATTCTCACCATTTCAGAAATCCTAAGTTACTATAACTAAGTTCTACAATGAATTAAAACCATCAAACTACTTGTCAAATAAGATCATTTCTATGAATCTTCCGTAGACAAATCAGACTACTAGGTAAGATTTTAATTCAGCAAGAGATCAGCACCTTGGGCTTGAGAAGAAGAACATGCATGATTTTGACATTATTTGAATCATAATTATGCCTTTCTAAAGACCAACCCAATGCCTATATGTCATGTGCAGAAATCATCATACTCAACATTCAAAACACTTTGAGAGTGTGTTTTATGGATGATAAATGTGGCCTTGTAAAATTAAACTGATTCAAGAACACAGAAGGTTAGACATCTGAACTCTGAACAGTCTGAAAATCTCCTATTGTGCCAGTGACAGCACGTAATGGACCATTCTGAATATAGACCACTTTCTTTGCAGAACAGAAATAATGATACACATCTTACACATTTCTTAAAAACCATCAATGACCCTAAGAATGAAACATATTAACAGGCCAATCACAAAATGATATGTTCCATTTGTAGTTGTTATTGATCTCATACCTGCTTTCTCAACATGAGCTTCAGCCTTCAAATCAGGTTGCTTTGTTCATTATCAAAAAGAAAAAAATACACCCAAGAAGAATCCAATAAAATTCTTTCTGACACATCTGTCTAAGGTGCACAGACCTCCAGCAATTTGCTAGCAGTTAATATGAGTTCAAACATTCTCTGCAGGGAGAGACCATACAGTAAAAATAAATATGTTCTATAGAGAAGCTTCAGGAAAAGAGGGGATGAAATATAATGGCAAATCTCTAATGAAACAGCCTGTCTACTGAGCTATAAGTTGGCAGGCAAGAAGGGTAAAGACTTACATTAGGATTTCAGCATGCCCCAATTAATTCTGTGTAAAGACTGTGGTGCACTCTCCCCTCCTAATATAGATGCTCCCTTGTCAGATCTGCCATTAGAGCATTTCCTGGATTTAGAAGTTTTATTGTGCTGGGAATATTCTGTAAGCAGCAGAATAGTGGTGCAGTTAGTGGCTATGGTTGAATGAAAGACGAGAAGGATGCAAGCAAAGGGAGCCATTTCTTTATTTATATTCCCTGTGAACCAACAGGAAACAATCAAATGTAGAGCCAGATAGTGTTCTCTTTATTACATCATCTGATTTAACTTTACTTAAACACCATAACATCCTGTAAAAAGAGAAGCTCTCTCTCTCTCTCTATTCCATTTGATCAATGGATAAAATGAAAGGGAGGTTAAATGAATCTGAAAACCATATCCTTCATAAGTTTTCATTTAAGAAAAATCAGAGAAGTTTTTACTCTAAACCTGGTCTCCCTGTGCAGTGTACATTGATTGAAGTATAGTGAAAAGTTTAATTCATTAAAGAAAAAACTCATAACACAATAAAAATTAAATGAGAATATTAATTGGGTGATTCAATGAATTATGCAGAGTATTTTCTCAGCGTGGGGCTAGAAAATAAACCTACAGTTTAAATAATATCACCAGCTGCTGACCTCATTCATATTCGCCAGAAGGTAGAATGGTCGGGCAACATTATTTCCTAGGGAAAGATGTGGTTAAGCATCCTTGACTGTCTTACACCATGTTGCTCTTCCTACATATGCACCATATACTGAAATTCTGAGCATTGCTTTTACTTAATTATCCTTTCATATCTGTCTTAAGCAACTCATGGAGTTAGCCATTTAACTGGTATCTACTCAAAACTCTACCAAATGATTCAGAAAACATTCAACTCTGAGAAAACTGTCAACAGGGAGAATGACTAAAGAACTAAAATGCAAAAATAAATATTTGTAGTGGGAGTTTTGGCTTCCTACTTTGTGTTCCTGCCTGGTTGCACGCGCACAGCTTTCTTGGGTTCATGAATAGAAAACATACACGTGCCAGTTATTCTTAAAATGTTTTGGCTATCTCAATGACTGGGAATTCCTAAATCTTCCCCTGTTACCCCAGGCCCAGTCACAGAAGTGGCCAGAGGCCACTTACCCAAAAACCTATATGAATGGTTGGCTTATCCCCTGCACTACTGAGTCCCCTTCTCCTCTCTCCCAGTCTCCCAATTCTCCCTTCATCCTACCCCATACAACTCCCAGCATCCTGAGCCATTAGCTACTGTGACATATGGCTTTTTTTAGTTAAGGGCTTCATTTAAACTATACGCATTAGACTATCACCACATTATATGTTGGAAAGCTAAAAGAGAAAGCATCGACTATTCATAATTCTAAGAAACTACCTAGGGAAAATTAGGAGAAAAATTCCTTAGCTTATTGATTCTTGTATTCAGGTGAAACCAGGTAGATAGAAAGGACTTCATTCAGTTAAAGGAAATGAGACGAATCAGTGGCTCCCAAAGAATGGTTGCAGATCGACACCATCCACATAAGCTCAGAACTCACCAAAGAACACGTCTGAATCCCACCCCAGGTTTCCTGTCTTAGAACCTTGGGAATGGACTCTAGGAACCTGGATGGTTTTGATCTTGAGAATAATTCACTTAAGACAAACTGTACACATCTTTGGAAAATTGAAATAAAAACTGAGCCATATGTACACCTAGAAGGAAGGCATAATGGATTCGTTTCCCAGGTGCATGGGAAAAGGTTTAAGCCCTTTTACCAGCTGTAGTTCAGTTACCATGCCCTCATTTCCTTTTCAACTTCCTTGTTTCTAACATGAGAATAACTAATATTGTCTAGCTCACTAGAAGCTATTTATATTAATAAAATACGCCTAACACAACTGTAAGCATTTAAAAATATTGTCTAAGCACACAAACCTCAACAAAATGCTAAAGGCATGATCAAATTTAATCAAGCAAGATGTAAATGAGAAAACCTACAGGTGTGAAGGAAAAGCCAATAAATATGAAATTACCAAAAACAACAAATCAAGTAAAAATGAGAACATTTAGAAAATGTTTTTAAAATTCCAATTGAGAAGAAATAAGAATGGTGACTAATAAAACCCGCTCATCATTCCATGGTACATCTTCCAGTTTAATAAAGAACAAATAAATGTATCCTGTCTTTAAAATAACTCATTCCAGGCATAACTCTGGAAACTAGAAAAGAAAAATAAGATGACAAAATATCCCACAGTAATATTTTCTTGGTTCAAAGGTCTCCAGCAAGACAGATCAAAAGGCAAGAAATTTTAACAAAATAACAATCTTCATACCCTGAGCTAAGTTACCAATAGGAAATGTAAAAGAAGACCTAACCAGTATAAATCTCTTTGTCAATTTGACATCTAACTTCAAAGGAATGTATGTAACCCTTCAGATCAAATGAATCCCAAAAGTTTCCTGAAAGCATTAGATATTCAAAATTCTTGTTATGCCAGGTTTGGGCTGAGGTGATTTCCATGAATCCTTTGGCCATTTCAAAATCAATCTAATAAGTGGTTGACAACTCATCAACACAGAAACAGAACCGTCACCAGGTTTTCTAACTCACTGACTTCATTCCATTGAGATTATTCCATTGATGTCTGTCACCTTCCTTCCAGAGTGATGAGAATGATTTTTCACTACATCATAATTCTTGTGGCATGTTATATAGCATGCCAGCTAAGGGCAGACGGCTCAGCTTGTGTGCTTCTTGTCTAATCCAACCTTGCAGAAAGACAAAGAAAGGAACACGTGGGTACATGTGGATGATTGTGTCATTCAGGCAGTGTGAACAGTCATCCCATGCCACTAGGATTCCACCTCACACAATGTTCTCTGGGGCCCTTTGCACCCAGACTCTCAGAAAGCATGCAAACATCTCATTCACTTGACAAAACAGAGTCTGTGTTAGAGGAGAGAGGTAGATTGCTGCAGCATTTTCTGAAGTACAGAGGAACATTGCTAAGTCACCTGGTCAAAAGGTGCTTCAGAAGAAGAGCCAGTGGATGGTAGACAGTGGAGTTCAGTTTCTGGTCTGCTGATTACCTTCTAGGCCTAAACCAAGCCTACTCTGGCTGCTGTTCCTCTAAGGACAAAGAGCAAATCACATTAGTGGCTTTGGATGGGATACATTGGAAAGCTTTTAAGTGGATTTCAAGTATATCCCAGACCTTCATCCATTAGGAATCTCAAGAAATATGGCCCAGGACACCTAATTGATTTTTTTTTAAATCAGCTATAAAATTATTGTAAATTGCTGGCTTAGATGGTCACTAAGGGGACTATTTCTTTTGCATCTTATATTTCTAGTATTCATATCCATGCAATGGATAATGGATAGAGAGATGTGATTTTTTTTCACTCAAAGAAAGGAAGAAAGAAAGAAAGAAAGAAAGAAAGAAAGAAAGAAAGAAAGAAAGAAAGAAAGAAAGAAAGGGAAGAAAGAAAGAAAGAAAGAAAGAAAGAAAGAAAGAAAGAAAGAAAGAAAGAAAGGAGAGAAAGAGAGAGAGAGAGAGAGAGAGAGAGAGAGAGAGAGAGAGAGAGAGAGAGTTACATAAGAGCTGGGAGGTAGTTTAGTAAAAGACCCACAGAGCAAGCACCCACATAAAAGCCAGGTATGGTGGCACACATCCACAGTGCTGGGGATGGAGAGGAGGCAGAGTTTATTGGCCAGATATTGATCCAGACTATTGAGTTCAGGAATCCTTGAAAAACCCAGCAACTAAGGAAGACACCTGAGGCAACTTCTGACCTCCACATGCACACAGGCACACACACACACACACACAAACAAACACACACACACGTGTGTGTCTGTGCACTTTTTTTTGCACATGCATGCACCCATGTGAATACAAAATACATCATACATATTTATCCATACATGCACAAGTGTGAGTATACACACACATGCACATGCACACGCACTTAAAAATAACCCTAATCTTATCTGTGAATAGAAAGGACTGTTGTTCACTTGTGCTGGTTATCATACCCCCCTTTAGCTCAGAGGCTCAAATTGATGAGTAGAAGGACACTCCCATTTTTCTTCTGAACCTGAGATTCAAACAGAGATTGGAGATAAAGCATCTATTTCCTGGCTCACTATCATCTGAGGCTATAAGCCAAAATCACCTGGAGACTTATCTCCATACAGTGCAGTGGGAAAGTCTGCTGGAACCTCCCTGACCCTGTCAGCTGAAATGTGCCTCTCTTACATGTGCCTCTTTGTGGCTTTGTGGCTTCAGCCCAGGCACTTGATTTCTAAAGATGAACATTCCTAAAAAGAGGTACAAGCAGGAATTGGAACCTCGGCACGTTTTAGAATTGTGTGTCACTAGGTCACTCTCAGCTGCGGCATGTCCCTCTATCTATTAGAAAGTCAGAAAAGTACATCTATGTTCAGGGGGAAGGAAAATACATTTTTCTTAAGTGGCTTTCTTGAGGTCTGAGTTACAGCTTATGATTATAGTGTGCTCACTTCTTGTGAAGATGGAGCTGTGGGGTACTGGGAGAGCAAGGGGGGAGGAAAACAGTTTTGGGAAAGGGTATTCTGTCCTGGCAATACATAAGATAAAAAATATTTGAGATAAAATAGCTGGTGGTGTAAGAACTGAGCCAGATCTGCACAGCATACAAAGTAACAGAAAAACTTGAAAATCAGCCAGCAGAGTTTAGACGTGCTCAGGGATGGGTTTTGAGCAGTGATGTCTTTAAGCCAAGAATTCTTACTCAACTCTGTCTCCTAAAGAAAAATGCAAAGTGTTTAAATGTGACCTTTGCAAAGCACTTTAATGAAAACATTTAATAGGCCCAGAGAAATGAAGTGTAATTCTCTGTGACCGCTTCCCAGCTGCCATAGCTGTAAACTTTAAAAGGGGAATGGGGGTACTTTGATGTAGTTATTGTATTCTTGAATGTAGTGTTTTGTTTCAATATCTGAATACAATCAGAGATGGGTATTTTTTGTATCACATTGTATAGATGCTGAGCTTGGAGTTCAGAAATATTAGATAAATTGCCTACATTTAAATATCCTATAGTTCACAGAGCAGTGATTGAGACATATGTGTGCTTACAAAGTGAGACTTCTTTTGGTCATGTCATGTTATGTGGATCCTTAAAACTGTGTGTGGGGGGAATTATCCCATATATAATGTTTCTTGAGAAACAATAATAGATAAGTTCATTTCTGATAGGTTTTAATTTCAATAATAGAAAATGAAAGTGATAAAAAATCTAAATAAAGTTCTGAACTTCAAATTTGGGCTAAAGCTTTTGGGAAGAAAAAGAAAAACCCAGTGCTTTCATCTCTCGGACACACACAGGAACTTAGACCTAAGTGATTTAGACACACATTCACCCTTAAGAGCCAAAAGGGATAAAATACAATTAAAAAGTATTTATGGAAATGTCATGGACTTGACTTTTCCCTTTAAATAGGAGAATCCTTACCATAAAGCCTCATCATAGTTCCTCTCTGTTGAAGCTGCTGCTTCTACATTTTCTAAGTTAGCCTTAGATACTAGCTGGCAGCTTCCTGAACCTAGGAAAAAGCCAAAATGTACTTAATAAGAAAAGAGAGGGGATGGAAAGAAGAAGGCAGGAATGGGATGGAGAGAGGGAGAAATGAAGGAAGAGGAGGAAAGGGAGTAAGAGAGAGACAGTAGTGTGGAAAGAAGGAAAGAGAGAAGGTGGGAGGGGGAGGGGAGAAGAAGGAGAGGTGGAGATAAGAAAGAAAGGGAAAGAAAGAAAGATGGGAGAAAGGAAGGGAAAGAGAGAGGAAGAGGGAGAGAGGGAGGGAGTTGTAGGGGAACATTTGTGCTGGAATGTTTATCATGATAAAGGGTTCATGGTGATAAGAAATGGAACATTGTTGGTCCAATGAGACACTGGGGACAGGGGTCTCTGCTGACTAGAGGAGGATGTTTTTCTTCTCAAAATCTATCAAGTTTGACCCAAACTGCTGCTGCAAATAATTCCTCAAGAAGGGAGATTTATCAGACAGTGATAATTAGGTCTTTTATCATTTACGAAGCATGTTCACGGGTATCATCTAATTTAGATTGATAAATAATACCCTTGGGTGGCTATTATCAGCCTTATCTTACAGATGAGAAATTGAGACTCAGACTTGTTCAAGACATGACAGCAAGTTGCTAACATTGCCTCTCTAATCTAGCTCTTCTACTTGTCCAACTGGTAACCGTTCACCTGGTTCTTCACCGGGTTCAACGTCAACCATACCCATGGCCCACAACCTCTTCTTTCCTTGCTTTGTGATTTGTGTGGCTCGGGTAGACGGAAGCACTCTACTAAGATTTCTAAGCCTCCATTGAAGGGTCACAGTAGCAACCACTCAGTGCCAGAAACTCTTCCCTGTTGCAATGGCTGACTGTAAGATTTGTGTCTTTCCTGGAGTTTCAAGAGCCCTGGAGAGAAACTGCCAAGCGAGTCATTGTTGGCTTTATCCTACAGTGGAAAACGTAGAGAGCTCCTCGCTTCTGAACCCCATCAAGAGGAAATGTTGTCACAGTGTAAGGCTCTGAAGTGGGAATAGCAAGAGTTTTCCCAGCTGGCTCATGCACTGGGTTTCTACTACAGCTTCAAGGAAGCTGCCAACATCCTGCTCCCACCTCAGTGATGTTAAGTCTTCTGTGGAGTGAGCAGCACCGTCACAGAGGCAAGAATCAACTTCCTACCATGCAAGCTACGTAGCAACACTCTGACACAGGGGCCAGGAACTGAGCAGACAACTAAGGAATTCCCAGGCACTCCAGATGTACTGAGATAGAGTTTCTTCTACCCAGAATGTCCCTTACAAAAAAATACAAGTTGAAAGCACACAGAAGACTGACCAATAGAAGCAGCCATATTCCCTATGCCTAAGCCCTTGGACTCCCAGCCAACTGCCTGAGCTGGTTCTCTCTACAGCCAATCTGGGTACCATGGCTATCTTGGTATTTTATGGTCCAGTGTGATAATGGTTGATTTATAATGAAAAGGAAAACCAGGCTTTCTCATTTGCATATTTCACCTTATGGAAATTTCCTTTCTATCTCATAATTCCTATAGTGCTGGCATGTGGGTCAATTCCTTCTCCAATTGGCTTTGTTAAATAGCAGCAAAATGTCTGGGCGTTTGGCCACAGCAGAGGGGAGGTAAAGCTTGACTAAGATAAACTCTATTTGGCTTGGCACATGTGCTCCAAGTCCCTGAGGGCAGTAGGAGGAATGCTTTATCTAATTATTCTTAGCCTGCTGCTGGGTGGAGTGTGGCACTGACAGAAGGATACAGAGAAACTTCTTTTATATCAGCACTGGCCCACACTGGAGAAGAAAAGCCCAGTTTGAAGTACCATGCTTCGTTTAAACCTATGTACTTAGGTAACAACAGCAAAAGAAATGAGTAAGGAATGAGAAAGATAAAACAAATATAAATGGACATTTTCTCCCAGGTCCTTGCAGACACCCTGGAGACAGGGCACACTGCTACCTAATTCTATGACCTTAGATAAGTCTCTTGTTTCTGTAAGGCTTCCCGCTGCTGTACAATATGAAGACGTCCTGCAGAACGGTTCCATGGAGCTCAGAAGACTGGCAGATATGGCCTGGGAAGTGAGAATGTTTAATACGGAACCTAATATATATCATTACTAAAACGGAAAACTTCTTTCTACAAGATATGGCTAGAAGACATTTTTCTAAAGAAGATCTGTACTTCAGAATTTCTAAAAGAATTCTGCAATTTTATAAAAAAAAATAAATGGGATTTTTATTCTGTGCAAGTTTAAAGATTTAGTACCTATCCACACATAATCGCCTGATGGCAAAGACTTAACTGTCATTCTCAATGTCTTCAATACTTGGCATTGAATGCACTAACCAGTAATTGTAACATTGGTGTGTGTGTGTGTGTGTGGTGTCTATGTACTTGAATTTGGGGGTGTGTATATATATGTGAGTAGAAACCACTTCTTGTGGCTTCCTCTGTTACTCTCCTTCTCTGCCTTAGTGAGTTGAGGCAGGATCTCAATTGAACTGCAACCCCAACACCCACATAAAAAGCTGAGTGCCAGGAAAGTGGAGACAGGAGCATTTCTGGAACTCCCTGGCCAGCTAAGATAGTCTTTGGCAAGTTCCTGTTTCAAGAAGAGACCCTGTCTCAAAGAATAAGTGTGGGAGCTGTACAGAAAGACTCTGGATATTAACCTCTGGTTTCCTCATACCCATACACAAGCATGCACACACCTACACATTCATATACACACACAAAGGCAAAAACACTTATTTACAATGCACATTCATATACAAAACAGTATTGAATTCTTCCACATGCTTTTCTAGCTTCTTAATCTGGCTTTCTAGTCCTTATTTTTGTGACTATCTAATTTGTGCTCTACCTAAGAAGAAAGGTTTTAGGCAATGAAGACAAAATGGGGCAAATATATCTCCACCAATGGGAAACAAAACCAAACATGTAATAGTATTAAAACTAACTTCAATACAGATCAGGTTAGATTTGAGAAGAGAATTAAGTCAATGCGGTGCTAACTCCAAGAATATCTGTCAATAATGAACTTAAAATATATTTTAAAAATTGTACAAGTTTGAGAATATCTTAGAATTTCAGGCTGGGTGCATTAAGATTCAGGATAGTTGATTTCAAAGACGTATAACACTTTACTCAGAAGGAGTATTTGACAGAGATCCAGTGGTATTTTTAGCAATTCTTAAGTAAAGCAGATCATTTGGAAAAAGCTTCTTTGTATAATGGATTTGGCAAACGTCACACAACTTTGGCTTGGCAAAAGTGGAAGGATCCACATCCCTAATATTTCAGATCCTCATAGCAACTGTGCACTGGTTTTTTGAAGTTATCTATAGCAAAGACGATTGACACCTTTTAGTACAGACAGTGTGTTTAAAGGGATTAAGGATTGACATGGCTCAGTAGGTAAAGACACTGGCTACCAAACTGACAAGCTGAGTTCCATCCCAGGGATCTACACTGTGGAGGGGGGAAATCAAAGAGGATTAAGTGATTTTTGGAGTTATAAACTTGGGCACAATCCTAGCAGTGACAAGGAAGTGACAGCAATATAATCAAGGCCATCCAGAGTTCCAGGCCCTCAGATAAGGTTTATAAGTAGAAAGAACATTTTTATAAGTTCTCTTTCACATACAAGTGTCCACAAATCCACTACAAACCCAATTAGCCTGAAAAAATGTAAGTAGAAAGACTTTGACTCATGGGGTGAAGAGTTAGCTTCCAGCCACATTATAAGTAGGTTTCAGCAGAGTCAACAAAACAATGTTTTATCTTTAAAATAGGTTCTTCCTTATAGCTCCCAAACCCTCACAAACATTCATCAAGACAAAAATGACAGTAGATGTTCCAATACCTCGGGTGTTGTTTTGAAAAAAGAATTTTAGAGATATTATGTTAAGGAAAATTTGACAAAAAAAATGTATCCTCTACATTTTAAATCCTATTTTCTTTTTATGATTTATTTATTTATGTATGTATATAAGTACATCATTGCTTTCTTCAGACACACTAGAAGAGGGCATCAGACCCCATTGCAGATGGTTGTGAGCGATCATGTGGTTTCTGGTAATTAAACTTAGGACCTCTAGAAAAGGAGTCAGTGCTATTAAACTGCTGAGCCATCTCTCCAGCCCTTAAGTCTTATTTTCAGTGCATTCATTTCATTCCATGAAAAAAAAGATACATAAAAATTTGCAATATTTAATATCTTTATGTCTCCAGAAAAGCTACAGCTTGTTTTCCTTGTAGGCCAAGCATATTGCCTGAGTGAGAATACATCACAAGTATTAAAGGTTTTTCAACTACACATTTTACCATAACCACATGTATATATGGATATATGTTTAGTTATATACATAAAACAAACACATGCACATGACCCAGAAAGACTCTCAGAAATATTTCACTCCTGTCCGTTCTGGTTGCCATTTTAACTCAAGTACTCAGTGTATTTGCTTCTTCCTCTCACGCTGTTCGGCATCACAAATAGTTAAGATCTGAAATACCAACACAGCGAGTATAAGGATAGTCAACTGTTTTTATTAATGATTTCTCCACAAACATATCACAGTCCAGTAAACACAGAGTTGTTCTGTGCTGTTGTTCTAAACGCAGCTAATAGCAGGATGTAATTTGAAGCAGCTTCAGCTCACTTACAAACCCCTTGCTCTGTTAATTGTGATTTCACACCCCACTAAACAGCACAGCCTGGAGCTAATGCTCCTGCGGGGAGCAGTTAGTGTTCTGAAGCTGTCCTCTCTAGTGTTGTCCTGTCTCTGTGGTTAACTTCTCCTTTCTCAAAAGCTCAGTAGAGTGAAGTAGGTGACTTCCACAAGAAAGCATCTTTTTTTGTCCCTCACCTGGCAGGAGGCAGCCTGTTGCTCCACCTATTTTGGGCTTCCTTTGTTTCAACCTTTTTTTTTTTTTTTTTTTTTTTTTCATTGTTCCCCCAAACATAGCCAATGCAAGCTTTCTGTTTCCTACAGCTGGCAGGCTCAATCCCTGTGATTAAACAATACAATGCTTCCTTCTGTTCTGGCTTAACCTCACCAGTGGCCCTGATTCCTTCCTTAAGTAACTGTGCCCTCAGAAAGGGATAAGACTGTCTGATGGAAGGAAGGTGTGGGCAAGGATTCTAAATCATTTGGAGGAAATGAACAAGTCCCTGGCTGAGATCAGAACATGTACTGGAAGAGGAGAACACAGTGTATTACCCTCACACATGTTCTCAGATATGTGCCACGTGCAGACTGAATCTTCGTTCATGGCAAGGGACCATAAAGAAGTTGAAAAGAAGACCCTAAAATAGGAATTTGGAGGAATTCTCTTCCCAGGGGACTTAGATTCTTTATATGAATATCTAGTGGACCAAAGAGCAGGCTGGGTGATATCTGAGGCTTCTGGCCTGTATAACCTACAAATACACAGATTTCTGAAAGAGGAGCACAAGCTCAGTGGTAGTAAAAGGAAAAGGAGCAGCTTGAAGAACCAGACAGGGAACAATCGTATTACAGGGGATGCTGTAAAATGTCCCATAGAAATTGGGAGTGCTATCCCTCTGGTCACTGGTCACTGATTAGCACAGCGGTTCTCCTTTGGCCCACCTTTTTGCAGGTAGTGTCATTGTCACACCTCCATAAGGAATAATGACACATTCCAGAGCAGTGGCTGCTATGAGCATTTATGAACCTGTTTAGACAAAGCACAAGTACACTGACACGGGGTTCATGCAAAGTCTAACCAGCATCCATAATAGTCTAGAAAAGAAAGATTCGGACTGTCCTTAGCTATTTAAAAATGAAATAAAACTAAAAACTGACATTTTACATTTTCAAATTCTTACTGTCACAGTTTTTCTACGTAATGAAGTAAAGGTGTTTTTTATATAATGTCTGTCTTTTACTCAATATTCCATTTTCCTCTGGGTAGCATATAAAATACTATTCTTTGGGTGACAACTTGTATAGGGCCTATAAAACTAGAGTCCTCTTACTGTGAAATGGGTCCCTTGGCTACTATGGAGGTAGATGCTTGGACAGCTCCCAGAATGGGAAAGTTTTGCCTACAATTTCACAGGAATTGCAGGCCAGGGCTTTTGAAATCCCTCAAGGTTATTACCCTATATGTATGTTAAACAGTAGACATAAGTGTTTTATGCTAAGCACAAGTTAAGAAAACATCTGGACAAGTTGATGAGATTGGAACTAAATGTGGCCTTGATGAGAAGGCTAATGGTTGCCAGATGCGGCAATAGACTCGTGGTCAGAGGTCCCCCTCCTGCTTGGGACCACACCCAGGTGTCATGGCCTAGAACTCTTCTGGATCTAAGATTCAGCATGTGTACACTTCTGACTATAACACTGGGAGTAAGGAGTGTTAAGTGAAGTCAACATAAAAACTGCCTAAACACAGAAAGGCCAGAGAGGCACAGGCAGCTGAAGGTTTCTAGCACACTGTATCCTTTTGCATCCATCTTTTGGAGTTCGGTGGGGTGTGATGACACCCTTCCCAAAGGACCAAGTTTTAAAATCAAAGTCAAAAAACTGCGAGTCACACAGACTAATGCCATCATGCAATGACTGGGCTCCCTGATCAAGTAGTGTATGTGTGTCCATAAATAGTACACTTACCTATTTACAGCTGAAAGCTTGAAAAGAAACAGTAAGAAAGACAAAATTAACTCCTATGAGATCAAAAGGATGTGGCATTTTCCATTCCATAGTGAAGATAAGAAAGCTGACATTTATTGGAAATGATAAAACAAAAATTTGTAATATACGTGTATTTCATCAAAAGTGTTCATTGCAAAGCTGTTACGTGCATGGAAATGCATTCTCTATCACAAGGAAAGATACCTGTATAAATTTTCTGAAACTCATAGAATCAGCTATGATAACTGGTTTAATAAAACAACTTGCCAGGTATGTATACCACTGTGGGACCATAGTGGCCCAGAGTTACTAAAGAAGGGAACATGAGGATGGCAGGAGTTGGCTACCTCCTTGCTCCCAACCTGGAGCCACAAAGCTGGCTCTCCCCACCATCAACCCCAGCAGGAATGTATTACCCTGACAGTTTTCAGGCTTCACTCCTTGTTTGACCTAATACAGTTTTTCCCTCTGGACCCTACGACCCCTAAGTATGTAGATGATGCATCTTCCAACACTTCTGCCTGGCCAATGGTACAGGGCCACACAAACCTTGCCCCAGAGACCCTAGCCACCTACCAGGGACATAAATGCCCTCACCACCCCAAATCCAGCCCCCCCTTCCCCCAATAAACACACCAGTTCTCTGAAGCTGTTCCCTGGTACATTGCCTGAGCACTCATTGACCACCCAGACACTGCACTGCAGCTGCCAGGACCTGCCTAGGCTTCCCTCCCTCCAGTCCAGCTTGGTGCCTAACTGGCCCGACTATCTTGAAGGGGAGGTGGACATGCAGCAGCATACATACCACAGTTCACATTATAACGAGAAATACGTTTTTTGTATTATACACTGTAACCAAACATTTGATCTATCTTTTCTCTAAAATCATACAACTTGAACAAATCAAGCTATGTAGGTCTTACTCAGTCTACAAGCCAGCCAGCTAAATGAACATCCAGACTTGAAAAATAAAAACATGATGAGTTAGAAATGAAAGGGAATGCTGGGAGCTTATGCGGGGCTGTTAGCTCACTCGTGGGCACAGGCGTGGGTCCTAATGGGCAGAGTTGTGGTTCCCACTGCTCTGTGGAGCAGAAGCGCCGGATTTTGACTGAGTTCCCTCCACGCGGCTGAGGGGGAAGTTGCAGGGGGTGGGGAGATCTCAGTCTGAGGTCCCACGAGGGCAGGGCTTTTGAGTGGGAACCCCGGACAAGAAGCCTAGAGTCTGGGAGCATGGAGAAATGTATTCCGTCCTTTGCAGGGTCTCCAGCCATCTCTAGCCAATGCTCTACCAGAAACCAAGCTATCCTTTTGACGGTCCCACAAGCTTCCTTCACTTATATGTGTGCTAACATAGAAGGGGCCAGCTCTTTCTAAAAGGCAGTCATGCTCTGGGTAAGAAGCCAGAAAAGAACCTAGCCTGGTACACAAATGGTGTTGGGCATGGAATTTGAAGTTAATTATTGCTGACAGCTAGCGCAGACCTTCTGTAACTATCTTCTATAGAGTTTCCACTGCTGTGATAAAGCACTGTAACCAAAAAGAACATGGGAAGAGTTTATTTTCATTTTACAACTCTTAGGTCATACTCATATCAGTGAGGAAAGTTAAGGCAGAAACTCAAGACGGGAACCTAGAAGCAGGAACTAAAGCCGAGACCAGGAAGTAACACTGGACTTGCCCTACATAGCTTGCTCAGCCTGCTTTTTTACAGAGTTCAGGGTCACATGCCCAGGGTGGCATCACCTCCATGGGCTGGGCCCATTCACACTAATCATTGATTTAGAAACGTGTCCTGCAGATCTGCCTACAGGCCATTCTGGGCGTGGGAGGGTAGGTAGAAACGGGCATTTCTTCCATGGAGGTCCCCTCTTCCCAAATGCCTAGTTGGCAAAAACCTAACCAGGACAATGGCTAAGACTTCTAACAACATAACAATGGAAATTAAGTTGTCTTTGGTAATGTTCTATTCTTAGCGTAAAAATTGAATAATATCTTCATCCAGAATGATTTGAAGCAACGGGGCCCAGTTCATTCCCAAGAAATGCTTCCTACAAAAGAAAAATCAGAAGAACAGTGTATCGGTCACTTTATGATGCAGTGATAAAATAGTCTGACCAAAAAAAAAAAAAAAAAAAATTGAAAAAAACGAAAACAAAACAAAAAACTTAAGAGAAGGGTTTATTCTGATATACAGTTCTGAAGGGGGCCGAGTTCACGCTGGCAGGGAATGTGTGGCAACAGGAGAGTGAGACTGGACTGTAATCAGGAAGCTGGCTCTTCACAATTCACCTCTACACAAGACGCAGAAAGGAAAACCGGAAGTGAAGGTAGGCTTATAAAACCACAAAGCCAAACCCTGTGACGCATTTCTACGAGGAATTCACCTCTTGATAGTTCCATAACTTTCCTAAATTGTGCTTTCAACTGGAGACCAAACCAAGTGTTCAAATTTATGAGCGTGTAGACATTTCTCATTCAAACTCAAAGCAAGTAAGGAAGAGAAAACTTCCTAAAGGTATGAATGAATCAAGTTGCTGTGAGCATTTACCACTTTCAGTGGCGGTGCTTTTATTTCCAAGTTGTTCTGGCATTTTATAATACTTAGCTCCCACAAATATGGAACAGTCCATAACTTATTTGATGCTCTGGAACTTAGGTTCTGCCTCCTGCCATTCATGGAAGCAGAGCTCATCATCTAAGCAGGATGCTGGAGAGCTATCGTGAGAAGTTCTCTTCATAGATGATGAAGAAACAAAGGCTGAAGTTAGCTAGTCCTGAAATTACAATGGTTTTGAATGGTGATGGCAATGTGGGATGGCTTGACAAACTGTACCTATTGCCACAATTTTAATAGAAGCTAGCAGCTACTACAGTGTTACATATCATCTCACTTAATCTTAAAATAACAGTATTAGGTAGAGTGATATTGTAATTTTCCTTTGTTGTGCCTGTTGAATTAAAGCAATAAAGGTGGCTATATGATCGCATAAACCAGATAAAAACATTTAATTACACATCTCACATTATGAAAGAGTAGATATTCTGTCTTAAATCAGAACAAAAACTGTTCACATACAACATTCTAGTTTCCACTCTGCTCTGTCTTAAATACTCTGACCAAAAAAAAAAAAAAGGTTATGGAAAAGCAAGTTATGGAAAAAGAGCTTTTATTTGACTTACTCTTCCAGGTTATAGTCCATCAGTTAAAGAATACAGAGCAAGTACTCACCCAGAACTTGAAGAAGAAGCTATAGAGCAGTTGTTTTCAACCTTTGTAATGCTGTGACCCCTTATTATAATTCCCCGTGTTATGGTGACCCCAAGCATAAAACTGTTTCATTGCTCCTTTGTAACTGTAATTTTGCTGTTATGAATCATAATGTAAATATATGATAGGCAGGATATTTGATATGCAACCACTGCCATAGCAGACCACTAATTGCTGGCTTGCTCACTGGGTTCTTGATTAGTTATACAGCTCAGAACCACCTGAATGCCACTGGTGCCACTCTCAGTGTTGGGATCCTCTATGCAAATTAATGATGAAGACCATCCACCATACACATAGCCATAAGCAATCTTACTTGTCTAATCCCATAATTGAAACTCTCTTCTCAGTAACTCTAGGCTGCACT
The DNA here is from genome assembly GCF_011762505.2 of Arvicanthis niloticus. Classification (NCBI taxonomy): domain Eukaryota; kingdom Metazoa; phylum Chordata; class Mammalia; order Rodentia; family Muridae; genus Arvicanthis; species Arvicanthis niloticus. The sequence goes on along the minus strand of NC_047672.1, from coordinate 62,764,593 downwards.
TGCCAACTAAAGTTAAGTGAGACATACATGCACACCATAAATTTTTACAAATTGCATCTTTTCTACATAAATTTTTAATTTCAGTAGGTTTTTCATCCACTTATTATATCCTAAAGCTTCCTTTCTCTGCTCATTGAAAATTACAAATATAGCTGGGTAGTGATAGTGCACACCTTTAATCCCAGCACTATGGAGGCAGAAGCAGGTGGATTTCTGTGAGTTCAAAGCAAGCCTACAGAGAGAGAACAGGTAGGGCATCACAGAGAAAACTGAAAACTGAAAAGGAAAATTATAAATATAGACCAAGATGCATGATAGATTGTGAAAGTATGTAGTGCATCAGCAACATCTCAGATGCCACGGCATAGTATTTCCCCCACTGTCTTCCTATTGTGGTTTCTAGAAATGATTTTGAAGGTGTGTTGTTAAATTTATCGTGAGTGGTATGCTAGTAAATATCCAACAACCAGATCTTGGGGATTCATTGGAGGACCAATTTTTAATATTTGTTGATTTCTGTAGTGAAAATATTCCCAGTACTGCCAATTTTAAGTTATCAATACAATGCCACCAAACACAGATTTGAGGAGACATATACGTAATTGGCATTTGAAAGTCTGTACTGGTAGCCTACAAAATAATAATGGTTTCCCTTTTTTTTCAAAAACAAAATTAGCTGATTTTTAAAAATTATTTTAACATCATATGGAATGACACAAACTACTCTATTATTAATAGAGATAATTACACAATGGCATTTTGTTACATACTTGATGGTGCTAGGGAAATATTAAGCCTAAAATCACATACTGTTTCATATATTCAAATGAAACATATTGGCTTTTTCATATATTGGCTTATATAGGAATATAAATGCTAACTTACAAGTAAAAGGACTTGAAGAATGTCACCTGACTCCTCATGCCTAACTACTGAATACTAGGGTACTGAAAATTTCATCATTAAAAACATTTCTCTTTTCTCAGGGACAATGTTTCTGCTCTATTTGGAAAATGATCATCCCTAAGAGGGTAATAAATTAGTTTGCATTTATTTATTAAAGATTAATTCCTTAATATATCATATTATTTGTTACCTTGTTTCCTGTTGGATAGCAGAACACCGAGGCTGAGTAAGTAATAAGGAAAGGGCTCATTGGCTCTTCATTCTAGATCCTAGATTCTAGACAGTCTAAGGCCACATCTGCTGAGGGTCATGGCCTGCTTCAGTTTAAAGCAAAAAAGCAAGTGGGAACTTGTACAGGAAAAGTAAAAGGCAAATTAGGAAAATAGAAATCATGTTATGGAACCTGCTCCTACAACTAACATAGTTTGCAGAATCAAGCTAGCAAAAGTCCTTTTGTGAGGGCATTCCTCCAAAGACTTCTTCTCTCAGAACCTATCTTCTCACAGTGCAGCACTGAGAACTAAGGCTTTGTGTGAATTTGGGAAGGAACAAACAATATCTAAAGAATGGCAGATGCTCTCGTTTGTATTAAGAGGACTAAGGAAGTAAAAAGCCAGACCATAACCTATAGGACAGATAACTTGGGAACAGTAACTTTTCAGAAAATGCTCTGCACAATAAGGAGAATGAAAGGGGAGTATCAAGAAACCTAGGCTGAGTCTGAGGATTGAACCAACACATTTAGAAATAAAGAAACACGGAAAAAATTGTTGAGAACCGCCCCACGCTTGGGGGCCAAAGTGTTGGGACCTGTGCTCTGGCCAAGAGAGAGAGTGGGGCTGCAGGGGCGGGAGACTCGAAGAATGGAGACAAGACAGAGGTTCTGATCAAGTCTCAAGTCTCTTTTATTGAAGGGAATTCTGAGGTATTTATACGCTTTTGCCACATGCCTTGCAGGTGTTGATATGACGTAAGCCTTATAGGCATGGCTAGCGTGGATAGCATGTGCACTGTGCGCCTTGCAGGCTTGGATACCACGTGTGCCTTAGAGGCATATATGGCCTGGATAGCACGTGGACAGCACATGAACTGCATGCCTTGCAGGCGTGGCTACCACGTGCGCCTTGCAGCTGGGGGCAGTAAACAGCAAAACAAAATATATGGGATATCAGAGTGTGCTTCAGCTGTTGTAGGCTGTTGAAAACCAAATCTCTTATCAGGGTATATGGTTCCAGATGGCTGCAAAGATAATCTAGCCGATTTCTGCTAAAAGTCAGCTCCCAACAAAAAATTGTGGGAATAAATAAAACATATTTAGAAAGAAAGAAATAGGAGAAACTCTATGGTAAAAAGTAGAACAATCTATGAAGAACATTGGTCTTAGTTTAAGTACATAGTAGGTACTCAATAGTATTTACTATCCTTTAAGGTTAGTTTTTGGTTTTTGAGACAAGACCTTCCATGTAGCCCAGGCTAGCCTCAAGCTTGTAATCCTCCTACCTAATCAAATTCGAGGACTATAGGTGTACCTTTCCATTCCTACACCAATCTTCCCATCTCTAATGGAAATAAGACAAAGGTTGTTTTAACTGTTGTTCTATTGCTGTGACCAAGGCAACTTTTAAAAGTATTTAATTAGGAGCCTGCTTACAGTTTCAGAAGGTTAGTCCATTATCACCAATGGCAGGGAGTAGGGCATCAGGCAGGCAAGCAGGCAGGGATGGTGCTAGAGAAGTAACTGAGAGCTACATTATGACTCAGAAGCAACAGGTAGATCAGGGGTCAGGGTGGGGTGGAATGGGCCTAACCTGGGCTTTTGAAATTTTAGAGCCCACCTCCAGTGACTCACCTACTCCAACAAAGTCAAACCTTCTTTTTTAAAATTTCTTTTATTGGATATTTTCTTTATTTACATTTCAAATGTAGTCTACTTTCCAGGTCTCCCCTCGGGAAACCCCCTAACCCATCCATCCAGGGCTACATAATGATACCCTGTCTCAAACAAACAAACAAAAGCCACGCCTTCTAATCCTACCCAAACAGTCCCACTAATGGAGAGACCAGGCATTCAAACACATGTGCCTGTGGGGGCCATTCTTATTCCAACCATCACAAATGATATTTAGGAGTCCTTTAATGTGAAGTGGTGTGACTTATGTCAATGTGAGAAGTTAAAAAATATGTCATTGTCTCTGATAACAGAAAAACTTAAGCTGGATTAGCAGCACATATCTTAATATTTGTCTCATTTTCCCCCTTATCTTGGATCTGCATTTCTCTGGATTTATGCTCAAATAGGCTCATGTTTCATGGTAGTTAAGATGGCTGCCAGCTCTGGCTTCTCACCATCCCACTTGGGCATTCTTGTAGAGAGACAGTCCTTCTTCCTATAGGTTCTTTGCTTTTGGTGAACTAACCTAGCTGGCAAAGATTTGGCCACGGGCTCATCCCAATTGCAATGATCTTGACGCCCATCAATCATGTGGTCACAGGGAACCTGGAACATCAAGAACTGATTTCTCCTTGAGAACAAACATGTAATCTGATCTTCCAGAAAACTATGATGTAGTTTCCAGAAAAAAGGGAAAGGAATCCTAGGTTGCCAAACTATAAAGGAAAAGCCAATTGTTTCAGCTAATAAGTCCTTTACATAGCAACAAGCTGCCACTTAAATAAGTAAGTAACATATTTTAAAATATAAAAAAGTAAAACTTCCCCAATTCCCCTAATGCGTTATTCCACAAGTAAATTGAAAAGTGATATTCAAAAGGCCTAACAGTCAGTGGGGTTGGACCGTTGCTACCAGTGAGACCAACAGCAGTCACATTGTCAAGGGCATCCATGCACTGGTTTACTCTATTTCCAAAACTGTCCTTTTATCTTTGGTTTTAGTAGTAGAAGTACAACTTGGCTTATAAGCCTGTAGCTTTATTTATAATTATATGTATTCCCATGTACTGAGCTTCTTTCTGTTATAACCTAACGTTTATCTTTAAATCTGGAACGTTGTCAGCCATTATTTCTTTAATCTCCAATGAATATTTTCATCATCTTTTACAACTGTTTTTCCATTTCTAGTCTGCTACTCTCCCCTAAGAAATCATAATTTATATCTGAGAACTTTGTTATGTGCAAGGAATCCTTGGTCCAAACCCTTAAAGGTATAGAATACTGACTGCCCATGACCTCTGATGTCTGCAAGTATCAAGTCTGATAAATCCACTCTTTCTCTCACCTCAACCTCCTGCTCTGCTCCATCTTTATGCAGCCCTAGTTCCTGAGAACTGCAACCCATCACAGAACTCCAATCTGTCTTTTCATTTCAGTAAGATTGTCAAGAAATGATCATGTCAAGTAAGATTGGCATGAAAGAAATTGAGTGTGCCATGCGGAGTCCAAAGAGGGACCATGAGGTTTCCTATCGTACTTCCTCCTCTTAAAGTCACATTTTACTTAATTCAGCTTTTAATTGTGTAGTTATTTTCAGCAGGAAGACAAGCCCTATATGAATCGTTATGACATGGTCACAAACAAGTCAGACACTGATATTATAAGTCAGCATATGTATCTCTATCTATCTATCTGTCTGTCTATCGATCTATCTTTCTATCTCTCCACCTGTGTGTGTATTTCTCTAGTTGACTCCAAACTTTTGATTAATCTTCTTTAGCCTCTGAGTGGAGTCGCAGAATTCTTCAGATCTCCTGACCTATCTCTCAAACACATAGGTGCTACTTGAAATTTATTTAACCAACATTTTGATAATTGTGTTGAGACATTATAAAGTGGCTAAGAGTATCCAATACATTGTCCTCGAATGATAGACAGTTGTTTATAATCTAATGGGGAAAAAGAACAACTTCTAATTGAAATACTTTAGCCCTAGTGGGATAGTTCAGTGGGTAAAGCACGTGCATGAGAACTAGAATTCAGATTCCTAGAACCCATATAAAAGCTGGGTCGTCATGTAAAGGCCAACATCCCTGGGACACACTGAATAGCTAGACTAGACAGACATGGTTCCGTGAGAGATTCTGCCGTAGTAAATAGACAGGAGACAACAGGAGGAAGATGCCAGGCTTCAATTACATACCTTCACGTATACATCTTCACACATGCATAATTATGCATATGACCAAAAACAAAATAAAGAAATAAACTGGTCAAACGAAACAAAACAACATAAAATCCTCAAGAATAACCTAGCAGAGAACATAAACTCATCCAAATGACAGAATCCTCACAACTGTAGTAAGACAACAAAGAGAGACAGTTTAGATTTTCTCAAAACCTGGTTTTAAATAGCCAGATATTTGTAATTGCTTCTCTGTTCTCTTTTAGATGCTGTGACAGAATATCCAAGCAAAACAGCTAAAGGGGGAAGAGTTATTTTTGTCCAGAGTCTCAAAGGTTTCTATTCATGGTCACTGTCTCTGGACCCATGTATGCTAGGGGAGAAAGCATCCTGAGGCTTACTTAATGGCTTAGTGGATTACCTAACAGCAAACAATATATTAAGACAAGAAGGACAAGACACCCTTCAAAAACATGCCCCACTCACCAACTTCCGCCCATCGGATCCCACCTTCTGCTTTTCACTACCTCCAATTATGTCACCATATTAGGAATTCATCAAAGCATCTATCTATTGATTAGGTCAGAACCTCCAAGATCCAATCCCTTCCCAACAGCCCATTTGCCTCTTCTCTGACAGCTAAGCACCTCATAATGAGTCTATGGGGAACAGTTCATATGCAAACCATAAAAGCTTCTCAAAGACCTCTGGGACATTACACTCTTTGTCTTCTTCCTTACCTCAGCAGGAGTGGGGAAGTGCAGTCATGTTATTATTATATTCTCTGGTACTTAAGTGCTCACACGCTGTAGCATCTCTTCATTCTATTTTTTTTAAAGTGGAAACCTAAGACCAAGAGCTCTGTATTTTGTTGCCTACAAATCTAGAATCTGAAAAATTACAGCAACTATCTAGGCTGACCTTTAATAATTTTCTCAGGCTTGTTAGGCAGAAGGGATTTGAGTACTCTGTGGAATCTATCAGTAAACTTAGGTGTTTATTTCTGGGGAAACGTGACTATGGTTTCAGGCGTTACACCTCCCAGGTAACCCTCTTCTTCTTCTGGCTGAACTACTTGTTCGTTGAGTCAAGGGGAATTCAGTTTCCACACCATCACCTCGGGAGAGAAAGGAAAAGACATATTAGTATTCACAGTGAACAGAAATGTTTTCCGCCCACGTATCACAGGGGTTATATTCATAGCAAACCTCTGAGATTCCATTAATGCAGTGATTAATAAAACATTCCTGAGCAGGTTGCCTACAGAGAGGCCTACACAGGCTTGTTTATAGTTGACACATCGCTCATCATCCTTGGATGGAGAGCTCCTTGGTAGAGCTGTAGTCCTCCAGCTGCATATGAATGTGGCTAAGCAGGGAACCTGTTTGTCTAGAGACTGAGCTGCTTTCGGCTTTACAATGAATGGGAACTGAGAAGTGCTTTCTGATTTTCCCTTAATTTGATATGTTGTCACGCAGAGAAAAACATTTGCATCGAATTAAGCATGTTCATCTATTTTTCCATGTTAATTTTTAATTTCCTTTATCCTTCCATTCTTGGGGCTTCATTTTAAGCAATGCTAAGTTTTTCTAAATTATGCATAGCTCTACCTCCTTAATCATTTTAAATTCTATTTTAAGGGGAAGGTAAATAAGAAAATACTAAGATGGTGTTTTTAAGCATTCCTTTAATTGATTGTTTAATTGTAATTGTGTTAGACTACATTCAATAGTACTTGAAGATGACGGATGTCATCCTGCCATGAGATTATTAGTCAACTTGTGTTGGTACTCTGAATATCTTAGGTTAAATAACATTATTTAGTTTATAATTAAATAATATTTCTAGGTATCTAACTCATTACCTAGTACAGATAGAGTAAATATTCAATAAATGTTTTACCTGAGTCAATGAATCTCTGAAGCTTTTGAAATATGATAATATACATGTTTTCTACTTAGTATTCCCCTGACCTAAAAACCTAGAAGTAAATGTGTACCTGTTTGATAGTTTCATAGGAACCCAACTCAGTTGCAATTTCCAAATCTAAAGAAAGCATTTTCTCTTGTTTGTATGTGCTTGGTATGCCTTATCCAAAATGCTCGGGGACAGAAATATTTTAGATTTCAGGTTATTGCAGAAATTTTAGAATATTTGCAGATTTATAATAAAACATATTGATGATGTAACTCAAATCCAAATATGAAGTTTACTTGTGTTTTATGTATACATTACACTCATTCTTGAGGTAATGTTTTAATTAATACTCCTGTGTTTGGGCTGTAGGCATTATTTGTACTTCAGTGTACAATTTTCATTTGCTCTCTGTTTGTCCTCAAGTTTCAGATATTGTAGCAGTTTATATTTTCAAACTGAAGATCCTCAATCTATTCAGATCTATTCATTTTCTTATTTCATACCAGTTATATACTGTCTTACCACTGAAATGTGCAAAAGGGGAAAAGCATCTGGGTAATTAGACAGTTAATGAGATTAAAACCATGCATTTCCCTGTTTCAATCCTTATTTGCCATGCTGTGAGTTAAGAGTATAGTGTATGCAGCCCCTCACAAAATTTTCATTCAGTATCTTCTGGAGTGTAAGTGGCATATTAAGTCCTGGATACACAAAAATAGCACACATACATACACACACACAGGTGTAGGGCGGTTTGCACACTCATGGGCATGGATCCTGTTGGGCAGTTGTGGTTCCTGCAGCTCCAGGGATCAGCAGAACTGCGGGATTTTTGACTGAGCTTACTCCTCACCACACTGGGCAGACCCATGCCCAGGCGTGGTGAGATCTCACTCAGTCTGAAGTTCCGTGGGGGGCAGGGCTCTTGAGTGGACTGGAGGCTTGTGGTTTCCATCCTTTAGGCTCCCAGACACCACTGGGGCTGCTGAAGAACAGAGAAACAAGGGAGAGAGAAAACCCCAACAATGCCCCATGGGAAAGAGACTCTTTGGCTATTGTACTCTCTTGGCTAACTCGGCCACCCAGCGGGAGATTAGGTGGCATCAGCAGTGGTGGTGGCTCAGCTCATTAGTTAAAGGCCTACTCCACGATTCCCCACAACAGGGGCCCCAAAGAAACGAGGAAGTACATGGTTTTAAAGGATTTATTGTTGTGGCGGGTGATAGATGAATCTGGCTGTACCCCCCAAAACTCAGGGCAGACCTGAGTTAAATAAGGAGGGAAGAGGATCTGGGAAAGAATGCTTAATTGGCCACACCCTCTGCCCTTTAGGTATCTCATTAGTATGTAGATCTCTTCAGGCCCTCTACCTGTGGAGGTAATACAAACCTCTTGGGAGGAGCTGCATTACCATACATAACCGAAAGGCGTGGGTCAATGAAGGTGTTGGGGGGAAGGGGAACTTGGTGTCAGGAGCCTGGAGTCTGGGGGCATGGCCAAACACCTACCTTCATCCCATTGGGGTCTGGGGTTCGAGGCATGTGCTTGTCCAGGAACCAAGCTATCCTTTCACAGACCTCTGCCCCACACACAGGGACACAGGCCTGCTTGCACACACATGTTCATACACATACACACACTTGTGCACACACTTGCACACATACATACATTCACAGGGGCATGTACTTGCTTGCACATACACGCTTACATATACATGTTTACACATGCGTGCTTGCACACACATTCTTACACACATGTTTACATACATACTTATTCATACATGCTTGCATACACATGCTAACACGTGCCTACACATACATGCTTGTATACACATGCTAACATATATGTGTATACATACATGCTTGCACACATGTGCTTACACACATTTACACATGTGCTTGCACACACACTACTTGTGGAGCAATTATGCCTTCATATGCAATCAGTTTTAGAGTAACATGATGATTCACCTGAGGTGTTGTTTTTCTCAGAGTACATTCTCAACAGGCAGTTAAGATCCCTGCAGACTATAAGGTCATCATTCTGTTTTTAGGAATCAGTGTCAAACCCCCTTCACGCCCTTTTTTAAGGGATTTTTTTTTAAGGGATCAAAAAATGTCAGTAGTTTTTAAAGATATACAGTAAACCTTCTTTGAATTAATTATTCTCTCTGATTAGGCAAATAAAATTGTGATTTTTCTAGAGCAATTCCTGCATCTTCATTATTAGTGATAATGATCGGTGTCTTTTGCCTTCCGGTGATGGCACTTATACTTCAAAGAGAATTGTACACAAGATCAAAGGAATGAGATAATTGATGTGTAACCACCATAAAGAATGGCTCTCTGCTATCAACTTAAAAAAATACATTGTTTTAAGAATTTCTGGTGCTCTGTGGCAGATTGTGCAGAGAGGCTCTAGGTTAACCTTAAGCATTTCAGTGGCTGCTGACATCTCATAGATTCATGCCTTAATTGATGAATTTAACAAAACTCAGATAATTACATGTTTCAAGAAAACAATTCATCCTTTGCCCAAGTGGTGAAAACGCCCAGAAGCTGAGTTCTAAAGGGCACTGCTATCGTGAGAATGTCAAAATGTCAGAAATGTTGAGACATACCCTGGACTAAGACCTGTCTTGAATTTGAATCTTTTTTTTTTTTTTTTGATATTTTAATAATCCTAAAAGCTCTATCATTCATTCCCAAGAAACATATAAGGAAAGAAATATGGATAAGAGCACTAGCAAATATTTCTTGAACAAATTGCAACAGGAATATCACGCAGAATTTGGGGGATTTAACTGGGAAAGGGAAATACAAAAAGAAAAACAAAAAGGAAACAAACAAAAAGCACTTATGATATTCCTGATGTTTCTGAAATGTCTTCATTAAGACTCCAGTCTTAATATCATAAGTATTTGGAGGAGAGAAGACAAAAGCATCCCTTGGGAAGAGCAAAGGATGGTCACAAACATCTGTGCGTCCCCTAAAATGCACATAGTCTAATGTTTCTGGAGCTGAAGATTTAAAAGCAGGAATAGAACAAAGTCGCCATGTATGATAAGCTGTAGGACTACAGCACTCACTAGGGATGAGGTCATAGAGCACAGCGAGACACTCAAAGAAGTCAGGTTCTAAAGGGAAAGTCAAGGAAAGGCTTACAGACTGGTAGGAAATGGGTCACAGTAATCAAATCTGTGTACTAGAATATCTCTTCCAGAGAGATACTTTTCAGCCTGTTAGCATTTGCTGATCTATCTGAGAGTATACAAGCTCTGCCCAAAGCAATAATCCACCGTATAAGCCCAGAACCACACTCATTGCAGTCCTTACGAAGATTTTCATTGTGAGAGCCACATCAGTACTTGCCTAACACCTCATAAATACTTGCCTAATACAAAAAGCAGGCATCATACTTTCCACCATAAGATAAACAATAATAAATTTTGAGAAAGAGTTTTCTTTTCTGGGGTCATAAAAGGGTACACTGAGGCTGAGAACAGTTCTACTGAGGCTACCACCATAGCTGTGCTACAGGTGACAGGAACCCATCATGAAGACATAAAGGTCTGTGGCTTCAAAGAGGTTGAACAGGAAGATTCTTTAGTTCTTATGGCTAATTGGAAGAGTGTTGAAGGACATGAAGGGGACAGAACTCCCGAGGGCAAATTTCTGGCTTGAGAGCTTAGATACAGAACTAAGAGGACATTGATTATATATAGACTCTGAAAATGTTTCAGAGATGTGTGGCTAAAAAATACATAACAAGCCATCAGTGCTGGAACTCAGAACACATTTAAATGGTAGTTCAAACTTGAAAAATGTTAGTACAGAAACGGGAAGTAGGAATGGGGGGGTAGCTATTCAACAATGAGATTTGTTATATACGGAGAAGTAAAATGAGAATGGTAATAGGAAATAAGCCACACTGTATGTAAGGTCTTAACAGATAGATAACAGTCAAGATTCCAATAAAAGCCAACTGAAATCAGTACCAGAGTTGGACTGATCAATTTAGGCATCCATCAATGGTCTTAACATCTATATAATTATTGTTGCTTTTATAAATTGTTTTTGTTCATATAACTTTTATCTCTTTAGGAATCCGGTGACGGGCTCCTTTAGCCCTACCCTCCTTTATCTGAAGGACAGGCCAGAGATCCCACTTGGAAATGAGAGAAGACTAGAAGAAAACATTGACTCCACCCAGTGATATCTCCAAGAGATCCAGGACCAGGATTCATGAAGATGTTGACAAGACTACAAGTTCTAATGTTAGCTTTGTTTTCAAAGGGATTTTTACTCTCTTTAGGAGATCACAACTTTATGAGGAGGGAAATTAAAATAGAAGGAGACCTTGTTTTAGGGGGCTTATTTCCTATTAATGAAAAAGGCACTGGAACTGAAGAGTGTGGTCGAATCAATGAAGATCGAGGCATCCAGCGTCTGGAGGCCATGTTGTTTGCCATCGACGAAATCAACAAAGACAATTACTTGCTCCCAGGAGTGAAGCTGGGGGTTCACATTTTGGATACATGTTCAAGAGATACCTATGCATTGGAGCAATCACTAGAGTTTGTCAGGGCATCTTTGACTAAAGTGGATGAAGCTGAATATATGTGTCCTGATGGATCATATGCTATTCAAGAAAACATCCCTCTGCTCATTGCAGGAGTCATTGGTGGTTCATACAGCAGTGTTTCCATACAGGTAAGACCAGTAAATGCTACTGTAAACAGCTGTATCACTTTTTTTATGTTGCAGGATAACAGAATTCGATGTTGCTAATAATTTTATGAATGGATGATATTAATGACTCAATATTTAGTTTTAATATTTAGTATTTTAATATAGAACATTCTGCCACTGAAAATTACTTTGAAGTATATTGGATGGTTACAACAAAACGAACAGCCACCAAATTTAGTGGCTCAACACAATTATTTATTAATGTACAATCTGAAAAACAGTTGAGTGGATGAGTAAAGGCTCAGCTATAAGGGGTACTTTTCAGGTTGTCTCCTTTCTTCTTCCTGTAATCGGTGAGATTCTCAGAATGATTTTAGAGTAATATCAAAGATACAAAAGAATGCATGTACAACTTCTTAAGCTCCTTCTAAAATTCTCTGCTATATCATATTCGCTACTCTCCCACCAGCAGAAGCAACTCACAGAGCTCAAAGTAAAAGATTGAGAAAAAATAATCTGTCCACAGTATGAGTGCTGCAAAGTTACATATCATGGTCCTTATAAGTTGACTTGTATTTGGGGCCATTCTTGCTATCAATGACCAGAAGCTACAGGATCTCTAAACCCTATTTTTCACACAACCTTTTTGTTCTTTCTTCAGAGATTATATATATATATATATATATATATATATATATATATATATATATATATTTCCTCAATGAAAGTATATTCAGAGAAGCCAATTAATAGAAATTAGGAGAGAGAGAAAGAGAGACAGAGAGAAGAAGAGACAGAGAGCGGGGAGGAGAGACGGGGGAGAGAGACAGATTTTAGCATACAAATTAGATAAGTTAGCTCTCATGACTTCATTAGAGAAAAAAGAAACATCTCAAACTCCTTCAGTGCTCACCCACAAAGCCACAGAATTTTAGAGCTAGAAAGGGGCCAAGAAGTCATCCAGCTCGATTTCCTCACTTTCCCAATTCCCCCAAAAGACTGGCTTCATGAAAACCCCCCTCTCTAGGCAGAATGAGAGCTAGGCCTAAGATCGATCTTTTGTGCTGTTTCAGCTACCCCAACTGCTCCAATGTGCTACTTGAAGTTCAATATTTTTTTTCTCATGAGAGCACTAATGTTGCAGTAATAGAAGTTCATGATTCTAAGAGGCACATACTCTGCCTTCTACTAAATTACTATAATCAAAACCCAAGCACTGAAGGACGTGATAAGATATGTCCTTTATATGTCACAATCCCACTTAAAGAGACTCTATTGGCATTGGCATCACCTTATTTTTATATTCCAGATTTGTGGCACTTAAAATTCTGTATATAATTCTGTGCTGTTCTAAATGAGCTATTTCAAATTTCATTCCTTCTTCAGAGCACACAGTCATATTATGAGTAATTAGGATAATTAGTTTTTCATAAACACCCTTTAACTTTATTAGAAGGGTAGAAAATGTTGCACATCTCAGAGCAGATCATGTAAATTTTGCCATTGCTTTTATACTTGAGTCAGAAGAGGTGAAAATCTTTGTTTGAAAAGAAGAAAATGTAAGTTCTCTATGTAGCACACTTTAATAACAATCTTACCAGCAAATAGTCAATCATTTTCCAAGTACTCATATCCAGTTACTTTCAATAAAGGATTGCATATATGCTTTGGGGACACTTGACTTTCCCCAACAATAAGTCTTATTTTCCATGTGCCCAAAACCATTTCTTATAACGATATGACAAACTACCTTACAAATATTTATTTTATTTGGCTTTGCTCTTTTGATACTATCCACTGTTCAGAAGTCAGGCTAGTTTAAGGGGAAAAAGAAACATGAAAAATCCTGTACGTGTTATCAATAGAAGATGTGTCTTCATCATCAAAGCACTTGATTTACTATTGCATTCACTGGCTGTGGGCTCTCTGACTGAAGTGTTCCATTTGTTCTAGGAACTTAAAGCACTCGTGGACATTAATAAGAAAACACTTCTGTATCCACCTCTGCTTCACGATTACTGGGAGGGTGGGGGGCATACATCCTGGAGCTGGTAACTGTGGTGACAGCAGGAACCTGTCTTAAGTCTTCATGACTTCATGACTATGTCCTGAAATGTTGCACTGAAAGAGGATGAAACCGAGCAGAAATAAATGAGCACAAATCTATCACATGATTTTTGATACACACCTTCCATGTCATGGCATTCGGGTATAGACCAAAGTTCAGAGTTTCCTGCTGAAAATCAGGTTAGTGAGACAGGATCATAGAGAGTGATATTCTCCATCTTCCCTCCTGTGGCTCCATCAGCAGTTTAGATGATGCAATGGTCTCTGTTGCTGACTTTTGTATTGTTGTGGCAGAAGCACCTGACAAAAACTATATGTAAGAGAAAAGGTGCATTTTAGATCACTGTTTCAGAGGGTCTTGGTCCACCTCAGTGAGGAACACATGGCAATTTCATGCATCTGAGGACAAGAGACACAGACTTCCCAACAGGGTTGAGCAGGAAGCAGAGAGAGATAGATCAGGGGTCAAGTAAAAGCCTGCCCCTCTGGGTGAATTCTGCCAGCTAAGCCCCTCCTCCAGTAGGTCCACAGCCTCCTAAGCTTTTAAGACCCTATAGTTCCAATTCAAACCTTGGCCGGTCCTCTGTTTAGTCTGGATGGTTTTATTTTCTAAATTGATTCAAAAAGAGTTTCTTCTCCAGCTTCATTTCCCCACTAAAGGAGAGGAATTCTCCCAAAGGCAGCAAAGGAGGCAGGAGGCACCTTCTGTGATGTTAGCTCATATTGTTAGGCAGTGTTAGTAAAAACTACATGGAATGCAGGATTCTTAACTACTTGCTGGATTAAGCTGTATCACCATCGATGAAGACCTGGATAATTATTCTCCCAATATGCTCATTAAGAACGACAAACCACTCTGTGGTAGTTCCTTTATAAAGCAGCCAAATTGATTTCTTAATTCAGTCATCAATGAATGCAAACATTCAAATACTTATACATGACCAAATATACTTAGGGGATCTACCCACACCCTCCAGTGAACAGGTTTCTTTTCAAAACATTTTAAAAACTGCCCTGGTGTCCTCTATAAGCCTACAAGCCTCTCACTTCAGGGAATATCATGCTTTAAGAAGAGACTCAGGTCGATTGCCTTCAGCTAGGCAATTGTCTTTATGGCACTTACTTAGGAGCAATGTTTATGCTAGCGCCTTTTCAAATGAGCTGCAGTTAGTGTCTAAGATGCCCAGTCCAATGTTCTTCCGTGAAATGATTCTAACAGGTTAGAAGATGCACTCTTCCCCTGGCTAATCTTCCCTGTTTGGAGCATCTTTTTACCTGGAACATATGAGGTGGAAGATGACCCAGTTAGTGCTTGGCCCATGAACACTAAAGCAACCTCAAAAAAATTGAAATTTGTGTTCTAGAGCCTCTAAAAGTCGAGCTCCTGGTAAGGGCCAAACTTTGTCTAGAAAGAATGTGTGGACTGCTTTCAGTTGACAACTCAATACAAAGAGGCCAAAAATAATAATGAGCAGAAAAGAATGCAGTGGACAGGAGAAAGAGTTTTAGTTCCATTTAAACCCATAGCTGTTTTATTGCCCCTTAGAAAGTTGCTTTCTTATACACTAGTGGGCAGTATCTATACGGACTTTCATATATGAAACAGTGTTCTCATTTTGTACCTAAACTACAATGTCCTTTAGCTATCAATAAGTCTTACCAAATCCTACTTCTTCATCCTCAGCTCAAATTCTATCCATATTGAGAATGGCTATTTCTAAGTTCCTCCTAAGGCCTTCGATTCTAATTCATTAAATGGTTTGTCCATTTACATTTCTGTTAATGAATCATGTGTATTTCGCTTTGTGCTGCAAGCACATGAAATAAGCTCTCTGTGATTTTGTTGGGGATTGGTTCTAATGCTTTGTCTTATTTCAGCCCCCAAAGAGCCACACTTCCAGACCTGAGGGTCCCTGCCCCCAGCTAGCTTTGATTGATAATAAAGAATTGCTGTACAGCCATTGGCTGGGCAAGGAGAAAGCGCAGGGCAGGACTTTTAGATTGTGCAGGCAGGAGACTGAGAGTAAGAGTTTGGGAAAATGGCCCTAGGCCAATTGGGTCTGAGGTAGCAGAGATGAAATGTTGATTTAGCAAGTTGACTTAAGAAAGTCGGAGGGGAGAACGTATCTAGCTGCAGGGAGAATTACAAATACCCAGTCATTGAGCTAGTCACAGCATATCAAAATTAGCTGGTATGTGTGTGTTTGTGTGTGTGTGTGTGTGTGTGTGTGTGTGTGTGTGTGTGTGTGTTTGATTCGTGAATCCAGAGAGCTCTTGGGCAGGTGCTGCATGTGCAACCAGCCAGGAGCCAAAGCAGTTTAACTAATTTACCACTACACAATTTATTGAGTAAATTTTTTCATAAAATTCTAAGAATTAATATATGATAACCTGCTACACTACCTTTAAAAGACAGAAAACTCTTACATGAGTTTTGGAGTGGGATCACAGCCATTACCCGCTATGCTAGATCACTCTAAATGCTCATGAGTAAGAAGTGAGCCTTTTCCTGAAATGGAAAACTGTCATGTAAAAGACAGATGAGGATACAGATGAGTGCCTTCTTCTCCCCACTGTCTACACAGTGGCCCTCATCTGAGAGCTTCTTGCAGGCTTACACACATTGATTCTCAGACAAGTCTAAGACTACATCCCACTGGCTAAATGGAACCATGCTAGATAAGATGAGAGCCCCATGCTGGCTTGCATCTGGCTCTATGTGGTTTTTCCACAGAAAGGTTAGATAGAGCTGGGCCTGATGGTACAAAGCTGTGATACCGCTAGATATTTTGGAGACAGAGGCAGGAAAATTGCAAGTTCAAGGCCAGACTGAGTTATAGAATAACTTCAACAATAGCCTAGACAAATCAGCAAGACCCTGTAGGAAAATCAAAAATAACTAAATAAGGTGCAGATATGGTTACATGGTAAAGAAATTGTGTAACATTCACCAGGTCCAAGGTACAATATATGTAGATGTGAATATGACTATGGATGTATACATATGGATATGGGTGTGGACATGAATATGGATATGCATGCATACATATATGTGTATTCACATACATGTTTATATATATATACATATACACATACATGTATATATAACATCATCCTGCTTCCTGATCTGTCTTTACACGACATTCAGTTGTGATCCCAATCCAAAACTCATACATACATACACACACGTACATACACGTATGTGTGTGTGTGTGTATGTGTGTGTGTGTGTGTGTGTGTATGAGAGGGGGGGGGGTTGGGGAGAGAGAGAGAGGAGAGAGTGTGAGAAGGAGTGGGAGAGGGAGTGGGAGAGAGAGAGAGAGAGAGAGAGAGAGAGAGAGAGAGAGTTAGTTAAATATTGCAACTAGAATGTTTATGACAGAAAACAACTACATTTTCAGTGTGTCTCTCTATAAAACATTCGATATAATGATCAAAATCCTGAGTCCAACCTGTTAAGATTTATTTAACATCCCACATTTGAGATGGAGGTGTCAGCAGTACTTCACTCACAGGTCCATTTCTCAACCTGTTCATTTTAGTTGTCATTTTGTTTCCTTCAACAAATTCATTCAAGATGTGTAGTTTCAAGAGGAAGGGATACTCCTTGAAAGAACGCACCAAGTTCAAATTCTTCTAAGTTCTCAAAACATCTTACTCAAAAGTTGTCTCAGAGACACTGTATTCCCTTCTCAGCCTCCCATTCCAAAGCAATCTCAGTCAGCTTGTTGTCTGAGACCTTCTATTGCTCTTGCTCAGCTTCCCAAAAGAAAGGGTAGCACTGTTCAAGGGCCATATCACAAGAAGGGATGCACCACTGATAGAAAGCAATTAAAGGCGTTTTTGCTAACATTTCTTGATTGTAGAAAATTCTCACCACAGGTAATTACCTAAGATACACTGTATCTCCCTCTGCTTTAAGGTTAATTTGTTCCTTAATTAATTCCCCTTCTGTTCTATATTTATTAGGAAATTACTCTAGTGAGAGACAAGAGGCTGCCACCCAGACCACCATGCATAGTGTGTGAATTTACAGGGAAAGAATGGCCCATGTCCGTGAGCCATATTTATATTATAGGTCTCACTGGATGATGGACACCATGGGCTGAAAAGCAAGTAATCCATCATTGCTAAGATACTATTAGCAAATGATTTGTGACTATAAATTACTAATTAAATTAGTTGAGATAAGACTCTTGACACTTTTAGTTAAAACTAAGCGATTACTGGGGTTTTTTAAGATTTATTTATTTATTTTATGTATGTGAGTACACTGTTGCTCTAGTCAGACATATCAGAAGAGGGCATCGGATCCCATTACAGATGATCGTGAGCTACCATGTGGTTGCTGGGAATATAACTCAGGACCTCTGGAAGAGCAGTCAGTGTTCTTAACTGCTGAGATATCTCTCCAGTCCCCAAATGATTGTTTTAATGACTCAAAATTTCCTTTCGACATCACTGTTAAGTAAGCCCCTTTTCAATAAACCAGTAGAACAAGGTTAGGTATTGTAATATAGGAAGTACCAACCTTAGCAATTTATCATGATGAAAGACCATTGATTTAATGTAGTAGAGGTGTTTTTCCTAATCCATGGGAAAATGTAAGTTGAGAGCTAACAGTGTTTTTCCAATTAGTGACTTGGGGGATTTAAGCATAATGTCCCCCAAACACCTGCAGTTAAACTCTGAGCAAACACCCATACTCCAGGCTGTTTATCAGTAGGACTTCAAACACTAAAATTATAATGTCGCTATTTTTGACAACACCACCTGGCATATTATGGAAATCCCTCTGTTACTAGTGACAAAGTCTTAATTCTTGCCAGCTCTTTGACTTCATATCCAACATTGGGAATTGCAGCACAGGAAAAAAACACAATAACAACAATACTTCCCAAATATTATGTTCTAAATATAGATCAGAATTTTTGCCAGGTGGTCAGAAGGGCAAAACATTTTCAGATATTTGCCACCAGCAGCTACAGTTGAATGGGCCAGGTGTGCATCCCAGGGACTAGGCACGGTGTGCATCCCAGGGACTGGGCACTGAGCCTAAAATCTGAGTAGACATCACCTGGTTCTCGGGAGTCTCCATGGAATGCAAACTGGGCAACTAAACACTCTCAAAGTAGAATGCAGGCAATGATACACAATTTTTGGAATTTTTCTATAAAAGGCAAGGGTTGATTGACATTATAAATAAACGTGAATTTACCATACATTGCCTTTGTTTACCTAGTAGTTTTAAGATAATTCATTTATACTAAATTTAAAACAACCCAATGATAATGGTAGGTTATTGCTACCCAGTGAGTTTCAACTGCAAGCATGGGCTATTTAACACTCTTTAGCAATTCCCTATACTGTAAAGAACATCTTGTGTTATCTTTTCTGAGTCGATGTCAGGAAGTTAAAATTCTTCAGCCTTCCTACAGTTTCCAATAACTGTCATAACTTATGACCTGCTTCCTCTCAAGATAGCGACCAACCAATGATACAAACTAAAGAATGTTCAGAGTAATTACTATTAGCCAATTGAAATAAGTTTTAGAGAAGACTTTTTCTTTAGCACCTTGATCTTGATATTTACATTAATCTGTACAGAGTTACTAGAATTACGGGCCTCCTGGCCTTCATGTACTCAGTCCATATCAGAACAAGTATTCTGTCCAAGTGAGGGCCTTCACCTAGTGACTTTCAAGTTAGATGCCGTTCCACTGTGATGTTTTTAAAACTGTTTTTCATATATTTCCTATACTTAAATTTTTAATTTTTATATCCTAAATAACATAGATCAAAATATTCATTGCTGCCTATAAAGCATTTGGCTGTCTGATTGCAACCTCCATGTCTTTACCATTTCCTGTTCTATGAGTCACTGGCGTTCTGGTGACCTATCTGATATGAATAACGAAATATGCACCATCTCCACTATTTGACTTGTCTCTCCTACTTAAAAGCCCATCTCTCTTATCTCTCCCTGGAAAGCTCCCACTTACTTTTCCAGTTCAACCTTACATATTATGACCTGCCATATCTCACGATCAGTTGTTCTTTGGTCTGTGCCTTGTGATTGTATCTTCAAAACGTGATCTCCCTGCCTATTTTTTCTTTATTGCCTGGGAGAGAATAACTTCCTTGAGGACAATGAGGACTTAGGTTTATTTATTTCACAAAAATCTACATTTTTAAAAATAATCATTGATAGACATCATCTTTACCACTTTTAAAATATTTTACCTTAGGCTAAATTAGTACTTAGTAGTCAGGAAATTAGTACTTCCCACATACTGCCATTTAATCCTTATGTAGCTTCATGAATCTAGGAATTAGTGCTATTCCCTTTTCACAATGATGAAACCTGTGCCTAAAGAAATAAATGACGCTGCCTAAGTTCACATAGCCAGGGAAGGAAGCAGCTGACATGGAAATGCTGGTCCAGCCCTGGGTACTGAACCACTACACACCTTGCATACTTTGTGCTAACAGCTTTTCTCAAGTGATACACAAAAATAATCCTGGATAACACTGTTCTAGTCCCTACCAATAACACCATGTATGTCCCTCTTCCCTAAATTAGTGCAGGACCTCAAAAGTAAGCAGTCATCAAGAAAAAAAAAATTAGGCTATAATCCTAGGCTCACCCAAATTTTTACATTTGATTAACAACCAGACGCAGTAATAATGACGTTTTATAAATAATGGCATCTTTGCAATACCATTGTGTACAAGTAACTTCAGGGGCTGCAGAAAAAAAATATAGCTTAAGTTAACTTGTAACTCTGTTAAATCTTCAAAAGATATTCCCATAAATCAATCTCTATGCCAGTAAAGGATGCTTCTGACATGTCTTTTGGTGTTGAGTATCCTGAGAATGCTTTGTAAGTATGGCTGTTAAACATAAACATTAGATAAGATACCACAGGCCCCTTATTACTGTATGGAACTGAAAATAGTTCGGCTTTAAGACTTCTCTTGAAAATTAAGTCAGGGAGAAAGAGGGGGATCAAAGACAGATTTGGTGATTCTCTGGGTAAAATGACTTTTTTTTTCTTTTTACATTATGTAACTACTGTCTAAGTCTGAGTAGAAAATAATTCCTAAGATAGATCTATAAGGATAAGGGAACAGACATAAACTATAGTGTGGAGTGGCATTGCCACAGCAGAACTCCTAGCCTGCTTTCTGAAGTCTGTCCTCTGAAATAATATGATTCAAAGACTCCTTCTTAATCTGAGTATCTTTTCAGTCGGATTGATCAGCCACAAGGACAGGAAACCAGATAAGCTTCATGACTAATCAATCCATTGCTTCCCAAAGAGGAAAGCACAAGCAGACGATCCAGACTCAGACCACAGGTGCTTAGTGGGATGGATTCAGGGGAAATTCAAATAGAAATAAGGACAGTTGGGGACATCCTTACAGGTCTTTTTCTTGGGGTTTCCATGGATCATCATTGGGACTATGTCAAGATGGAAAATGGCAAGAAGCATCTTTGGCTCATATTTTCAAAGCCCCTGGAATGTAAGCATAGGTGGCTTTTACAGATTATACTGAGCAGACTGCCATTCACGCTACTATTATCATATTATATAATTTCCTAAATTCAAATTAACTCTTACCATTTTATAGTGTTTTACCCTCTTGATGGTGGGGGGTGGGGCATGTTTCCAGATGTGCTGCAGCTAATGTGTCCCCCCCCCCAAAATGACTAATCCCTTTTTGCAATAACAGTATGATTGGCATCCTTTGTGGACAGATAACTCATGTGATGTGAACAGCTTGAATTCCTCAGGCAATTTCTCAACTACAAGCCACCTCCAGTTCTAGTTTAAAATACAAGCCAATCTGGTATTTTGTACAGCTAATAGTTTAATTTGATCTGTCTGAAGAGGAAGAGCACTGGGGTTTTTTAGACTCACAATTTCTGGAACTTCTTCACCTGGTAACTGGGCTGTGAGCTAGCAGATGGTTCAAAGTTCAATCCTCAGTGGCTTATATATAAGCATTTAATTAAACGGACTAAATAAAAATGCACCTCTGCATAAACTAAAGAACAATTAAAGGTGTAGGCTTATTCTTAGAAAACAACCCCAAAGAGATGTGTACTGTGAACAGCACAGAACAAAAGGCAAAGCTACCGAGATTATTATGTTAGGTCTCCAGATCCCGGAGACAGCAGCAGTGCTTTCTTTTTCAAGTGTATATAGCTCAGGCCTACAAATAGCATCTTTCTTGGAAGTGTCTGCTGCCTCCTCCTGTCTGGAATTCTGTAACTAAGCATAGGTCCACATGAAAGCCAGTTGTCATCGTTCCCTTTAGTATATGAGCACAGACTCAGAAGCTAATGTTATAAAAGTTCTGAAAATAACTCTCGTGGAGGAAAACCACATTAGTGAGTACTTATTCATACTAGACCCTGAAAGTGCATGGCCTCTTCGGTTTTGGTTTTGGTTTTCATTCTTTTTTTTTTTTTCCAAAATGACATTGTGTCAAGCAGAAAGTCTAAAGCTTGTGTGTGAAATGGTCATATCAGGGACAGCCTGGGCAAAAGACTTGACACAGGTGACACAGGTAACTCTGACAAGTTTGAATTGACATTCTCTTTTTTCACAACATAAAAAGAATGATAGACACCCTGAGTCTTTCCCAGAGTTCATATTCTTTTGTTCTTCGTGATCAAAGAATCACCAAAATCAAGGCTGCCACCTAGAATAATCTGAGGGTGAAAATTGTCAAGAAATACAATTCCCAAATAAATTAACAAAAAGCATGTAATTTTTTACATTCTTGAATTAAAAATAAATGCTAATATATTTGTGACTTGCTAGGCTACAGTTAAAACCTAATTCCTGGATAAATTCAAGGCACCAAAATATGTACACCCCAAAAGTAACCTTGCATATAAAACTAGTATGAGCCAGCTGAATAGGCCAGAGAATAGAGGAACTTGTCACCACCAAGCCTGACAATCTGAGTTTGATCCTCAGGATCAAACACCATGAAACGGGAGAACAAACTTCTGTAATTTGTCTTCTGACCTCATGCTCATATCATGGCATGTGCTTCTATGCCAATGTACATGCATGAACACACATGCATACACACATACACACACAATAAATGAGTAAATAAATAAATGGAAAACAGTAATATACACTGCATCTCACTGATGTGAACTAGTATTTAGATTAGATAGTAGTACCTTTCCACAATTATAATTGGTTATTGGAAAAGAACATTTTTATATATTCCTGAAGCAACTGATCTGACTGGTTAGATATCTGTACACCATGCATTTTTCACAAGAGAAATCCTACCTTGCCTGAAGGCCTTGGGAACAATTCATTGGGTTACGCTTGCCTTAGTTTTATGTTTATTTGAGGACAACTTGAATATATGTGGTTTGATTAATCAAACTTCATGATAAGGCTCTTAATTGCTTTATAATCTTTATGGAACTGGAAGAATTGCAAACACAACTGATATAGAATTGGTTTTCTTTTGCCTGTTCATGCAAACATAATTTGGATAAACTGGTTTTAATGGCATGAAAATCTTGACTGAGAATCCCTAAATCTCGAAATGAATTTCCTATGTACCATTTTGTTTTGATGAAAAACTGGACACAAGTAGTAAAGAACTCACATTGCACAGCAAATTGATTATTTGAAGTGTCGAACATATGTAAGAGCTTGAAAGAAGAAAAGAGAACGGAGAAATGCTGTAGTTGCATTATAATCTCAAAAAAATTAATAAGAAAAAGTGATAATGCATCTTCAGTGGGACAAGAGTTAGGGTAAAATGTCAGAACTGTGAAACATATTACTGATCCTGAGACATTTCTAAAACCGGGTGTTTGAAAACAGGAACTGACTGGATTGGCTCCTCTCTGTCCAGTTTTGAAGAACTCTGAACTGAATCTCAAGTGAAGGAAGCACTCACTACTCACTCTTTGACACTTCAGCCCCCATGTGAATGACAACCTCCGACTTTCGTTTTGTACTTTTATTTTTCCCAGTTTTCATAAAGAAGCCTGACTTGTGTCATTTAGACTTAAACCCAGAAACTTCCATCTTGGCTGATGTAATATCACCTTGCTTGTAGAAAGGGAGCCTCATCCTCCTCAGTGGGTGGGCTCCATCTTAGCTTTTCTTTCTGTGGCACTGTACATTTTAGAAAGTCACTTGTGAATGTCAGTATCCTCACCTATAAAATAGAGGTTTAGAACACCATTATTAGGCCTTAGAGCACTAGAAGTCCAATAATCCTGAAGCTTGTTTTTAGTTTTTTTGAAGAGTATTGATGAAAAATTTATTCTTACTTGGCCGCTATATCCTCAGTTTCTTCGAAGCTACTCCCAACTAGGCATGGTGATGTATTCTAACAATCCAGTCCTCTTCAGGCTGAGGCTGAAGGATCATTAACTCAAGGATAGCCTGGTGACAGCAAGTTGGAGGCCAGTTAGATATGCACAGAGATACCCTGTACCTCCCCACCCCCGCAAAATCTGCTTTGAATATATTTTAAATTTTTGCTCTGCACATACTTAGTTTGTTAGCCAACTTCGTTCCTTTTGCACAAGACCCCAGGTAACATCATTAATGTTGGGTTGGAGTCATGATCCTCCAAGGTTCTTCAGATTACAATTCTCTAAATGGGTCAGCTGATGCTGAACATCAAATGTGCTCGTACTGAGTTCATCCTAGGAACTGCTTCATTCATGCCTAAGTGTTTGCACCATATCTGTTAGAAAACTAGAAAATTACCCAAACCATGCCTGTTACTGTATGCTCATTCTTCATTTATGTTTCCTGAATTTGCCCTTCTCCTTCTTCTTTTATCCTTTAGTCCTTCCCACTATTCATTTATTTAAATGACTTTATAATTTAATCTTCATTTTCCAGAATTCACTGAGAGCGATAAACTGAATATACTTTTATGAGCTTTTCTTTCTTTCTGGAGAGATTTGGTATAAGATAATTTTTATCATATTATTTTCATTTGTATCACCATTTTCACATTAGAATACATTCTTACTGAGAAGAAAGAAAGGGGAAATATTTCCATCTTTTTTAGAGACAGAATCTCTCTATGAAGCCCATGCAGGCCTCAAGTTCCCCATTCTCCTGCCTTAGCCCACCCAGGTTCTAAGATTACTGACGTGCATCACCGTGACCAGCTATTATTTTATGTTTATGGAGTCAACTTCTCCAGCCATTAGCTCTGTTTCTACCAACCGCATCTTCTCATGAAAGACAAGTTAAAGCAAAATAAAAACAATAATGAAATACACTTTCTTTCCCATATTTCATTCTGTCTTCAATGCTCATGGGTTCATTGTTAGCTTCACACTGAGCACAGAGATGTTCCCAACACACCTAGTTCACTTATCCCTTAACCCTCAGTTTCTCCAGTGTGGTTTGGGGGGGGGGGTATCTTCTCTCTCTTTTTGAGACTAGATTATATGAATTATTTTGAAGTCATTCATCTGCTCTTAAACTACATTACTTAAATAATCTCTATCTATGCAAAGTATATATCTTCTTTTAAAATGCTTCTGTCTAAACATATAACTAGGTCTTGGTTTTCTTTCCTCCTCTCCTACTAATAATAACATAACTGGGTAACTTTCTTCCTAATTTTACACCACTTTCCCATCCTTAGATGGTTCTTCCTTTATCATCCAAAATGATGTCCAGTGCTGGAATTTTTCTTACTTCATGCTTTCTCCAAAAATCCATATGGCCAGTTAGCCAGGCAGGAATGACTTTAAATGCCCAATTTTAAACAAATGAGACAGAGAACTTAGCAGACAACTACCTGGGTATCTCCCAACCCCAAGTTTAAATTTTACATAAAAATCTCAGAGGTCTAGGAAGATAGCTCAGTGGATAAAGTGCTTAATGCAAAAGCACAAAGACCTGAAGTTGGATCCTCAGGCTCCAAAAAAAATTTACATAGGTAGCACATGTCTGTGATCCCAGCTCTCTTATGGCAGGATATGAGGTATAAAAGGAAGAACCTCCAGAAGGTTGGGATACATAGAAAAGCAGAGGGTGAGCAGTGTCCCCTGAGGCTTTCCTGTCCCTCCACTTATATTCTGAGGCAGGCATGAATTTGCATTCACACATGAATATACACATGCAAAGAAAACTCCTACTGACATCAGTTAGATAGTGTCTGATATACACCAAACACTTACCATGCTCCTCTTTTGTGTTCTCCCTGGCTGAATGTCTCCACATTCCAAGCCTCAAATTGATGACCACACAAAAGAGGTAAAGGGGAAGGCAGGAGAAGACCACCATGGTATTGGAAGTCAAGTGCCTAACTTTGCATCTTGATTTTCTGCTATACTCATAATTGTAAAACTATTTAAAAGTTTCATGAATTCATAGAATTTAGTTTTTCATGTTGACATGAAGATAATATTTACCTCAAAAGGCCCTTGTAAATAATAAAAAAATACATGTGTAGATTTAGACACACACACACACACACAATCATTACAAATAGTAACTGATGTTATAAGAAAATAGATCCATAAAAACACACAAACCAAAGTATGAATGTTGTTCCCCAGAAATTAAACTAGACTGAAAGAGTGAGGAGAAAGAGCAGAGAGTAACAATTTGCCTTCTGTGGTACCTACTTATTAATTCAGAATGATTATTTTATAACTAAGGAAACTAAGTTTAGAAGAACAATTCACCATAATAAGAGTATTTCAGTACTTTATGCTAGCATTATTTTGTTATAAATGTGTTTATAATGTAACTCAGAATGGCATCACTTTATATGATTGCTCAATGTTGTTCAGTATAGGCAATACAGTTGACATTATACTGAGGAGAGAGTTCCAACCTTGCACCTTAACTCAGCAACTATGTCCTTTTTGGTGCTACGCAGAAACTCACAATCAGGTCTCTGTACAGAAAAGAATTACCTCACCACAGCTACAATAGTACCACGTAAGTCCAGTGAAGTCAGGTACTAGGAGTGATGGCAGTATTGGTTCAGGGCTACCTACCCATTCACTTATCCTGAGTAACCAAAAAGTATCCCTGTGCTCTGATCATCCAGTGTATGCAAGCCATTCTGTGCAGAAGTTTCCAGTCCTTAACAGAGAAGAACTGCGTTCTACCTATTTATCCAACCATTTGCCTCCTCTTTAGGTTCTAATTTTTCATTATTTGGTGTGTCACATCTCAGATTTTTTCAGCTGTCCTATGGGAGTTAAGTGAGAGTTACTGGAACTGGAAACTATATTGATATTTTTGATAGCCCTGACTATATCAGGGTTATTTTTGATAGCAGGCCAGTTCTCCGATAGCATAACGTGTAGCTGTGCATGAACACGGCTGTTCGTTTCCTTTGCTACGTGAAATAAGAATTAATCAGGATTCAGGTGCCCATTGCTTCATGTCGCTTATGTTGTGCTCAGAACTGTGCATTTCAAGATTATCTCCCTGCATGTCATATGTAAACCCCAAACTTCAATTGCCAGAAGAAAAAAATTCAAAGTACCTAAGCTTACTCCAACATATAATCTTTGGAAATATTCTACTTGTTTTAGTGAAGTCGACACAGAGGACTATGTAACTTAAAGTCAGTAAAGACAGTACTTTTCAAAGCTAGGAAGAATAAAAACAAATTTTGTTTGTGTGTTTGTTTGTTTGTTTGTTTATTTATTCTCAAAACAGGGTTTCTCTGTATGTGGCACTGGCTGTCCTGGAACACACTCTGTAGACTAGGCTGGCCTCAAACTGAGACATCTGCCTGCCCCTGCCTCCCAAGTGCTGAGATGAAGGCATAAACCACCATCACCCAGCTATTTCTTACTTATACTGATATGTGTAACTATATATTTTTTTCAAATATTTCATGTAGTACTTCTTGATAAACTAGGACCACTTCTCTTTTGTCCTATAATAAATTAAAATAGTGAAATGTTGATAATTAACTTATAAAAAATTTAAATTTTTTACTCAGCATAGGCTCGAAATATGTCAGAGTTCTCAATCATTCTTAACAATCTCATCAATACTTCTTCATCTGAATTTTAATCAAAAATACCATAAAAAGAGCATATGTGCGTGCTTTCCCTTTATAAGTTAAAAAAAAAAAAAAACAAGGCAAAGAAAAAGTTAGTGTAGTTTCCGAAGTTTGTCAAATTCTATATCTAAAATTGTGAATGATCTGAATAGAATTTAAGTAGAATTTATTTTTTTTCTTTTGCTTAACCTAGATAATAAATGTCTAATTTGGATTGTCCATGTGGCACTCAGTTCCCAAATTAAACTCTTTCAGAGGCTGCCATTTTTAGCGAAAGAGGGGGAAGTGCAAATTAAACACCCGGGCTCTTTCTGTACAACCACAGCCAAGTTGTCTGAAAACCGAATTTGGCCACTTCACTGTAGTTCATTGTCTGCTGAGCTATAGCAGGACCCCGGGAACTTAAAATGACCACGTTCAGAGCCTCTGAGCAGATTTCATTAGTCTGGAGTCTAGCTCAGAACTTAAGAAGGTCCAGTCACTGTGGCCTCCTATTTTTCATCATGCTCTTCTCCAAAACAAACATTGCCTACTTTAGATCTGCTCCCTAATATCCAAACACGGTACCCAGAGAGGTATCTGGTAAAGGTCTCAAGAAGTGACCTCCACATGAAAAGAAAACTGGTAACAGATGTGAGTGTGTAATGATTTCTCGCACATAGTCATTTGCTTCTGGGTTTTTAAAAAGGTACCTCTCTTTTCTCCCTGCTCAGGTGGCAAACCTGCTGCGGCTCTTCCAGATCCCTCAGATAAGCTACGCCTCCACCAGCGCCAAACTCAGTGACAAGTCGCGCTATGATTACTTTGCCAGGACCGTGCCCCCTGACTTCTACCAGGCCAAAGCCATGGCCGAGATCTTGCGATTCTTCAACTGGACTTATGTGTCTACTGTTGCCTCTGAGGGTGACTATGGGGAGACAGGGATTGAAGCCTTCGAGCAGGAGGCAAGACTGCGCAACATCTGCATCGCCACTGCTGAAAAGGTGGGCCGCTCCAACATCCGCAAGTCCTACGACAGTGTGATCCGTGAGCTCCTGCAGAAACCCAATGCACGTGTCGTGGTCCTGTTCATGCGCAGTGACGACTCAAGAGAGCTGATCGCTGCAGCCAGCCGCGTGAATGCCTCCTTCACCTGGGTGGCCAGCGACGGCTGGGGTGCACAGGAAAGCATCATCAAGGGCAGTGAGCATGTCGCCTATGGCGCCATCACCCTGGAGCTGGCATCCCACCCTGTTCGCCAGTTTGATCGCTACTTCCAGAGCCTCAACCCCTACAACAACCACCGTAACCCATGGTTCCGAGACTTCTGGGAGCAGAAGTTCCAGTGCAGCCTCCAGAACAAGAAAAACCACAGACGAGTTTGTGACAAGCACCTGGCCATTGACAGCAGCAACTATGAGCAAGAATCCAAGATCATGTTTGTAGTGAATGCAGTGTATGCCATGGCGCATGCGCTGCACAAAATGCAGCGCACCCTCTGTCCCAATACCACCAAGCTCTGTGATGCAATGAAGATCCTGGATGGAAAGAAATTGTACAAGGATTATTTGCTGAAAATCAACTTCACAGGTGAGCAGTGAGCCTTTAATTGTCTTCTGTGATATGAACAAGTGGGGTCAACCAGGAGCCAAAGGCCTCTGCTCCTAAAGAGACATCCTTGTTTAGAAGTTTATAGCCACACAAAAGGGGGTTCAGAATCTTAAATATCCCAAGACGTAATGCAATAATAGCTCTGTGATGATAGTCTTGTTCATTTTTGACGAATATTTTGGCTAGTACACTACATGAAACTGAAAGGCCCCTAGGCTGGGGCGATGTTCCCACTGCGGCAGCCGCCGGGAAGGGGCCATGCTACACTGACTCTCTTTTTTGTTAGCTGCAGGATATGACACATATGATAGGGGCATTTAATCTTCTGCTGTGGATTTGGCAACTGTCTAAGGAACATGAATTCTGAGGTCTTCTTGTGAGGGATTTGAGCAAAAGAATCTCATAACTGTCACAGTGGGTGAGAAAAAGTCACTTTTCCCAGTGCCTAATTAGGGACAGAATGGGAAAGACAAACAGACCATGGTGACTCCCAAGCACTGCGGTTTATTTATTCTGCTATACTGAAATATTCCCTTGGGGTTCTAGAAGTTGTGAGTTCTCTCAAATCATATTATAAAATGCAACTTTCTCTGTGAACGTTAATAGAAGTAAATTGAAGACTAAAGTCATTCTAGTCAGAAGTAACTACGCAAGTGACTCCATAAAAAAAAAAAATCTGTTCTTCTTAACCTACTTCCAAATATGGCATAAATATTTCTAAGTACAGTTTTACATTATTGACATATTAAAAACACAGACGTCAGGTTTGCATTCTCACCTGTGGTGTCAGCTCGGTGACAGTCTGTGCCTCTTGGGACTTAAAGTCAAATAGATCCAAGGTGCATTTATGCCTCCACTATTAAAGGTCCCGTATACCACTGGGCAATGATTCTGATCTGCACAATCAATTTCAGTTCTTCACCCGAGATCTGGAAGTTTATATGCTTCAGTCATATAATCTGGAGCAACAGGGATTCTCACACCTCCTTTGCAGGTGGTCACCCAGAACTCAAGCACCCTGCAACATTACTGAGAGTAGTGAGAGAAGACCCACAGTCAGCCGTACATGTCATGGCAGCCTTGAAAATAAGCGCATATATTCCACTGGGAAGTTCTGTTTATTTTCTACCCTTCATTCTCCCTTAAAGGTCAAAAGTAATGGAAGTGAGTCAGGTCAGCATCCTTCTTATCCATCCAGTGGATGTGACCTCTTACCACTGGAACGATTACAGGAAGCACTGAAGAGTCAGCATTTCTTATCCTGTTATGTGTGTCAATTCATAGAGAAACAAACAGCCACAATGGGGGAGGGGTGATAGGTTACTAGTAAATTATCATTCATCTCAGAATCTCTTATCAAGTCCTCCTGACATCTTCAAAGAAATAAAGATAGACCCTAAAATCAGTTCCAAACGCTATCTTCACTTCATAAAGACATAATTCTTAAAGGCAATTATCTAAGAGTACATACCCCGTGAAGACTACCTGTAAGATAAGCATTCCTCTTTATTCTCCACGCCCATTAATCATCTTTGATAATCTATTTGCCCCTCATTATGAGAATGCATACAACATACAATTCATTCATTAACAGCCAAAACAGGTGAAGCTCAGATCTCAGCGAGCGCTCGACAGATGACCACACCATTTTCCTTTGTCTCTATGCTTGGGTCGTAAAAAGCAGAGAAAAGTGAAGAAATAAGGCCACAATTTAGATAAATAAAACAAATGTATCTTCTTCTCCTCTGTCTTGTTCAATTACCGGTTTCAGTTCTACAATTCTCTTTGCCGGTGCAAGGCCTCACCACAAAGTGCCATTCTGGCCTTCTCAATTAGTCAGACATTAGCCTCCCCTCTCCATTTACGAAGAAAGTAGATGAGAGAAAAAAAAAAAATTAAACTACAGAAGACATGGGTAAGATAGACTAGCCTTAAGGTAAATACGCTTGGAAATAAGAATTGCATTACAAAGGTACCAAGATATTTTTAAAAATAAAAAATTGACTGTATGAATCTAGCCCTTCAGTCTAGAGGAATATATGCAGAATAAAATACTGATTCTGGAATTTCATGTTGAGTTTGTAGTAACCTGTGTGTGTGTGTGTGTGTGTGTGTGTGTGTTGTATTTCTGTGTGTAGTTTATACAATTGTGGTGGGAGACGTATGTTTTGTTGGCAGGTATATGTGTGTGTCTCATTGATACTTACATGTATGCACGTGTGTTGTTGTCATGTGTCTTCCTCAAGTAATTTCCACCTTATTTTTTGAGACGGACACTCTCAGTGCACTTGGAACTCATCATTTCAACTCAAGCATCAGTGAGCTTGATGGATCTCTGTGTCTCTCTGCCTTCTCAGCACTGTGGTTACAAATATGCACCACCACAGCTGGTTGTTGTGGGTATTAGATGCAAACTTGCATACCATGCCAGGTATTTTGTGATTAAACTATCTGCCTAGCTCCACAGATATACATATGTTCTAAAGCTCAGAACTAGGTGAAAGACTAGTATTTATGCAGTGGTACTGCCTTAATGAAAAATTACCAAGGGAGATTCTTATTTTGTTAGCAATTGCAAAATCAGATGTATTTCCTGTTTCTTTTCTGAAAATTTATCTGGTTTTCTCAATCACATATTGATGTAATGGAGTAGGCATGATAACTTAGTGTCAACACTAAGCTGACATTGCCATATCTGCCCAATTGGATTCAATAGTCCTCTCCTTGAAATCTGCTTCTACCAAGTACATTCAAGATTGTATAAGGGGACAAAGGCTATCAAATAGCTATGCTTCTTATAGGACTTTGGCCACATAATCACTTGTGTTTTGCTACACTCCAAGTTGTTGGTCCCTGTGTTTGTTGGCATAGTTTTATGAAGTTGACTTCCTTTGGAAATTCATTTAGCTAAATAGATTTAACAGAAGTATGTGTTCTCAAAAATAGCAAACTCTAAATAGCAAACTCTCCTGGCATGGATATAACCAGTTCCACCTCTCTAGACAAATCTGCAGTTTCCTTTATTTTTGCATGAAGAGTGTCTGCAGTTCCCTTTTCTTTGCATGAAGACTGTCTGCAGTTCCCCAAACATGCCATGCCTTTACTTTCATCATCATACCCTATAAA
Source organism: Arvicanthis niloticus (assembly GCF_011762505.2). Taxonomy (NCBI): domain Eukaryota; kingdom Metazoa; phylum Chordata; class Mammalia; order Rodentia; family Muridae; genus Arvicanthis; species Arvicanthis niloticus. Next base: position 62,732,160 of record NC_047672.1, on the reverse strand, counting down.
CAGACCAGTTCCCCACCTAGAGCATTCTGACCTCTCATCCAACTGCCTTCTCTCTATTCTGTCATGGCCTTTGCCTTGTACCTTTCATCCAAGTGTCCAACAAACCTTACCAGCTTCACTTTCTAAATTCATCAGTTATCCCCTCAGTGGCTCCCTGCATAATCCAAACACTAATCCCTCTAGCCTGAATTTCCTCAGTGCCCTCCAAATTGCTCACTCTTGCCCACCCTTTGACAGCCTCCACAACCTATTCTCTAATCAAGAGCAAATCAGAAAGAGCATCTCATCTGCTCCAAGCCCTTTGAGACGTCCTCCCACATCACTCATTATCATTCAATAAGACATCCTTTCCAAGCCCTGTAAGTCCAGCCTGAGCTGCCCCTCCCTGCCCTCACTGCCTGACTTGCTTTCCAACTGCACTCCATCCACTCCTCACCCCAGGGTGTGCAGGGTTCCTGTCTCACTGCACGTGGTCTGCATGGAATTCTTCCCAACACTCCCTGATGCTAATAACTTCCCCTACTTTCTTTGTGCCTTTGAGTAAATGTCTGTTTCCCATGGAGACCCACTCTTAATAACGTGGTACCTGCCTCCCTGCCCTAGTTCCCACAGGCTCCCATTTCTCTTTAACTTGTTTTACATTTTATCCTGTAGGTGGTTGTTTTCATCTTGGGTCATAGACATTGTTGTCCCATTGCCTTTATGTTTATTCCTTATTGTTTCATCTTCACAAAGCAAGTACCATGAGAAGAAAAACTATTACCTACTTAATTCACCACTGCTTCCCAAGTATGATGTTACCCAGTAAATATTTACTATGAACAGTACTTCATGCTCAGAGTCATGTTTCCCTACCATATGTTCAGACTGTAACTTTTCCCCCTTTATTTCTGAGATTCTAATATAGTTACATCATTTTCCCTTTCCTTTCTTCCCTTTAAGTTTTCCTACATATCTCTTTCTTGATCTTTTTCAAATCCATGGCTTCTTTTTCCATTAAATGTTGTTACACACAGAGATATGTACATATATATAGGCAGAAGCTAACTAGTCAGCGCAACCTTCTGAGTTTCTCTATCTCTGTCTCTCTGTCACTGTCTCTGTTTCTGTCTCTTCTCTCTCTCTCTCTCTCTCTCTCTCTCTCTCTCTCTCTCTCTCTTTCTCTCTCAGTGTGTGTGTGTGTGTGTGTGTGTGTGTGTGTGTGTGTGTGTGTGTTTCAGGGCTGAGCATTTGGCATTGGATAACCAATCACTGTGTTCTTCCTGCCCCAGGAAGACTATCCTGCTCTCAACATTTTTTGGTTGTATTCTTTGTCTAGGGTGGAGGACTTCTAGGTCCCACTCTCACCTTCTCCACCCAAGGCTCAGGGAGCATTGTGGAAGGAGGGGCTGAAAGAATATAAAAGCCCAAGGAACACAGTATTTGCTAGTGAGATTGTGTCTCCTACTGATGTCAGAAACTACATCCATACAATCTCACTAACTGACTAGATTTAAGTTCTTTAAAGGAACAGAACATGTCTTCTCTCTTTTTAAATATACAGCACTATTTCCATGTAACCAGCACTGTGGAAATGTTTACTGCAGGAACAAGAAATTAAATCATCAACTTGATAATATACTTTTTGTGATAATTTAGTTTTAGGAAGTATGCATTATGAATTCTGAAGTGGCTTGCTTTAATTCATGCAACCTCCCCCAGTTGTAATTTCCCTAAATATCATCAGAGCTTGAAGTAGTCTATCACTTTCAGGCAGATAGTCCTCCAATGGGAAATGATTTGCTCAAGGTCATTCATTGGAACAGAGAAAGAGTCAGGATTAAATGCACCACACTGATCCTGTACTGCTTTGACATGTTTGCAAAGACTGTTTGGTTGGTTAAGGTCTTTGATCCAAAGTATCTACAATCTCTGGTGCACAGTAGATATTAACAAAATGCCTACTGAAGGAACATAGACTAGCCAAGGGCTTTAAGACATGTTTTCTTTTCAAATCCCTTTCCCACCCTGCTGTCTCTCTCTAGGTTCCTTTTTCATCTAACAATTCTCCAAATACCCACAGTTTCAGAATCAACATTAAATTCCAAAATTTGAGATATTCTCAAAAGCTGAACTCTAAAAACATCTTTTAATTATAAAAAAAAATCTCTGTATAAGAGAGCTATCACATACACAATTTTAAAATTAGTATTAAATAAGAATTATTTTAATGTTATGTGACATTGTAAATTAATTAGAGTAAAATTTTATATGCCTCTTAGGTAAAAGAAGAACTTTTCTTTTATCCCAGGAAAGTCATTATAGGGAAACAGAGAGACCTCCTAAACTCTTAAAGAAATGCAGTGTCACTATGTCCATAATCTCCCCAGGAGACCATTCTTAGGAGGTAGACTGGAATAAAATCAGAGTTACAAAAAGCCTTCTTGAAAAATGAGCTTGTGTCTCCTCCTCACTTGACAAAGGCAGAAATTTAGGATATCAGATTATTATCCTCTCTTACTAAAGCACACAGACATGAACTCAAGTGTCACTGTAACATGGTAACTAGAACACCTCCAATTTAAAAGGAAATGAAAGAGCTGTCACTTATCTGGTACCTGGTCAGAGGTACCCTAAGACACTTCCAGAGCTGAGTGGAAATTATCTCAGGAGTCATTCAAAATAGTCACTCCCTGGTGTGAGATCAGGAGGCCAGAATAGTTAGGGCTGAAAGATAAGAGCTCAACATAAGAGAAATCCATCCAAGCTCACATACTGCACACTGCCTGGACAAGCTGTCAGAGACTTGATTTATCATTCCACCTGTGCTTAGATAGTATGTTAAGATCTGGGGACGCAGGAAACAAGACGGAGCCCCACTGTCTAGTCTTCAAAACTCTAACATAAGACAGATAGATTCTTAGGAGCTATGGTGTTAGAGAGCTGCCCGAAGCTTTTTGTTTTATTTTGATTTCAGTCTTGGTTTTAGATTGGAAAAATCCCTGCATATCTTATTCTCAGAAAATACATCTAAACTCCATAAACAAATCTCATGGCTTAGCTTACTAGTGATGAGGACAGTTTCCCAGTCCTGTTGGACTGGAGGTTAGGACCAAATAGGATAAACAGCAAAAGTAGGTTTTAAAATCTATAATTATGCATTTGAGTTTTTTCTGGCTTTTTCCTTCTAATACCTCTTGGTACTGTAAAAAAGAAAGACTGAGAGATTAGGGAATCAGAGACTGCTTGATATGGCTCTTACGTTTACAGTTCTCAACACTAGGGAGAGGAGCACACTAGGAAAACGGGTAGTCCAGCTTCATTGCCCTGTTTGCCTCTGCATCTGACTCATCCAATAGGAACAAAGATCACAGTAGGGACTACAATCACGAAGCACAGGCAGGAAGGGCATGTTTTCTGGGACATTGCACTTCAAGGAATACATTCGAGCTGGCCCCAACCCAGCAAGGCTTTCCTCCTGAAAAGTGCAGGACCATCCAAGGCACAGTGAGAAAGCCAAAACGGTAATGGCCACATCTTCAGATGAATGGGCTTTGAAGTCCCTGAAAGAGCAAACTGCTCTTGATCCTGCTTCCTCCACTGGCACATGCGCAGTTCCCACAGAGGCACGGATACTGCCCCAGCTCTTCTGATCAGAAGCATTTCCAAGTGCAAAGACGAATATCCTATCTTTCCTTTCCTTTCTTCTTGGCCAGCTTCCTGGGGTCACAAGAATAAGATTTAACTTCGCAAAGGGCACCACAAATGTGCTCACTTATGTGTTTATGCACTGTAGATCTGTGCTCTGCTGTCCTAGAAGCTTTAGAAAGGATTTGCAGTTTAAGATTGTGTGATAGAGAACAGAACCTGTAGGAAATGTGGTTCTGACTGGGACCTGTGTTTCCCACTGTGGCATCTCTTTATTAATATTCTCATTGTAATTGCCATTATTACTATTGCTGGTTCAGAATCCTTAATTATACTGATTTATGTGTGCAACCATCCTACCTGTGAAACAGGAAAATATAGTCCTCCCCAATGGAATATATGAGAAACAGATTCTATTTACCTGGTAATACGCCCCACCCCCACCCCTCAGGCATACCTCCCTCTCCCTTTTACTCCCTCTCTCTTAAACACCACACACACACACACACACACACACACACACACCATTGTTTATCCACAGAAACAATACAAAAGAATCTTAAAAGATTGAAAAATAACTTGAACATATATGTCAGTGCAACTAATATATTGTTTAAAAATCAGTCCATCTTAGACGCATAACATTTTGGACATTTTATGCCTCTTCTAAAAGACGCTAGTTTGGAAATATTGTCATAGTAAAACTGGAAACATGTTTTGTGACCACTTTCATGGACCTCTCTCTAAGCTATGAATCTTCTTGAATAAGTTACTAGAAAAACAACACAGAGAAAGTATTCAAAATCTTTCCTCGTACCACGGCAGCAGTCTATTAAATAGAAAGATTTTCTATATAGAATTTAAAGGGATTAGAATGTCATGTGATGTATCCAGGCAATCTTGGAAGCTCTTCCCAGAGGTAAGCTTAGCAAGACTGCTTAAGAACCATTATGATGCTCATAATGCCTGAGCAGGGACACAGCGTCTGAAGATAAAGGATGCTTATAAGATACATACCATTAAGAGTATTCCTGAGGACAGCAAGTGTCTGGATGGCTGTCCACCCTGCTCCCATTTACTTTAGAGATGAAGCAAGCATCCACAATAGTCTTATTCACTTTGTAGGACACCAGCAGGGAAAGGTTAGACTGTTTTTTTTTTTCAGAAGTCGTTTCCTCCCATTCTTGACTCTATGATTGAAGCAGTCTAGGTACTCCATCTATGTCTCATTTATTCAAACCTATGGGAATCAACATAAATTGGAATTTGGCAGAGTCCTTGGAACTTAGTAAAAACAGTTAGAATGCTCAAATATTTAATTCTATCAAAAAGCATAAACAGGTTTACTTGCACAGTTCAGACATCTTAAATTTGCAAAGTAACATCTTAGCTGAAATTATCTCAATACACATGAGCCAACTAAAACAGCTGTGATTAACTGTTTTAGGATTTGTCTCCTAATATTAACTTATCCATTCTTTGTGCTTTGTTCTTTAAGCAGTAAATGACACCATTTTTCAAGAGAGTGCACAAATGGAAACTTAAGTCAGCTCAGTGCTCTTTAATTAGTTAGCCAATTCAGAAGAGATAATTGTTTGGGGTTTAATTGTAAACTTTATTCCATACTGAACCTAATTGTTCTGTAGGAGAACAATTTCAGAATCATTGATCTGGATTATTTATAATTTTTCTTGAGGCAGGATTGTGTATTTTATGTCTATAGTAATCCAGCTTTCTAATACAGATCACATGCTTTACCAGAACAAAAACAAACTGGTTCACAATGAAACAAAAACTGCATTGGACCCTGAGTAGTGTATAGCTGGCCCTTTTATAATATAAAAGTTGAGGGGCATTTATGGATAATTGGTAACACACACATCATCCAGATATCATAATATCATTGTAAAAATTTTCTGAGGATTGTTAGGATTTAATTTAAATAAAATCGGGGCTGTGTAAAATAAAAATCAAGGATATATTTGGAAATATGTGATATATATATATATATATATATATATATATATATATATATATACACGCACACACACATACATATAACAGGAATAAGTGAAAACAAGGGACATCAATTTGGAAGACAGTAAAGAGGGCATATGGAAGGGGCTGAAGGGAGCAAGGAAGATAGAGAAGTAATGTAATTATATAATATTCTAACAAATAAAAGAACAAATTTGTGGACTGAGGAGATAACTCAGTGGATAACATTCCTTTTGCAAACACAAAAGGACCTGTGTTCACCTTCCCTGAAACTACATAAAAGCTAGGCAGAGCAGCATGTACCCTATACTGGAGAGGCAGAGAACTCCTGGAGGTTGTCAGCCAGCTGTTCTAGCTGAGATAGTGATCTCAGGCTCAATGAGAGACTCTGTCACAAAAATATAAGAAAAGGATAGTGTAAGATAGCCAATGTCAACTTCTGGCCTCCACATGGATGAAGGCTTCTACACACATGCACACACACAACACACATGAAAAAATTAGTTCAACCTTCAAATAGCTTAGCAACTAGTGGAATGGCTATTAAGAAAATCGTCACTTTTACATACCACAGCAGTTCATCATGGACATCTAGAAGGAGTGTATGTTGTATAGTAGATAAATACAAATGAGAAATCTCAGTGAATGGGGTGGCAGAAAAAACTTCTTAAAAGAAAAAAAAAATGGCTGAATTTGACAAAGGTTTTACCAAAAGCCAAGAGAATAAAAAAGATTTTCTAGGTGGAAAAAGAATCATTCAACACAGACATATCTCTAACTTTTCAAAACTACTGTGTTGGTGTGCTTTTTATATACTAAATCTGAAGTATATGATTCAGTCAACTTGAATAAAAGCATGCACATGTCCACAATTATACAGTGATCATTACCTTCACCCTAAACCTCTAGTCTTAAAGGGTGGAAAATGGCCTAGCACTTAGGCTTACTTATGTCTTGTCAAAATCCATTATGTGTATGTTATCTTTCCCAATAATCCTGTCAGATAAACAGACATTATTTTCTTTTGCTTTATGAGTTTAAAGCTCAAAGTACTTAAATGGCTTTCTCAAATTTACCGAGCTTAGTAGCTGCCAAACCGAACCTGATTCATCTATTCCACAACACCTAATGAAAAATAGTTAAAAATAGGCTGATACCTGGAACAAAATTTGGGGTACTGCCCTACTGTCATTGGCCCAGGATACCGAGAGCAGTTTATATAATAATAATAATAATAATAATAATAATAATAATAATAATGACAAAAAATGATGGCCCAGATATTCATTATCCAAAAAAGTATTTATTATCATTTTCACTGTCATAATGATGTCTTCAATATGGAGGGACTCATCTCATAGACTCCCACTTACATATTTTGCTACTTCCTCCGAAAGCATCCAATTGCACTGGATCAATATTTGTAACATCCTACTATTGTTTCCAAAAATCAATAGTAAATTGCAAGAACAAATAAATAATCACTGTGTGTTCAATGCTATTTAAGACTACATTTTTCTTTCCTATCACCCATTTTTTTCTCCCTCTATTACAAGATGCTCCTGTGAATAATTAAAAGCAAATTAATAGAAAAAATGGAAAAGTGCTAGATATGAAATAATACAATTTCCTACCAAGACTAAAAGTTTCTTGGGTTTATTTAATATGTTTGAACATTTCTCTTGAGTTTGTTGGTGGTAGATGGTGGTGATTTGACTTTTAAAATATACCACAATTTAAGTTTATTTTAAAATAAATATTTATTATACACTGTCTCATGAATAGAAATTTATAAAGAACTGTCTACTGTGAAAGCTTTGGGGTCTTTGTGAGACAGAACCTCACCATATAGCCTTGACTTATTGGACCCTAATCTGTAGACCAGGCTAGCCTTAAACACATAGAGATCTACCTGCCTCTATCTCTGAAGTAGCAAGATTAAAGGTATGTACCTCCATGTCTGGTGGAACTTTTGTTTATAGCCTATCCAGGCACCATCAGTTCCATGGCAGCACTACTATGCCAGCTCTGTGAGGAACTTACAAAGACATCTCTGAGCCAAAAGAAATGGAAGAGATAAAACCTAAAATATTGATAATCTCAATTTTAATAAATGTAATAAATAATTTAGAATGTATTTATAGCTTCACTGATACTTTTCATAGTAATAAAATTATTATCTTATACAATGTGGGCAGACATTTATTTTATACAATGCCTCTCACTGACAACTTGATATATGAGTAGAAACCTCTAGGATATGGACAAGCAAGCCATATGGGAATATGGGAAAACCATGCCTAGCAATCTACACAAATCCTGAGGCACAAGGCCTCCTCACAATTGAAAGGACCACTGGGACTATGGACTTAGGATGTACTAGGTAGACAAAGTGAAATCAGAGAAGTGGTGCAATCTAGAAATTGTGGGACCTTGAAGAAAATGTTCATTTTTGCTTCAAGCTCTGAGATGTAGCAGGAATGATATCAAAGGCTTAGAATATGGCAAATGTAAAAAGTATGTTGATATATCAAGGAAAGCTACTCAAGGAGTCGAATCATAGGTAGATCATAGTGCACACACACACATACACACTCACACTTAAAATCACCAAAGATACATAAAGAGACCAAATAAATGTTGACACCCTAATGCATATTTTTCTATAAATATTGAGAAGTCTTAGTAATTTTAATTTTCAGAGAAAAACCATTTGGTAAAAATCCCCAAGGTATTTGACTAGAACTAGAATCAGATTGTCTACTGTACAATAATATTTAAGCACAGGTGAGCTTCTCATATCATATTGCCATTTTTATCCTCAAGACTCAAAACTAGATTCATGTAATTATCCAAGTTATAATGTAAATAAATGTAAACCTTCATACTATCTAGACTTCCTACCATACAACTGTTGATCACATCTAAAGAATATAAAATAACTGAGTGATGTTTGCTTAGCTTCGTCTCTGTCAATGCTTCTCCTCCCAGCAGTAGAACACCTGTAATCTAATTGTGTGACTTCAAGCAATAGCCAGGTTGTCCTGACCTCTTGCAACTCTTGTTCATGGCAGGGATAGCAAGTTAGCCTACTTATATCACCACAATAATATATTATTAAAGACAGGAACACTGAAAACCCTATGAGCTACATTGATCAACATACCACCTTTTTCAACAATTATTGAAGCATCTTTCTTATGTCAGACACTGGAAAAGAGACAAAAAAAAGTTGTTAAAGAAACCACTCTCAAACAGCAGCCTCTGTCCTGTGAGTGTGTACGTTGAGAAGCTGCCTTAGACAGCTGTACATGGGGTAGCTGCAGTAAGGGCTGTAGCAAGAATAGTGGAACTACTGACTCCTATGCTTTATGCTATAGATTTGAATATATTGCTTCACATCTGGCCTCTCTTTTGTATTTTATAACAATCTTGAACAAATTGCTCTTCTTAAACATGGTGTGAGTGTGAATTCTAACTGAAAATTTAGGAAGGAGTCATAAGAGTCAAGGCCCCTTAAAAGGAACTGAAGGGCACCCATTTAAAACTCACTCCGTGTGCAGTAACCAAAGGCAGATGCTGATGTGGATGCCAGAAAGTGCATGTTGACAGGAGCCTGATATAGCTGTCTCCTTAGAGGTTTAGCCAGAGCCTGACATATATAGAGGCGGATGCTCACAGCTAACCCTTGAACTGATCATGGGGTTCCCAATGGAGAAGTTAGAGAGAAGATTGAAGGGGGTGAAGGAGTTTGAGGCCCCATGGGGAGAGCAACAATACTAACCAAGCAGAGCTCCCAGGATCTAAACCATCAGCCTGGGAGCACATAGGGAGGGACCCATGGTTCCAGCTGTATATGTAGGGGAGGATGGCTTTGTGGGGCATAGATGGAAGAGGAAGTCCTTGATCCAGTGAAGGCTGTATGCCCCAGTGTGGGGGAATTTGAGGGCAGGAAGGTAGGAATGGGTAGGGGGGCACATCCTCATGAAAACAGGAGAAGGGGTTTCTGGGAGGAGGAATGGGGGAAAGGGATCACATCTAAAGTAAATAAAATATCCAATAAAAATTAATTAAAAAATAAATAAAACTCACATGTATCTGTGCAAGCAGAACATACAGACACTTTAGTGATCCCTGAAGCCAGTTTCATTGCCTTTTACATTACGGTGAAATATTATCCTCTTTAATTTGTAATGATCTTAGATATCTTGATTTATAAAGAAAACCACAATTCTGTACTAAGACAATTTATTTAACAGCATTCCTTTTCAAAAGTCAGAAAATTACAAATTCTTGTTCAATATTGTTAAAGAAAATTTTGAAATGTAGGAATTTATTACAGTGGCAGAAAAGTTTTCTAGCTTGATTGAGACTTTGAATCCTATTTTCAGCACCACAGAAAGGGATGGCAGAAACAGAGAGAAGTGGGGGACAGGGGGCAGAAAGAGAGACAGACACACACAGAGTGTGGAAGAGATCTAGAAGTAAAGCAATGGCTCAGTACACCCACAATACACCAACACACACACACACACACACACACACACACACTGTGCATAGTGACATATGAAAGGGACAGGAAGAGAAGGAGGTGGGGAAGGAAGAAGGTCCTGAACACATAAACAGTAGAACTTAGCAAGCATATATAATTTTCCATCAGGAGCAACATGAATAAAATCTCGAACGAAAAGTTGCTATAGGTAGAAATTCACTAGTAGTTACTGCTTCTATTATAAAGAAAAGCAGATCTGACACGTTACACACTATGAGGGAACTTTGTTAGTTCTGCTCTGTCAAAAAAATGACAATATAATCTTCCACGGCTTTTCAAATTTGAAAGCCATTTCATATATGATATTGATTGAAAACATCCTCTCTTTTGGTTGGAAAGTGTCTCCTTCTTGAAGCTAGTCTTTGTTTACTGAGTTTGACACAAGATAGCTCTAATTCTAGACATTTTTCTAGAACCAGGAATTACATATAGATATATTGGACAGAGATTCGGGAGACAAGAAAGTTTAGCTACAGCCTCGAACACATCACTTTCTTAGTCCCTACTTACGGCATACATCAAATTAGTTTTTAAAAGAAGCCTTGTTTTTTTTTTTTTTTTTTTTCTTGAAGGCTTTAATAAAAACTCAGTGTGAAAAGATAACTACAAACACACACACACATATATATATACACATGTCACATCACATTAAAATACATTCATTGGAATAAATTCCCATGATTTTTGTTGTTGTTGTTGTTTTGAATTTTTTTACAAAAATCACCATGAAATAGTTTTTTCATTTTATTCTTGGTACCATTAAACTAATAGGTCATTTTACATACTTCTTCAAACCTTCATCAGACAGTGCTCATATTTGTCTGGTGGGATTACCTTTAACTGACAGGAACCAGAATGTCATTTTTTTCCTATTTGTTTGGAGTTTATAACACATCTCTTCAGAACATGTGTTTTGCTATGAACTTCGCCACAAGATAGATAGTAGCTAAAAAGTTGGAAAGGAAGATCGTGAGCTGACAGCAACCCATTTGTGCCAGAAACTGTTGTTTACAGCACACGAGATGCCATCCAGTTGCTTCATACACCATTATCTGAGCAAAAGTTCGTGATAAGCGACAACAATAAAGTTTGTGAAAGGCTGGAAGACACATTCAGCTTTATGTCTTTTCAATTTTATTTCAGATTGCTAATATAAAGAATCAACTTTTGAACTTGAAGCCATTTTTAGCCTGGTCCTTTAAAAAAAAGCAATAAAAGCAACTCTATTGTTCCATGAACCATTTGTCTTCCTCCCGCCTCTCTGTATGAGTTTTGCTTTCTGTCAGGTCTCCACTCAACACAAGTGTCAGTTAAGGGCCATTCAAGGCAGATGAACAGAGACTCAAGAGTTAAATGGCATTCTTATCTACAAGATACACATCCTTCCAGCCTTCAGCCGTACCCTTGAACCTACCTTACATCCCTCTAACCCCTGTGCTTCAGGTTTCCAAAGAACACCCTTTGTTCTTTGGAGGCAGAGATTGATAATCTTGTCAAATTATCAAGCTTGTTATTTTGTTTTGTTTTGTTTTGTTTTTATAAGCTAACAGTATGAACACTCCATGGTATTGTTGAGGGGAGAAGGTTTTTATTGTAGATATAAGAGAACAGCCAGAGGCTTCTGGAAAAGTTCAGATTAGAGAAAGTAGGAGATTGAACAAGGCCAGTTTGGACCCAATGTGAGAGAAACAAAAATAAAGAGAAGAGATTGATAAAGAGAAAGAGACGGGGAGAACAAGAGAAGAAGGCAAAGTGTAGGCAAAAGAGGCAAGTATAGCCCCAGTAACAGGGTTATAAGAGTGAGAAGCTTGGGGGAGGAAAGCCCTTGAGCTGGAAAGAGTTTAGAGTAGGGGAGGAGATTAGAAGGGCTAGGATGTACCCTGAAATGTACAACAGGTAATATGGAACTGAAGGAGCATGAAGCCCAGCATGCACTTTGATACGCTAATCAGCCTCACAAGTAATCATATGTCCCTTTTGCAAGAGGACAGGAAAATGGCTTTTTTGGTAGAAGGAACTAGCTTCCAAAGTTCCCAAGGAATGTTAGCTATTGTCTAGAATATAGGGAAATGGAGTTTCTATGGTACCTGACATTTTTGTTTGAATCAGGGAATATAGCATTTGTGTTTATAAGCATTTCAGCTCTTTAGCTTGAAATACTCTTTGAGAGAATTACTTGTCCCCCATTTTTAAAAGTCAAAAGTAATAACAATTATTAACATGAGCAACAGAGTATATGTGATTTGAAAAAAAAATGAGTTGTGAGATAATATCTAAAGTGTTACATAGCTGATTTTGTAGTGCATATAGGAGATGACATTTGGACCGTCAGTCGTCTGTCTGTGGCATAGATGGCCTCACCCATAACAGATCAGTGTGAGGCAACTATGCAAACGTTGTACATCAGGCAACAAGAAAGGACAACTGAGAAATGAAAGACTTTGGTGTAAGTGGCTGGTGTTACATTGTGAGTAGCTGGTGTTATATTTACCTATGGTACCTGTTAACCATGCGTTAAGAAAGGGATCACCCACAAGTTCAATAGAAAGTGTACTTTCCGTAAAAATGTTACTACTAAGACTTCTGATTTGAGCCACAGATGGTTCAGTGTCATGAGAATCCATTAGAATGCAAGTGAGCATCAAAGCTGTGGAGAATGTAGACATTGAGAAATCCCTCACAGCGTCAGGGAGGAACATCAAGGGTGTCTTTTAGCAAATATGTGATGTTCAAAAATGTTTTGTCAAGAAGAGAATAATATGCTCATTTTAATATGTCCTAGACTTCAAGGAAATAAAAGAATGGTCAGCACAAACTGCTGTCAATTTGTCAAACTAAGGAGCAAAGGGATTTGTGTGTTTCAGTGTCTAGCTCATTCCCACAAAGAGAGTCAGTCACTGTATGTAACCAACAGTGAGACTTCTAAAACACTGGACAATTCCCTTATCTTGAATGCACTGGCCCATCTGGGTGGCATTATATTTAAATTTTCACTATCCATTGTGGATGAACTACACTATCTGATCATAGTGCCCTTCACTGTTACTAGGCTTCTAGAGTTATTTCATAGTTCTAAATCATGTTTCTCTTTTTCTCTTTAATTTAAAAGTACAACATAAAAATAAACTGCATTGTGCTTCAAGTAATAAAACCTATACTCATCTGTTAAATGTGCAAAATTCTCTCTATAAAGCTAATTAACTAGATAAAAGGTCTGTATCAGGTTTAAACAGTTTATGTCTCAAAGGGCCTAACTCAGTAATTAATTATGTTTCTTGGAGTCTCTAAAAACACTTTTACAGATTCATGGGTCTTTAGAAATGAAACATCTTGGGATCGTGCAAAATATCTTAATCTTTCAATCTGCTCAGAAGTGAGTCAAGTTCTTAAATGGAAGCAGAACTAAATGTCTTTTAAATTAGGTCCACATATTCTTATCATTTAATCAGTTATTTACATTACCTCAGAGTGAGAACATTGATTGAATTTCTATTCAGCCTCATTTTTAAAGCATGGTTAGCACTGAAGTGACCATTCATTGAGGTCAGCTTCCTATAATGGGTGGTGGAATTCCAAGATATTTGTGACGCATAGGTTTAATGCCAAATGTGTATATTGCTATCTGCCGGAATGGGTGGGTGGGATGCAGGGATGTCCTCCACAATGGCTGCAAGACGACAGGCCCTGATAGCACAAGAATGTCCATGGGTTTCCAAAACGGCTTTATTGGCATGATGGATGATAGTTGAATCTGGATGTGCATCCCCTCTTGAGCCACGGGGGATCTGACTTAAATACTTAAATAGGGAGGGAAAGGGGGAGGAGGGTCACCTAAATAGCTACACCCTCTGGCCTTTAGGTAACTCATTAATATGGAAATCTCTTGAGGCTGAAGCCTGTAGTCATGCCCTCTACCTGTGGATGGTGACACCTCTTCGGGAAGGGCTGCATTGTCCTTATGTGACTGAACAGTGCAGGCTAATGGAGATCTTAGACCTCATGTCAGGACCCTGGGTTTGGGGTCATGGCCAAACACCTGCCATTGCCCCATTAGGACTGGGGTTCAAGGCCTATGCCACACCAAAAATGAAAACACCCTACACGGCCCTACAGCTATCAGGTGTGTGGCTCCTATTGGCATGCTAGATATGAACTAAGGTATATATGAACATGTGTAAACAAACTCCAGGAGTCTGTGTAGCATCACTTACTACATGATCATGCTAACGTCATTCTGCCATTAAAAAGACCAGGGCAATTCAAGCCCTCCAGAGATCAGTGATATTTTTCCAGTTAACTGTAACAGTGCTTGACTTGCTAAAGGGAAGATCTTGAAAGGGAAAGATTAAGATATCCCTCCACAGTGCACCATGCTGCTTAAACCCCTGCCTTGGATTTTGCTCTCTTCCCATTTGTTAGCATAGATAACTTTCTGAAACTCATCAGAAAAGTTGGCGATAAACCTCCTGCACATGTTCGAAACAGTGCTGTTTGTGAAGTCTATGCCTTAAAGTCTGTGATGTAAATTCCATGGCTGTGTTGCTGTTTCAGCCTCAGCTTACTCATCTCTTTTGTAATTAGCCTCCAGCAGCGGATTTGCAAATTCTTCAAGTTATTCTTGCACAGTGGGAGCAATATAGACTTGAAAGAAAGACAAGTAGCACAAGATGAGGGTGACAATTTCAGAAGAAAGGGATCCTCCTGAAGTCATCAAGTACCTTCTTAAGACCACTGGAAAGGAGGAAGCTTTCTTTCCTACCCCTTTAAGTCTTCAGAGTGTCTCCCTGACAAAGCTGAAGAGGGTCGAAAATTTTAATTACAGGTTTCCTTTAATTACAGGCTCCTTTGCTATGTTTACCAAACAGCTAGTGGCCCAGAGGGTGGAGTTAGGCTCTTTAAAGTCATGTTTTAATCTCCTTTGTAATTGCAATTTGATTGCTGGTATAAATTACGTAGTAGGCTTGCCACCTTCAGTGCCAGCCATTTCCCAGAGTGCATAATTTTGAATTGAACGGCTGATATCCGTCCAAAAGTTTCCCAGAATGTTTCACGGACTCCTTGAATTATGCATTAAACAGAATTCTTTAAAAAGAAGGCAAGAGGTTCCTTTGATGTCAGCTGGGGCTTTTCATCATATTATGGACTATTAGTTTCTAGACTCTTTTAGAGGTGGTTTCTTGAAACCAATGTTCAATTCAGGACTTATCACCTCTAACCTTTATATTTTATTTTAACAGCATCATATGTCACCCTGAATGTGACAGTTTCTGGCAGAGACCTGGTGGTTAATTTCTAAGGAGGAGGTGGGAATAAAGAACAGTTTGTTGCAAACACGCCACCTGCTGCACAAAGTGTGAACACACAGTAGAAATTTCACCATAGAAAATTCTTTAGCAGCTTCATGGAACACGCAACAGGGAGCTGTGGTGTCTATGTAGCTACTCTGTATCCAGACATCACATCCTAAGGACAAAGGCCTCTGATGATTTGAAATTTTTGATAATGTGTCCTCACTAGGGACAATCTTTGCTTGGTATTTTTGATTTTGCGCTATGTCCCATCCAAATGTCTTCTTATAGATTATTAAGCAAAACAACCCCTACCTTTATTTAAAAGGAAGTAAGATTGGCTAAGTTTTCACCATGGTATGAAAATAGAAATTAAAAAAAAATTACATCATGTACAATTTTATACTGCCATCCTTTAGGGTTTTTTTTTCTTCTTCTTCTTTTTCCTGCACACTAAGTAAGCATTTTGAAATCTGTCAAAAGTTATGCCTTTTCTGTGCCCATATGAATTGACCTTGCACATTAGAGGAGCTTTAGCATCTGACTCAGTCACTTCTGAGAATAAAAAAGAGCCCTGTACATAATTATGCCAGAGCACACAAGAGCTCGGGATGTCCTAAACACCTAGTAAAACAAGACCCAGATCTTCTCCTAAACAGCAACCACCTCTCAGTCTACATCTACTGCCAGCTCATGTTTCAGAATAACAGGCAAAAGACACAAAATGACCCAGCATAATAAAAAGATTTCAGACTGAAGAAAGAAGATTGTTTTCCACCACAGAGTGGGACTATTCCATCACTCTGCATTCTGTGTATCTGTTGGGTCAAAGAAAACCTTAATAAAGACCTTAATAAAACCTTAATAAAAACCTTAATAAAGTTTAATAATAGAGCTTCATAATTCTCTAGAAGAGATGACGCCCTTATCTAGAAGGATACATTGGTTTGCAGAGAAGGTGTCATTTGAAAGAAAAAACATGAGTAGTTAAATGAGCCAAAATCAAGGAAAATGCTGTCCACCTACAGCATCACCTCTAAGCAAACATTTCATGAAACTGCTAAGCATCAAACAACTTTTGGTACAGTCATGGATAAAGCAGACATCAAGTCATACCTTCGAGATTTGACACCCTGGAAATGCTGAGAAGAAAGCTCAGTGAATGGACCACATACTGTACAAGCTTGATTGAGTACGGGATTTTAGATCCCGAAATGCTGTAAAATGTCAAGAAGAACCGTGGTGGCTTACCCCTGTTCCCAGCCTCCAAAGGCAGAGACAGGATTTCCAGAACAAGCAGGCCAGAAAGACTACCCATACTGGTGAAATGTGGATTTCTCTGTGACCCTGTTTCAATGAGTCAGGTGAAAGACTGATAGAAGATATCCTTGACATCAGCCAGGGATTCAACATGTACCTGCAATGCCTGTATGTATGTATACACACATATGCACACCACAGATATGGAAACAGAAGAATAAAATAAAAGCAACTTACTGTAAGTAGTATTTAGGTCTCTACTGCAGAGATCATTTCTAGATTAGATAAATGCATGGAAATTATTGATATATTTAAGCAGACTAGGAAAGAAAAAGGAAGGCTCACTTCAGGAAAAATCAAGAAAGAAAAGAGGAAATGGTTCAGAAGATCTGGCACAGTGACACACTTATGTAATCCCAGTGTGGGCTACAGAGTAAGACTTTATCAAACAAGTAAGACATATGAACTTGAGACACTCCTGTAGGTAAAATATGAGTAAAATATATGAGTTAAAGACATTGAAAATGGTAGTATAAGAGTAAAGAAAAAAGATATCTTCCTTTCTGAATTTGAAAATGTAAGCAGGTCTGGAAACTTACCATTGTGCATGTCAGACATGACATTAAGCATTTTCATTATCCAGTAATTATCACTATAATGTTAAAATTATGAATAGTTTTCTCCAAGGAACTTAAACATTTTATGTGTCCCTTTTAATGTACCTCCCTAGAATTGATATTAAATCATAAAATGATACATTATTGAAAGTTAAGCAAAAATACCATTAGCATCTATGCCACATTCAGTTTTAGATTTCCTTCGGGGAAACACTCAGCTCTCGGTTTTCACTTTCAGTGAGGTGAATCAAAGCAGAGCTGCACTTCCCAGTTATTTGTGAATATGAAATTAACTGGAAAGATAGCTCAGTCAGTCTTCCCAATTCTCTTCCGTATTGCAAACTTATGCATGCTATCCATCCTTCTTAAATGAATGCTATCAGAGAAGTTGTATGGGCTTGCTTTTTATAGTTTCCCATGTTAACACGGGGAAAATTTAGAGCACAATCTGGCTGGAGGTCATGACAAGGGCCAAGAAACATTTCTTGCCTTTCCTGAGCATTGTCAGGAATTAGCTGTGTCTTCTAAAGCTATGGAATTTGTGTGCTCATTAATCCATTCAGTAGAAAAGTATTAAGACCTTACTGTATGTTAGGCTCTGCTCCTACATACTGAAGGAAGAAAATTGATGCTCTTCACTTTCAGGAAAGTTGGCATCTACTAGAGAATATGCAAACATAGACAGGTGACTGTAGTAGTGTGATATAGCTAATTGCCATTGGCTGACCTCTGACCTCTGAGCATCCTTCAGACTTCCAACATGATGTTCTCTGCAAAAACACGGCATTCTTCACAGACACCTATGATTCCATGTTCTGTCTTTCTTGTTGGATTTTTTCTCTTGCCTAGTAAGAGATTGATGTCCAAATTATTATTATTATTATTATTATTATTATTATTATCATCATCATCATTATTAATTATTATTTAATCTTTTTTACAGTCCAGTCATTATCCTTCTCCTGGTCCTCCCTTTGACTGTTTCTCATCCCATTCCTTCTTCCCCTCTCCAAGAGGATGTCCCCACCCCCCACTCCCACCCCACCATACCTCTCTTCTCCCTGGGACCTCAAGTCTCTTGAGGGTTAAGTATGTCTTCTCTCACTGAGGCCAGACCAGGCTGTCCTCTGCTGTATATGTGTTGGGGACCTCAGACCAGCTCATGTATGCTGCCTGGTTGGTGGTTCAGTGTCTGAGAAATCTTGGCGGTACAGGTTAGTTGAGACTGCTGGTCTTCCTATGGGGTGACTCTCCTCTTCAACTTCTTCCAGCTTTTCCCTAATTTAACCACAGGAGTCCCAGGCTTCTGTTCATTGGTTTGGTTTAAGTGTCTGTATCTGACTCTTTCAGTTGCTGGTTGAGCCTCTAGAGCAGCTATGCTAGGCTCCTGTCTGTAAGTACACCATAGCATCAGTCATAGTGTCAGACCTTGCAGCCTCCCCTTAAGCCTCCCAATTTGGGCCTGTCACTGGACCTCTTTTCCCTCATCTCTTCTCCAGTTTTGTCCCTGTAGTTCTTTTAGACAGGGACAATACTGGGCCAGAAGTTTGGACTGTGGGATGGCAAGCCCCTCCCTCCAATTGATGGCCTGTCTTTCTACTGGAGGTGGACTCTACAAGTTCCCTCTCCCCACTGTAGGGCATTTCATCTAAGGTCCCTCCCTTTGAGTCCTGAGCCTCTGACCTCCCAGGTCTCTGATATATTCTAGAGAGTCCTCCCACCTCCTACCTTGCAAGGTTGCCTATTGTCATATTCAAAAATAACTAAAATCCTGATTTTTCTTCTGTTTATTATTCTTATTTCATTTTTATCAATCTGTTTAAACAAAAACCTGTAAATCATCTTTGAGTCTTCTCTCTTAGTACTAATTTAAAAGCTAAATCCTAGCTCAGCATTAGAGTAAACAGCTATAAGCCCAGAGCTTGGGGAAGGCTGTGGCAGAAGAGTGGTCAGTGCAGGACAGACTGGGATAAATGGTGAGATCCTGTCTTAAGAAATGACAAAATAGGAACGAGAGAAATGGCTCAGAGGTTGGGAGCATTGTCCTCTCTTCCAGAGGTCCTGAGTTTAATTCCCATGGTGGCTCTTTACCATCTATAATGAAATATGATTCCCTCTTCTGATGTGCAGGCATTATATATATATATATAATATATATATATAATATATATATAATGTGATTATATATATATATATATAATCACAAAAGAGAATAAAAAAATCACCAAAATGTGACCACTCCTTGATACCTGCATTTCTCATCCTAGGCATTTATTCATCTCCATCTTCATTCTTACATTCTTAGGTTTATTCTTAGAAGTAAGATAAAACTAGTAAAAATTAAAATGTGATCATAAGCTCTGAGCACTTTCCATTGTTAAAAGAATAATAAATAACCCTGTTAGTGGAGTCTATGAAGCCAACTCTAATTCAGTCTTCTTGACACTCACGTCTTCCTTCATTCCTTTCCCTTCCTTCTCTACACATCAACTACACTGGCCTTCTTCTATCCATCAAATATAGTGAGCATGGCCCAACTTTAAAGGTTATATTTCTTATTCCCTCTGACTAGAATCTTCTTCCTCCAGAACTTTGAAAGAGATGACTTCTTCTCATCTTGAGCAAATTGCTTCCCTAAAGAAGCCATGTTAGGGGCTGTAGAGTTGGCTCAGGGATCAAGAGTACTTGTTGTTGCAAAGGACCCAGGTTCAATTCCCAGCACCCACATGGAAGTTCCTTACCTTCTCAAACACCAGCACATCTGGTACAAGGATATGCAGGAAGGACATCACTCGTACACATAAAATAATGAAACTAAAATAAGAAGCCATGTTTGATCACATGGTTAATCTTCCCCAAGACCTCTCTTGTCACTATCTGAGGCATTCCCTTGTTTTAGTTTATGTCTCAGTACTTGCTACAATTTACATTTGTGTTCTATATCACTGCTGGTTTGTTTATCATTCACCAAAATATTTGGTATTAGGCAATGATCATAGACATATTGTTCAGTCTTTCAGTGGTAATACCTAATAGATGTTCAATAAATAGATCATATCAAGAACAATGAGTATACAAAGGAATGCCGTGTGTCACGATATTGACTGGTCAACAGCTGTAAGACATAAGTAAGAATTATACAAGGGACAGGAACCCAGACAAAGAAAATTAGGTATACAAGCAGGGGCAAAACTTTCCAGGAATCAATTTTAGTCAGTATTCCTGGAGCTAAGAGCTTGAGAAGAAGAGCCTAAGGGTGATGTAGTGGAGGTGCGAGGGCAGAAGTGGGAGTGATGGTTAACCCTTTCTGAGATAAGTAAAATCATTATACCAAGTTTATTGACAAGTAGTTCTCATGATGACAAACATGCACTAAAAAGTTTTCTTCATCTTGTGAGATCCTGGGATCCTAACCTGGGTTTCACTACAAACAGGTGCTACACCCTTGACATACACTTTCAGCCCTCACTGAGGAATCTTGATAAGTAGAGTGCCATAGCAAGTATATTTGGGGAAAATTGTTCTGGTTGCAGCACAGAGAACAGTGAGAGGTAGGGAAGTTGAGGACCTCAGTAGAAAGAGCAAATCAGTTATGACTCTGAAAAAAAAATATCTTCTGAAAGTACATACTTATAGGCTTTCTGGGAAGCTTTCATAAATGTAAAAGTAGTAGAATTAACCTTATGAAACTTCTACTAAAACTTGAATGAAAAAAATGAGTCCTCTAGTTTATCCATACACCTCATTCAACCTGATTTTAAAAACATGATTCTGTCATTGCTGTTTGAAAATTTTTATGTTGATGAAAACCTGTCATGCTCTCTATGTCACTGACACGTTCTCCCAACAAGCCACACTCCTTCTTTCTGTTCTATTGTATATGGGAGGAGGAGGAAGAGTAGGAGGAGGAGAAGGAGGAGGAGGGGAGAGAGAGATAGATAGAGAGAGAGAGAGAGAGAGAGAGAGAGAGAGAGAGAGAGAGATATAGAGAGAAACCCTCTAAGTTAAATTGTGGATAATTTCATGAGCATGTGTTAGGATTATTTGTCTACTGGATCACAGATAATCTAAGAGTGGGCAGGCCACCCAAGAATATCACACACACACACACACACACACACCCCAAATTCACAGTTGCTCAGTATGGAGAAGGCATCATTGTGATAAAATGTCAATGGTGTCCTATTTTGGGCAGCTCTTGTGTGAGTAATCACAACTGCTGCAATTTCACGACAAAGGCCATGTGGAGCCAGGAAAACACTGTGACAGCACTCCTGTCTGTCCTCTGTCTCTTAAATTTCTCCCTCTTCTTCTTCTGAGATGTTCTCTGAGCCTTGGAAGGCATCATGTAGATACTCCATTTAAAGCTAAGTACTCAATAGTAACTTATTCTTGGTGCTTAGACCATTTATACATCTCTGCATGGACTACTTCCATCACCTACACACAAAAATGGTTTTACGAGTATAAACATGCAGTAGGTTTTCTACTTAGTGCCCATGATCTTCCCAAGCATAGGTATTTTTTTTTAGCACAGTCCATGAAGGCTTTTGATTTATGCTTTACATTTAAAAAAAGAATCCCAGGATTTTCCCTCCAGTATGTTTTTGTCTTGCCTCTTCATGGTCCATGATGCCAGCAGAGGTTGTCAACACAATGAAACCAAACTGGCGTGATGTGAGCAGATTGTTCTGCCATTTTTCTAGGTCTTTGAG
Source organism: Arvicanthis niloticus (assembly GCF_011762505.2). Classification (NCBI taxonomy): domain Eukaryota; kingdom Metazoa; phylum Chordata; class Mammalia; order Rodentia; family Muridae; genus Arvicanthis; species Arvicanthis niloticus. The sequence continues at coordinate 62,710,103 of NC_047672.1, read as the reverse complement.
TTGAACATCAAATCTAGGGCTGATAACTCCACACTTGTTCAACCTGCCTGTGAGGTTCACAACTATCTTTCCAGTTCTGTGATCATCAATGATCTCAAATTCACCAATGTAACCATGCTTCATCATCATAGTTAAGAACCGAACGATGACTTTAGAACACGGCCTGATGAGAACCTGGCATTTGTCCCGCTTTTCAGCGTTATTGATGCTCTTGAGAGCATCCACCATTCATTCACACCATGGTGACCGTGAGGGAAGATGGCAGAAAGAGAGTAGGAGGGGCAAACGCATGGAGTTATGGATAGGTATATTTTTTTAATCAGATTTCAGTAGCAGGTATGAGTTGCCTCTTGGGAAATGGTGTTCAAATCCAATAAGAATATATTGTATATCTTCATAACAGTTTGACTACTGTTCTACTAATGGACACATGCTGATTGACAGTACATTATTTTAGTTTGTGGTGTTACTGATAGCTTAATGAAAAAATCATTACTTTTAAATACAGAATTAAAATACATAAATGTAATTTAAAAAAAATATTTCACAAGTATGATCTCAAAAGTCACTTTCAACAAGGAAATGGTCCACTCAGTAGTCTTAAACTTACCCAGAACCTTGTTTGCAGCACAAAAGCAACTATCTAGTGTAGTCTAAACCCAGAAAGAAGATATGGCATGCCATGCAATACACACACACACACACACACACACTTGCCTAAGCAAGCTGAGATGTTATCTCATGTTAGAGGCCATACCATTGAATTTAGTGTGTGTGAATTATCACTTTCCATGAAAATAAGAGAAAAAAAATGAATTTCTCCTCAAAGTACCCATATATAGAAACCTTCACATTACAGCATGAAGATGATTTTACCTCTGAAAAAGCACTGCTTGCCATTGTTTTGTAAAGACTTGTTGTTTTTATTGTATAGATAAGAGCATTTGCTTTCATGCATGCATGCACACCGTTTGTGTGCTTGGTTCCTGAGGAGGCCAGAAGGGAATATCAGATCCCCCTAGAACTGGAGTCATAGAGAGCTGGCATCCAGCATGAGGTTCTAGGAAACAAACCCAGGTTCTCTTCAAGGACAGTATGTGCTCTTACACACTGTACCATCTCGCCAGCTCCAGTCATTCTCAATTGACCATTCATCAAACACTTAATGCTATGCCTATTATGTATCTCTGAGACCACTAAATCACTGTGAAATAACAAATATAGCAGATGAACCCAGAGGCTGACAATGAAAGTACTAAAAATAAATGTAAATTAGGCCGGAAGATCTAAGAACAAGACTAAGAGAGAGCCTGTTGTAGTTAAAAACACAAGTGCTATATTCATGTAGACTTCAGCTTGGGTCCTGAAACTGTTTATTTCCTAGTACTTATATAACTCAAATTCATTCATAATAAATCCCCTCATCTCTAAATTATTTTAAAAAATTCTTAAGTTAAATTCAAATTAAGTTATATACAATACATTCTTATCGGATTGATGTAAAACATAAGAATGGATGCTGGAGTGGGTACTCAGATACATATAGGGCAAAGGCATACATATATAACTTATTATTTCTTCCATTTATAATTTACAAAGAACTGTGGAGAAAATATTCAGAGAGGAGTATATAAACTGAGGGTTTCATACAAAAAAAGAAAGTACAATGAAAAAAGTATCAGGGTCTAGGAGAAGCCCAAGTCTTAGTTCCCACTAGCCACCTGAAATGCCAGAAACATAACATAATAATTAGCAATCAGAGATGAAAGCCTGACCCAAGAATGCCACAGCGTTCTGAGTACTCAGGTATATTCTGTGGATCATAGCTTATCCTCTGGACCCCAGGTTCCTAAATCACAGTTCAGACCTCCGATCAAAACTAGGTGAAACGTTTTGATCTCACTTGTCTTCATACAGTGACCGTTCGGCTTCTGTCTCAGACATCTTTCCTGTAAGATGTATCTGCTTATAAAATGTGTCCCCATGAGCTGCCTCAAACAGCTCCAGTTTCTCCACTTGAAAGAGCACTTCACTTTACACTGCAATTATCACAGCTGGAGATGCTTGATGCTATTCGCTGAATTCATAGGCTGAAAATGAAAAGAGGGAAATAGCTGTCGTTGTTTGTATGTCTTTACACATGTGTGGGAAGCAGAGGATCTAAGAAACATTAGTCTTTCACCTTTCCCCTCTCTCTGCAATGATTTTTGTAAATTTCTTCCTTCTCAAGTCACACATCCAGCAGAGCTTTGAAAAGGGGGACTTCATGCTCATTCCAATTGCTACCTTAAAAATGTGCCTTAAGTGAGTTTTTCTACAGTGTATTCAGGAAAGACAATCATACATCCTAAAGCCGACAAAAGAAGTGGTATTCCAAGGATAATTTTGAAACGGTTGCAAGGGAGTATTGAAAACTGACCATTCTAGCCGTGACAATTAGAGATAGAGAGAACGAGCCAAGTGTAATGTTGTGCTGCCCAGGAGAGCCAGGGCAAAATCACCTCCAAATGGCTGTGATTAGCAGCCACAAAATGGACTAGTCTAAAAACGGCAATTTCTGCAGTGCAGTACTCGGGGGTACCTAATGCAAGACGTACAGTGTTTAAACTCTTGAACGCCAAACCACAGACCATCTTCACCCACCTCCTTCCAAAGCTGTTCATTACTAGCTCCAAAGTGCTTAAGAGTACTAGCTGCTGTCACAAAGAATGGGGTTCAATTTCCATCACCCACCCTGAACAGCATACAGCCACCTAAAAATCCAGTTCCACCTCTTCCAGATTCTGAGGGCACCTGCATGCGCATGGTAAGAATCACAGACAGGCACAAGCAAGTAGATGATGATGATGATGATGATGATGATGATGATGATGATGATGATGATGATGATAAATTCTTTTCAATTTTATAAGGTATTTAAAGCTTAGGTTTAAAACCATAAAGAATTATTATATTAAAATATTTTCTAAATCTTTCCTATTATATAAAAGGTAGATCAAAATAAAGAAAAAACAGAAGGTAGTTGTTTAAATTCTAGGAGAAACTATGGTAGCGTCTCTAAAGTCCTCAGAGATTTTTCTTTCATCATTCCAAAATTATCACAGGAAACATAATTATAAGAGAAACCCTTTCAGGTTTGCAACATGAATTCAAACTTTCACAAAATGAACTTATGACCAGGTTCTTACAATATTTTGTACATGCATATTCTAAACAACCACCACTCTTTTGGTGATTACTTTGATTTTTTAATGTGGAGAGGGTATCTAGCTTATAGCATATAGAAAGTGTACAGGTGTGGGAAAGAAGACACTAGGCTGTCTGCCATCAAACATGTTACCTTTATTTTTGTTTCTTTGAAACTGGTTGCTGTAGGTGGGATAGAGCAGACTGACAGGTACAGCATTAGGACCTCAGCTCTGGTGCTTGTGAAGAGAAATGAGGTGAAGAGGCAGTAATGTTCTCCCTGGATTGCTGTTTTTAGAGTGATTATGGAAGTGAGTGCCTTAAAGGAGGTCTTCATCCAAACAAAGTTAATATCTCTTCACTTTCTCGAGCTTTTAAACTATGTATGTATGTGTCTGTATGTCACTGTGTGTATACATGTGTGTGTGTGTGTGTGTGTCTGTGCACATGTCTGTGTATGTGTCTGTGTCTCTGTCTATCTGTCCTCTCTTTGTGTATCTATCTCTCTGTCTCTCTGTCTCTCTGTCTCTCTGTCTGTCTGTCTGTCTCTGTCTCTCTCTCTCTCTCTCTCTCTCTCTCTCTCTCTCTCTCTCTCTCTCTCTCTCTCTCTCTCTCTCTCTGTGTGTGTGTGTGTGTGTGTGTGTGTGTGTGTGTGTGTGTGTGTTAACTCCAAGATATAGGAGAGGTAATCAGGCAAGATTTTTGCTTAAAGCATTGTTATATTACAAATGATTTCCTCAAGCTGGCAAAGAGTCCAAACGCTGCAAATATTATGCCCTCGATGATCAAAGATCAAGCAAATATTTCTATTCATCAAAAAGAAATAAGTTCCATCAGAAAACATAAATGCTTCCGTGTAATTTAGGTAAATAAAGCCTACATTCTAAAGAACTGATATATGTAACAGTCATATATACAGATGCAAGCCATTTTGCTGGTGATAGCACAGTGGTTGCTGGGATGCAGGTACAGAGCCCCCTCACTCACTCGCTCACTCACTTGCTCACTCACTCATGCATGTATTCGTTATTTTTACAAATGTTTACTGAATCTCTGGTGGGTGACAGGCACTCGAACAGTCAGGTCAAGCTACAGAACAATTTCTGTATGTTAGACACTGAACTAAGAACTCTAAACTTAAAGCTCACAATGTTTGCACATGAAACACACAAATAGGTTTAGCAGTGGACCTGAGATTTCAGTGAAGGCATCGGACTATGGAGAAAGTAGCACGGAACAGCCCCAAACCTCAAAGAGATCCAGTGGGCAGGGGACACATAATATAAAATAACGTACTCAGGTAACTCACAGTGGAGGTCTACATCCAGGGCCCTGGGTCCTCAGTAGAGGTTTCGATGACCACATATGGCATGCTCAGCTGCATTCACCATCATTGAGATTCCTTGACAAACTTTCTCTCATCAGTTATACAACAAAATCAAGTTTAAAAATCTTTCTCTGTAATTTTCTTTCTAACTAGTAGAAGTTTTTTTCCTTTCTCTCTTGACATTTTTTTGAGATAATTACATCTCATTTTTAGAAACTGTTCTTCCTAATACATCATTTGGAGGGGTAGCAATTTAAATATGTTACCAAGCAGTCTGTTCTCCAGGTGGGGACCAGAAAAATTATATCACTTTCCAGCTATGGTTGTGTTCAATAGAACCAGTGGAACTTATATTTTCTCTAAATATTTTATGAAGGGACACAAATTCAGACATACTGAAAATATAGCATGTTACAACTGAAGCACTTCTCATGTTTAATTTAACCCACCACCATTGTGTTATACTTCTTTCTTGTATTTGCATGTATATGTGCATGCTCTATGTGGATGTTTTTGTGTTCGTGTGTGGGGTCACATGTGTATGTTCAGGTGCATGTGTACATATGTGTATCTATAAGCCAGAGTAGACATCAGTTGGCTTGACCAACACTCCTCATCCCAGATCTCACTAAATTGACTGGTCTAGCAGGCCAGCTTTCTCTGACTGAGTCCCCAATCTCTGCGGCAAAATGCTTGGATCATAAGCAGGGAAACGTAGTGAATTCTGGTCCTCATGACTGCACATCAGGTCTTGTATCCACTGAGTCATCTCTGTAGCCTCTGGTGTTACAAATTTTATTTGAAATATAGGAAAAGTTTGTTTGTGCTCTTGAGAAGCTCAAATATATTTGATTATAGAGGAGTGATTATAAAATTCATACAGGAAGAGTATGTGTGAGAAAGACAATAAGTGCCAAAGAAAAGGAACAACATAAGAAAGATCAAAGGCAAGAATTGGTATTTTGAACTCCAAGAGAAGCAGGAAAGGTGCAACAAATGTATGTGGTGGCCTGGAAGGACATTTTTCAAGTGCAGTAGGAAAGAACAAACACATTGAAGCACAAGGGATGTTGAAGAAAAATGTACAGTGAAAAGACAGAGTTTCACACAGTGGAAGAAGGTGGCATTTAGATATAGTTGGAGATTATAAAGTTGTTAAATGAAAAGGTAACATGAAACATATTACATAGATCTGTAAAACTCAAGATGATATGTAATTTTGCACAGCACAGCTCTGGGACACACCAATTCACTATATGCAAAGCATCCTTAAAGTAAATAAATTAAAATAATATGAGATTACCTAAAAATTTGGATGAGTATTATATGCATATATATTCATATATATATATATATATGCATGTCATAATAATTTTAAATGTTTTTCTTTTTTAAAAAGGATTTATTTATTTATTTATTTATTTATTTATTTATCTTATGTATATGAGTACACTGTAGCTATCTTCAGACATACCAGAAGAGGGCATTGGATCCCATTACAGATGGCTGTGAGCCACCATGTGGTTGCTGGGAATTGAACTTAGGACCTCTGGAAAAGCAGTCAGTGTTCTAAACTGCTGAGCCATCTCTCCAGCACCTTAAATGCTTTTTTCAATGCAGATTCACAAGTTATACGCTAAAAATCTAACCCCTACAGCCAGTAATGAAAACTGTGTGCCTCTGTCCATCCAGATTGATGGGTTACAGGTTTGGTTTTTTTTTTCTGTTTAGTGTAATTCTTTTTCAGTAATAAGACTACAAATTACTGACATCACTTAGTACTTAGAAACTTAGAAAGTTGTTTAGGCTTTGCAAAGTGGGACCATGAGATTCTATTGCTATGTCACCTTACAAACATCATAAGGAGCAGAAGACGTGATTCAGTGGTTAAGGGCACTCGCCACTGTCCTTATAGGACCAGAGTTTGTTTTCTAACACTCACTGCAGCCTTAAAATAGAAATTCTGGCACACAGAATGGAGAAAGTTTTATAAAGAATAATTTTTTTTAGTTGATTATTTCTAGAGACACAGAAACCCTTTGGGAATGGCGTAGGTTTGGTATTTCTTAGCAGTAGATAGATATGCTTGATGTGCTGAAAAAGTCCCTTGAAATCTTGTATTTCAATAATGCAGCCCTGTCGTATGTGACGACAGACTAAGCCATGCTGCTGTGGCTTAGGAGCCTGTGGCAACTTAACAATGGACCAGCATTCTGGCAGAAGTTATTTATTTTCCCTTTACTCTCTACATGATACTACAAAGTGTGAAACGCATGCCCATGCACGCACCGGGCAGAATAGAAATTAATTTGTTTTACCCATGGAAATTTAAGTTCCTGCGCGCTAAGCTGCCGTACTTATCTTTGACACATTCATTCTCAAAGGCTGAATAAAATTTCTGCCGCTCTGCTCTTGATATAGAGAAGTTTTGTGTGCTTTAAAAGAGGAAAGCTCATTTTATTAAGTACGTTCTTGTTACTGTCACTGCATTCTTCAGAGCATGAGCTCGGCTGCCCATTTCCATACACCCTGCAAAGCTGACTTACTGGAGCATCTCTGAGTGGGATTTGCCCAGCAGTTTCCACCGTCTCTCCAGCGCCAGTTACATTCATCTTCAGCACATATATGTCTTCTGCAACATGGGGAAGTGATCTAAGGCAGAACAGTGGGAAGCTTAAGCCTCCTTTTTTTTTAACTTGTTACCTTATTTATTTACATTTCAAATGTTATCCCCCCACCCCCTTCCTGGTTTCTCCTCCAAAACACCCTTATCCCATCCTCCCTCCCCCATGGCTCTATGAGGGTGCTCCCCCATCTACCCACCCACTCCCTGCTCACTGCCCTAGCATTCCCCTACACTGGAGCATCAAGTCTTCACAGGACCAATGGGCTCCCCTCCCATTGATGCCAGATAAGGCTATCCTCTGCTACATATGCAGCTGGAGCCATGGGTCCCTCCATGTGCACTCTTTGGTTGGTGGTTTAGTCCTTGGGAGCTCTGGGGGAATCTGTTTGGTTGACACTGTTGTTCTTCCTATGGGGTTGTAAACCCCTTCAGCTCCTTCAGTCCTTTCCCTAATTCCTCCATTGGGGACCCTGTGCTCAGTCCGATGGTTGGCTGCAAGCATTTGCCTCTGTATTTATTGGTCAGGCTTCTTTTGAAAAAGTCTTGAATATGTATTTCTATATGTTTACTTTATAAAAAAAAAAAAAGTCTTTTCCACTGCTTTTTGTTTTCCTATTTATGCCACAATATGGTCACACTACAATTCATGAGTCCCAATTAAATTTATGTTGCAACATCATGTAGTACTCCTGGATGCTCAGTATTGTGGCTGGGCAAGGAGTCACCTAGAAGGAAAGTCCCCTCAGAGACTCCACTTGTCTGTCTCTCCTTAGGATCAGACAGCTCTGTTGATGTCAAGCTCTGAAAGCCTCCCACACCTTCCTCCCACAAGAGTGTGCTTCTTTTCTGACTAGAGACATTCAGGTGATGGTGGCTTCCTAGTGCTTGAAGAGGAGGATCCATGAATCACCATGAGGAATGGGATCTGTGGGGAAGGCAGGAAGAAGATGTAATGAACTCACTCATGTGCGTTGGTAGTGAGCGGGAAGACTACAGTGAAGAAGATTCAGGGAAACATGCATGCTGCAGATGGCTATAGGAAGTGATGGAGCAATGTAATAGTTGCTTTCAGATGATGAGACCATAAAGAATCTGCTTCCCAAGGGTGTTTTCTATTTACAATAGGGATTGAAATTTCCAGGACATATCTACAAAGCAGGACACTTATTGTCTTTTAATTTTAGTACTATTGATATTGTGGTTCTGATACTTGTTTTTAATGAGGGTGTATGCTGGACTTTGTGGGGCATTCAACAGCATTCCTAGCCCCTTGCTAGATGTCAGTAGTAAGAACACTTCTGCCCTCTAATACAGACTGCAAAGTAGTACATCATAATGAAGTGTCAAGGGATTTATGAGATAAAAATGCTTGCTAGCAAACATGATTCCTCAGTACCCAAATGTTGGAAAGAGGGAACCAATTCCTAGAAGTTATCACCTGACCTCATACATACATACATACATACATACACACACACATGCATACATACTTACACACATGCATACATACATACATACATACACATAAATAATTCTTGAAACAAAAAACGTGAAGAATTCTTTTCAGTTTAATATTTAATTGGTCTGTGTTATAATTCCAAAATAACACAATTTTAAAAGACCCTGAGATTATTTTAAGTCTAATAACCAGCTTGGGACACAATTAGTGAAAATCTCTTCTGTGTTCATTTTCGCCTAATGAGAGTACAAAGATGAGTGAATCATTTTCTTGTTCTAAAGAAGGTTAGAATCCAGAGAAGAAACAAGCACACACTGACAATCTTCTCTGTGATCGGTTTCTTTAAAGAACATCGGCCGCACAAAGGAGAGCCTGGCAGCACAGTGACATTCACTCTTCTGAAATGTGTTTGATCCCCGAGAGCCTCACACTTGAGAGCTGGATGTTCATAACCATGCGCACTCACACTGCTCACTCACACTGCTCGAGATAGGATAAAATTACCAGTCAGCAGGATTTCTATAGACACCTTGTAGCTCATAGTAGCTTTCTGTGTTTATAACTACATCATGTTACAGTATCCAGGAAGCTGCACTCCTGTGGCTCATCGATGAATGGCAAACAAAAGCTGTCCCATCCGAGCTTTCAAAGGAGCTGTGGTATACAGTTCCCCCATTGGCCACTGTATCCCAAAAGGCCCCATTGAGACTGTGACTTACTGGTCCTCAGCAATAGCTCCCTCAATGCATCCTGTCTGGAAATCATTCTTAACCCCTCCCCTCTTGGTTTTCTACCCCTTTATTGTCTCCCAGATCATCCACTCGTCTACCCAAACTTGGGAATTTCATACCAGCATACAATGTATTTTGATTTTATTCATAGCACATTATATGATAAAACACTACGGAATGTGAAGCAAGCAGCCAGACATGCACACTGGTGTGGATCTGAATTTCCAGCACCCAGACAGCTAAGCCAGCAGAATTGTGAGTTTCAGGCCAATTTGGGCTATGTAATCAGACCCAGTCTCAGACGAATAAAATAACAGGATCTAACTATATCGTCTCATCAATGCATGAATAAATCTCACAAAATTTTAACCAAACGATATTCAGTACCAACTAATACTTTAAAATATCATTATTTAAATAAGCTTCAATATCGGGCAAAAATAGCATGTGGTTGTTAGAGGGTGAATTACATTTTCCTTTCCAAAAGCTATGTTAAATTCATGGCCCTGCTTCCTCAGAATATGACCTTATTTGGAAACTGACTCTTAAGATTGTAACCAAGTTAAAATGAGTCAATTAGTGTAGACACAAATTCAATACGAAGGAATGTTTGGTCTCAGATACCGAGGTACAAGAAGAGTATGTTGTGTTGTTTCAAATTGGAGCGATGGATCTATAGGAAAAGAGGCACCAGAAATTTCAGGGAAGCTACCCCACCCAGGAGAGAGGGTTTAAACAGATCCCTTTACACAGCCCTCAAGAAAAATAAAGTCTGCTAACCCTTGGCTTCAGACAACTGTGAAATAATAAACCTCTGCCATTTCAAGCAACCCTTTGTGCTGGTTTTGTTACAGCAATTTTAGCATACTGATACACTTACCTCAGAGATTAAAAGGGTAGCTCTCCTTGAAGAAAAGAAGAGTCAAGTGCTAGGAACAGGAGCAAAAGGCATCTTGACAGTCACGATGTGATATGTGTGTGTTCACTTGTAGTAAACTTATTTTATACTTCATATTATTATTATATTTCAGTGAAAGGGTTTTGTAACTAAGCGCCCATTAAAGCAGATGCGAGTCACTGTCTACAAAATGATGAGGACAAGAGTCTGCTGAAAGGGATAGAAAAGCCATGTTAGTAGCATCCACTCACCTGAACGTGGCTTCTAACCAGTGAGTCACCACTCTAATAAGGTTACCTAGGCAGGTGATCTCTGAGACAGCCCTCAGACTGGGGCTGTGGTCCCACCGTTTGGCCCCTGCTGCTGCTGCTTTCTCTCTATGCCTTTTCTGTCCATTCTCATTATTAGTCTAATATTAGATCGCTCCCTCCTGAATTGAGCTCGTACAGTTGTGGCAGCGCTGTGGAGGCTAGAGAAAAAGCCTGTGAAACCCTTCCTGGAACGTTCCACACTAACTCTTCAGAACTGATGAGGGAGTCCCGTTCAAAACTTCCTGTGATTCCGTGTCTTTCCTCAGACACTCACTTTCACTGTGAAGATTCTAGTTGAACATCCCCCACGTGGGAGACTGAGTCCAAGGACAACAACGTGGCCCTGGACCCCAGCTGTGCCACACAGTCGAACCATGAGAACTGCTTCAGTATTTCTGTTCCTCCTCAGAAGGTAAATTCCTGGCAGCCAGGGTTTGTCATTGTTTCTAAACTTGCTGCATGGAGTCTGTCTGCTCTAGCCAAAGGAGTTTGGCTTCTTCACCTCTGACCTCTGCAGTGATCTGTGGAGGGAGATGGCATTTTCTTCTTAACCGTATCTTTCCTGCAATTCACCAGATAGGTCTACAGCCACTAATGTGAGGATACAGTTTTAAATTTAGAGCCATGTTGCTGTCAGTAGTTTTTGCAATCTTAATTAGTATTTACCAATGTGAGCCTGGGCAGTGCAGACAATGTTGTCTTTACTGAAGGCCTCATAAGAGCCATATTATTGTCTCACCTTAATTGACAGAGTACAGGAGAGAGAGAGAGAGAGAACAGGAATGAAGCAGTTTAATTTTCTCTTACCATTGCCCTGTGATATTTCTAAGAATTAGACTTGACACATCTCTACCAAATAAGTCCTAGGAGAGATGCTTACCTTGATAATAAAACTTTCAAGTAAATCTACTTGGAGTTGGGGTCAGTACTAATTGGCTAATGAGCGACTCCAAAAACCACTATCTTGACCTGAGGCCAGTGTAGTGTCTGAAACTGAAGAACTGACTTTGCAGCATTGGAGGATGCAGTGGTGGCTTGAACAGGAATAGTGCCCAGAGATTCATGTGTTTGGATGCTTGGCTGTAGGGGTGGCACTGTTAGGAGATGTGGCCTTATTGGAGGAGGTGTGGCCTTGTTAGAGGAAGTTTGTCACCATGGAGGCGAGACTTTGAGATCTTAAATGCTCAAGCTACTCTCAGTGTGGAAAAGAAAAAAATCCAGCCTCCTCCTGGCTGCCTTCAGGTCAAGATGTAGAACTCTTGGCTTTTCCAGCACTATCTGCCTGATTGCTGCCTTGCTTCCCACCTTGATGATAAGGGACTGAAGGTATGAAACTGTAAGCCCCAGTCCCAATTAATAGTTTTTCTTTATAAAAGTTGCCATGATTGTGGTGTCTCTTCACAGCAATGGAAACTCTGACTAAAATAGAGGGAAAAGGGACTATAAACAACAACAACAAAAAAAATCCATCTTCCTACTGTTAGTCTCTTTCTTAATTTTCTTATATTCTCCTGCATGCTGTTGCAGTACCAAGGAAAGGTGATGTGATTTATTTTTCCATGTCACACGGTGCTTACTCTCCTGGTGAGAACCCACTTGAGAAATAGCAAACTGCCCAGTTTTCCCACACTGAAGAACTATACAATTGATTGCTAGAAAATCGTGGTCCCAGTTCACTGAGTCTTAACTATCTCCCCTGTGAGTCATTTGACCTGGCAGCAACTCTAACTGTATCCGGAAGGTGACAGACTCAATACACAAGGGCTTCAGCTCTTCTGCCACTCAAAGTCACTTCAGTTCTAGAGAGTGCATTTGCCTCATCCCCAGGCCAGTGTTGTATTTGAAATCAGTGTTCCAGGATAGGGCTGACCACACATGAAGCATACTGGTCCTTTTGCCCTTTTCAGGCTGGTATCGATGTAGCACTGTGTATTTCAAATTAAGGATCAAGGTGCTTCTGACAATGGATTTTTTTCATTAGGATTTATAAAGTAGTCATTTGAAGGACCCTAAGGTGATTTTATATTTAAAGGATTTAGACATTAAATCATATTTTGTCATGTATTTTATTATTTAACAAATTTAGAAAATGTAGATTTTTATTGAGAAACCACTTCTATTAAGGACATGGATAAATATACACATACAAATACACATACATATATGCACACACATATACACACATAGACATACACATATACATACATATACACAGAAAAGTCTGCCAAAAGTATCATTTGTTTAATCATAACCCATCTTCAAAGATTTTTAAAATGTTTGCAATATTTCTTAATTATTCACCTTACAAATGTTTTTGCCTGATCTTCCTTAACTATCCCATTTAGTTGTATAACTTCTTATCCAAATTAACTATGCACATATTTATGTGAAAACAGCACACTTAACAAGAAGACTAGCCTTCTCTTCCCTCACTTCCCCAAGCACAGTCCACCACCCTCAGTTCTGTACTCTTCCTTTCCTGGAAAGCAAAGTGATTCACTACTTACTGTATTTCCTTATTTCCTTCCAACATTTTGGCCAAACTAGGAGAGTTTCCTCAAATTCATCTTTCAATACTTGCACTAAGTATTTGCTGTATCATTTTACAAAGCTGAACCTCTGTGTGTTTGTAGGTTTGTATGTATTCAGATGTGTGTGTGTGTGTGTGTGTGTGTGTGTGTGTGTGTGTGAGAGAGAGAGAGAGAGAGAGAGAGAGAGAGAGAGAGAGAGAGAGAGAGAAGGGAGGGTGTGTACACACATGTAGCGTCCAAAGAATAACCTTAGGTGTCATTTCTCAAAAGCTGTCTACTGTGTGTTTTTGAGGCAAGATCTCTCACTAACAAACATTAATTCTTGTTCTCTGCGGTTTCCTTTTGAAGGCTTTCCCATCTGGCTCATGTGCTGATTGCCTGGAGCATATTTGAATATGTAATATACCCACATAGTTCAAAATTCTAACCTGTAAAACAGAATTATACCTTTCATGTTTGCAACTCATCTATTTGCTGTTCATCTCTTAGCCAAAGTAGCCACTGTTCTTAGTTATTCTTGAGTTCCTCTACACATAGAAAAGAAAAAGGAGCAGATCACTGTATGCCCCCACTCCCATAAGATATAGCTCATCAAACATTTTGTTCTTCACACAAAACAATGCAACTCATAGGTTTTTTTTCTAATATGTGCATGTCCTCATCTCACATCTGTGTAACGTTTTTTATTATTATTCATGAACCTAACTGATGAATGACAGTTCCAAGTTTTTCTGTTACAAATTAATCCTTCAGTAAACATATACCCAATCTGATCTATAGAATGCGTTCTACCAATGGAAATTGCTAAACCAATTTAGATGCATATGTAATTTACAAAAAAAAAACAAAACAAGAAACAAACGAAAACAAAAAAAAACCAATTGCTCTCCTTTAGTTTATACTAAAGTATACTTATAGTATTATAGTATACTAGTTTATACACATAAAAGCAGGACAAGAGAGATTTTTGTCTTATTAGTAGAACATGTTAGAAATGAGAAATGGTTTTATTGTGTGTATTGGTTTCCCATTGCTACTGAAACAAATCACCACAAAACTGGTGATTTGTAGAGAGTAGGAGTTAACCTGTCTGGTGTGCAGAAACATTGGAGAAGGGTCATAGCTAGGTAATAAAGGTGGTAGGCTTCTTCTGCACCCTTCTGACCTGTATCAAAAGCCTGGTGGCTTAAAGCAATGGTCATTAGATACTTCTGTCCCTCCAGCAGTGCCTCTCCTGATAAACTGGCTCAACCAGTTCACGACCAAATCAGGGAATGTTATACAACAGTTGCTGGTGAATCTATCTTTCTATCTTCAAACTGACCAACCCTAAATTAGGGGAAGAAAACCCTTCAGAGGTTTTAAAAAGTCCTCAGTCCTAAAGAAGAGATGGGATTTCTCAGCTTTCCATGCTCTGTCTCTGCTTTGCAAGAGGGATTTTTTTTTCTCTCAGTCTACAGCATGTGTGCTTCCTCACCCAATAAATGCCTTTCAACTGCTGATTCTGCCTGCTCTCAGCACTGTTAGAGATTTCTCTGCTGCTACCTGTTGCATTCAAGATTTTTCCTGCCTTTTAATTCTTTAACTGGCAGAGAAAATGAACCTGATCAAGACCCCCTAGACTCTATCAATGGAAGGCAACCTAATTTTATTTCTAGCGTTTCTAGAGGCTAGATGTCCAAATTGATTTCACTGGTGTAAAAGCAATACATTCAGAGCTCATTTACCTCTTGGGAAAACTCACAGACGAGTCCATTTTTCTCTCCTTCCCAGTTGTTATTGCCCACCCATGTTGGCAGCTCTTTGAAAGCCAACAGTGGTGAGCTTCATCTTTTGTGTCTATCACATAGAAACAGCCTCCTCTGATATTTCTGGCCTGTGTCATTAACAGTGGGCTCACCCACATAAGGCAAAGTGTTCTTATGTCAGCTAAAAGACCCTTCCAACATACCTCTCCATCTTACACAAGGCCCTCTGAACTCTGCTAAATGTTTGGTTGTGGGTCTCTGCATCTGTTTCCATCAGCTGCTAGGTGAAGCCTCCCTGATGACTATTATGTTAGGCTCCTGTCTGCACGTATAGCAGAATATCATTAATAGAGTCAGGGGTGGGCTCTT
Source organism: Arvicanthis niloticus (assembly GCF_011762505.2). Taxonomy (NCBI): domain Eukaryota; kingdom Metazoa; phylum Chordata; class Mammalia; order Rodentia; family Muridae; genus Arvicanthis; species Arvicanthis niloticus. Next base: position 62,694,917 of record NC_047672.1, on the reverse strand, counting down.
TCTTATGGCATGAGCCTTAAGGTGGGCCAGTCGTTCGTTGGCCATTCCCTCAGTATCTGCTCCCTCTTTATTCCTGCACACCTCATAGGCAGGAAAAATTGTGGGTTGAAGGTTTTCTGGTTGAGTTAGCATCCCCATCTCTCCACTGGAAGTCTTGCCTGGTTATAGAAGATGGCTGTGTCAGGTTCCATATTCCCTAATGCTAGGAGGCTTAGGGTCACCTTCACAGATTCCTGGAAGTTTCCATTGTCCTAAGTTTCTAGCCCATCCTAGAGATGCCCTAACCATCCCCAATTCTGGCTGTGTCTCCCAATCAGCTCTCACCCCATCCTCCCCACACTTGATCCTCCTGTTCCCCTATTTTTCTCCCTCCCAGGTGCCTCCCTCCATCCAGTATCAGTGTCTCATTTTATTTTTTTTTTCTCAATGAAATTCAAGCATCTTTCCTCGAGACCTTCTTGTTACTTAGCTTCTTTGGATCTATGGGCTGTAGCATGGTTATCTTGTACTTTATAGCTAATTTTTACTTATCAGTGAGTGCAAACTATGTTTGTTTTTCTGGATCTGGGTTATATCACTCAGGATGATCTTTTCTAGTTATATCCATTAGTCTGCAAATTTCATGATGTCATTGTTTTTAATAGCTGAATAATATTTCATTGTATAGGTGTGCCACATTTTCTTTACCCATTGTTCAGTTGGGTAACATCTGTGTTGTTTCTAGTTTCTGTCTGTTAGAAATAAAACTGCTATGTACATAGAAGAAAAAAGAAATTTTAATTTCAACTTTAATTCATCTTTATTGTCTGGTATAACAGTATAGTGGTGAGTTTAGCTACCCTACTTTGGCTCCCAGTGAGCTGTGCACTTACAGACACCTGCCCAGGAACTCTTTGGATCCCTGAATGAAACACACACACACACACACACACACACACACACACACACACGTGCACACACACCACTTAATTTTAATATGCCATGACTAGCTCAAGGTTGAGCAGTTCTAATCCTCTGCCCAGCTATCATAGACTTCCCTCTGATACCCCTGACTCAACAGTCTCTAAATCTACCATCTATCTTTGCTGCCCTGTTCCTTCTGGTGGCTCCCTAGTCTTTGCATCCCAAGACACTTCTGGACAGTCCTTTCAGGGGCTGCATTTCTTCTCACCTACATTTTGGATGATTTTCCTCTTACAGCTATAAAATTGATCAGTCTCCCAGCACATCGTGGAGAGTCTCTGTCTGTTCCTCTCTCCTTCATCCTAGCTGCATAAATCTAAGAGTCCCATACCATCTCCATTGCCCAGCCATTGGCCTCTGACATCTTTATTGATCGACCAAAACCCAACTGGGACAAGGACCTTCAGATTTTGTACATACAGATTCCCATTAAATCAAAGCATTAGAACCAGTCTCCAACATAACAGTAACAGGGACTTTGCATTTAGGTTGTGAACATTTTTGAAGGACTATTTCTCTGCTTTACATGTTTGCATTTTTCTGTAATTTTGCCAATGTTGAGGATATTTTCATGTTTCATGTTTCAGAAAATTAGATTTTCCTTGTGGTAAAATAATTTCATATTCCTTCTGGTCTGGGCCCAGGCACAGAGCAGATCCCAGGTGGCAGCTCTGCCCCCCAATCTCACAAAACCCAGAGGAAACAGGCCTCCCAGGAGCTATCTACTTATATACTATCTATACTATCTATCTATCTATCTACTATATATACTACTTACCCAGGCAGTATCTTAGGTAAGAAGACAGCAACACCCGCCCCAAACAGGGAGTAACTGGGACCCACTAGGACCCAGGAATTCACTCCTGGCTCAGAGCACTGGTTCTTTCCTGTCTGCACCTGAGCACTGAGCATATCTTGGGCCCCAGCTCTAACCCCAGTAGTAATACCTACCCCACAAGGTTCTGATACAACCAAGATAATAGGAAGGACAGGCTCCAGTCAGAGACAGGGCAGGTAGCACTAAGGAGATCCAGATGGCAAAAGGAAAGCACAAGAACATAAGCATAAACAACCCAGGGTACTTGGCATCATTAGAACCTAGTTCTCCCACACAAGAAAGTCCTGAATTCCTCATATTAATAAGAAAGCAAGATTCAGATTTAAAATCACATCTAATGATGATGTTGGAGGACTTTAAGGAGGACATAATACTCTTATAGAATTTAAGAACACAGGTAAACAGGTAGAAGCCTTTAAAGAAGAAACACAGAAATACCTTAAATTACAAGAGAACACAACCAAACAGGTGAAGAAATTGAACAAAACTATCCAGGACATAAAAATGGAAGTAGAAACAATAAGGAAATCACAAAGGGAGACTACCCTGGAGATAGAAAGCCTAGGAAAGAAATCAGGAGTCACAGACACAAGCATCACCAACAGAATACAAGAGATAGAAGAGAGAATCTCAGGTGTAGAAGATACCATAAAAAATATTGACACAACTGTCAAAGAAAACACAAAATGCAAAAAGTTCCTAACACAAAACATCCAGGAAATCCAGGACACAATGAGAAGACCAAAACTAAGGATAATAGGTATAGATGAGAGTAAAGATTCCCAACTTGAAGGGCCAATAAATATCTTCAACAAAATTATAGAAGAAAATTTCCCTAACCTAAAGAACGAGATGCCCATAAATATACAAGAAACCTACAGAATGCCAAATAGACTAGACCAGAAAAGCAATAACTCCCATCACATAGTAATTGAAACACCAAATGCACAAAACAAAGAAAGAATATTAAATGCAATAAGGGGAAAAGGCCAAGTAACATATAAAGGCAGACCTATCAGAATTACACCAGACTTCTCACCAGATACTATAAAAGTGAGAAGATGCTTGACAAATGTCATACAGACCCTAAGAAAACACAAATGCCAGCCCAGGCCACTATACCCAACAAAACTTTCAATTACCATAGATGGAGAAAACAAGATATTCTATGACAAAACCAAATTTACACATCTTTCCACAAACCCAGCACTATAAAGGATAATAGCAGGAAGGCTCCAATACAAGAAGGAAAATTATACCCTAGAAAGAGCAAGAAAGTAATCCTCTTCCAACAAATCCAAAAGAAGATAGCCACACAAAGATAATTCCACCTCTAATAACAAAAATAACAGGAAGCAACAATCACTGTTCCTTAATATCTCTTAACATCAATGGACTCAATTTCCCAATTCAAAGACATAGGCTAATGGACTGGATATGTAAACAGGACCCAGCATTTTGCTGCATACAGGAAAGCCACCTCAGTGACAAAAACAGACTCTACCTTAGAATAAAAGGATGGAAAACAATTTTTCAAGCAAATGGTCCTAAGAAAAAAGCTGGAGTAGCCACTCTAAAATCTTCAGCCCGAGAACACAAAGGGAGGGACTCATGGCTCCACCTGTATAGGTAGTTGAGGGTGGCCTTGCCTGGCATCAGTGCAAGTGGACAGCCTTAGTGCTTGAAAGTTTAGATTCCCTAGTGTTGGGGAATTTGAGAGCAGGAAGGTAGGAATAGGAGGATGGTGGGTGCACACCCTCATAGTAATAGGATGAAGGGGGATGAGGTAAGGGGTTTTGTGGGGGAATGGGAGAGGAAATAATATTGAAAGGTAAATAAAATATCCAATTAAAAAAACAGATAATGGGTCTGTCAAATGTAGTTGAGCAGTCGAGACTTTTTGTCAACAATTTATTACAGGGATTTTGCATAATCCTCAAGGACAAGGTATTTTGGAAGAGGCCCATGGAACTTTAAAAAGATTGGTGAGACATACTATTGCTGAGACAAAGAATGATGCTGAAGCTTGCTAAGTGCCCTGACAAGGGTGACTGGGGAGCTGTATTGGACATATGTTCCTGACCCACCTTTGCTTGACTATAGCCCAGATGGGACAAGCTGCCTTGCCTCAAGTTTTTAGACCTTGTAGAATAGATGATTGAAAAGAGAAACTATGTCTCTTGTATTTTTCTTAAAGGTGCCCAGCTATTAGGATTCAATCATGTACTGGTCTAGAAATCAATCTAATATGGGAAATAACAGTCTACTTTTGGAAGACTGGATCTGGACTTTGCCAGGAACATATTTGGAAGCTAGTTGTGGCTTGCTATGATGTTAGGATAGCAAGAGATAATGTTGGAACAGGATCTGGATTCCAAACAAGGGTTAGTGCATGATTTAAGGCTCTTTTAATTGTCAAGCTAAAATTGGTTTTGTCTCTTCCTTAGCATTTATTGTAAGTTGCATTGACTGTATAATTTCCAATTATGTTAGTGTGTTGAAACCTGGCATGTGTTACAGGGGGTCTATCAACCAGCTTTTTGTCTTACTTCCCTGAGGATTAGAAAACCTTGATTCTCTGAAAAAAGCTTGCAAGTGCTGGAAGAAGTGAGATAGGCATTAAGCAGAAGCAAGAGGTTAGCAGGCTTGATTATTGCTGGTATAAGAGCTTTAATTCCATTAATTGCTAGCACTACTGCTTCTCCAATAGCATTGACACAAGGAGTTAAGACAACTATTTTTGTTAACCATCTAGCAAAAAAAAATATTACTAATGTATTGAGTGTACAAAAGTATTTATATAGGTATCTGGAACAACGAATGTTGCTCTATAACCCATTCAAGTTATCTGAAGGAGGTACAGGGTTCAAGAGTTAGGAGCCATCCCAAGTGTCATGACAAATATTATTGAAATAGTGTTACTTTTGAAATTCACAATGATTGTCATTATAATTAAAAAAAAGTTTGAAGACACCTGTAGGATATTTGGCATGATCCTAATACCTCTCTGGGTGTTTTAACTTTGCATAATGAGATTATGAATTTAAAGAATGCTGCTCTGTTGACCTTTGATGCTGCAGATAATGCTGATAAAATTATCCATGGCCTGAGCTCAGTATTTCCATTTTGGACGTACTCAGAAATGGCATATATAGCTTGATCAGGCTAGCCCTTCTTGTCCTGGGAATACTTTTATTCCTGCCATCGTGTTAAAACTTATCTTTAACAACATCAACATGTTGGCAGCCAAAGTACATAGCTTAAAGCTGAAAATGGACCCCCAGACAAAGTTATTAAATTAACAGGCTGGCAAGCCAAGGACAGGTAAGATTCTGCACAGAGCCTTACCAACCTAAGACAGAAGTGCATTGCCTTTGATAATGCATATTCCATGATGGGTAAGGAAGGCATTCTTGTCAGAATGACCTAAGGTAGGCTCAGTCTTGTTAATGAAATAAAAAAGGGGGAGAGGTGGAGAGCCTTTAGGGCTGCTTGGCAAGAAGCTGACATGGGCCAAGAACAAAGAAAGGGGCTGCTTGACAGGAATATGACATTGGCCAAGGACAAGGAAGTAGTCTTCAAGCAGGAATTGGACATTAGACTAGAACAAAGAAGTAATTTCAGGTAGGAGTCTAAATTGTAGGCTACAATAAAGAAGTAATCTCAGGCAGGAATCTAAATATTAGTCCAGAACAAAGAAATAATTTCAGACAGGATTCTAAATTTTAGACTAGAACAAGGAAGTAGGCTTCAGACATGAAAATGACCTTGGCCTAGGATAGGGAAGTAGGCTCAGATACTTTGGTTATCCTGAAAAGCCTTTAGAAACAGTGATCACGGGAGTGTTCATGTAACTGGGTTTAATGTCTTGCTTTTTTTTTTTTTTTTAACTATTTGTGTTTATTGTATTGCTTGTTCCTTGACTATTTGCATCTATTGTATTGCTAGACCCTCAACCTAGAACTGACCTTATTACATGTATGTAATCAAAATGGCATAAAAGCATAAAGAAATAGGGGATATAGGACAGGGGGTTCTAGGGAGGAGAAATGGGGAAAGGAGATGACATCGTTACTGTAAATAAATAAAATATTCAATAAAAAACTTAATATTTTTTGAATATTTTATGGGTTATTAAGAACAATTTTACATTAGAAATTAGTATATTATTAAATTATATCTATGTGAAATTTGCAGTATGATTTCTCCCTTATCCTCCTATGTTATCCATATGTGCATATATGTGGGGTGCATGTGTATATGAGGATACATAAGTGTGTGTGTGTGTGTGTGTGTGTGTGTATCTGCATGCATGTAGAGTTCATAGACCAACCAGAGATCATCAAGAATCATCCATCTTGTTATTTAAAACACAGATATTCTCACTGGAACCTGGGACTCACCCATTAAGCTAGGCTGGCTAGCCAATGACACACTGGGATCCTCCCATCTCTACCTCTCCAGAACTGAGATTACAAGCTCTACCAGGATGCCCAGATTTTTATACTCTGTAATAACTATTGAATTCAGGTTCTAATGTTTACAAGGCAAACACTATACCATCCGAGCTATCTCTCAGCCTTAATATTTGGAACTTAAAAATCTTGATAGATTTTGGCATAAGTCTTCTTGGTTTTGGTGTGTGTGTGTGTGTGTGTGTGTGTGTGTGTGTGTTATTAACCTTTACAAAAGACTTTTCTACTCTAATATTAATGTGTTTTTTTTTTCCTAGAACTTCTATGCCTTTATTTTTTACATGCAAAGCTTTGTTCCTTTCAGAATTTATCTGGGCATAAGTAATGAGATACAGACTTAAATTCATTCTTTTTCAGTTAAACAGTTACCTAACAATGTGTATGAAATAGTTTCTCTTATTTGAGATGCCTTGTTTAGCATTTACTATGTTATAACAGGTCTATTTTGGGGTATCTTATTCTACTCTTTTGGTTTCTTCACATATCCATATGTATCATGAGAGTAGCAAATCAACCATAATGATGTATGTCTATGAACCACACACAGAGAGTGACATTCTTCTCCTAAGGTAAAAGTAGACACTAACAGTGTGAAATGGTAAGTACACAGCAGACTAATAAAAGTGGCATAAAAATAAAAATCACACTGTCACTGACTGAACCTCATGCTAAATACCCCCTCATTGGGTCTTCAATACTAAGTGGTTAGCCCTGAAATCATATATATACAAACAATATTAAACAGACTTAGAAGGTTGTGTTTATATATTTATGAGTGTTGTGTGAGAGAGAGAATAAGAGAGAGAATATACTATTAATGATGATAATAATAACAACAACAATAATAATAATAATAAATAAAAGGGGCCATGATTTAAAACCATGTAGAGGAAGGGCATGCAAAGGTTAAAGGGAAAAGACATGAAAGAGATTGGAGGGAAGAAAGGGAATGAAGGAATAATGTAATTATATTTTAATTAAAATGAAAAACTATTAAGGAGAAAAGCTTCCCCTCTTAGTTCAGTGGAGCTCTATTACTACAGTGTAATACTTCTGAGACATTTAATAAATGCAAGCCATGATATATTAAGAATAAATTGTATTGAAATTCATTTTAGAAGTTATTCATGGTGACAGTAGACACATCATCAATTATAGCTGGGAAAGAGGAAAAAGTTCTAGTGTTCAGACCAGCTTCTCTCTGGGAGTTTTCCAAAGACATAGAAAATGAACAGTGCCAAGTTACAGCCTCAGCTTCGAGATAGGTTCTGAGGAGGGGTGTGTTCAGGAGCATTGAAAGAACTACTAGATGTCAAATCATAAGTCCAAGCCGACAGCCTGTGTGCTGCTCAAAACTGCTCTCCAGATAGCTCTGTGTATAGCTCTTAGCTCTGTCGTTTGTTTTGAGGAAGCTCTTTGCTTGAGAAGGCTCTCTGCTCAAGACACCTCTCATGCTAGAAAAAAATTCTAACAGTGCTCTCTAAGTAGATCTCTCTGGGTAACTCTCTCTTGCAGACCAAAGCCCAGTCTTTTATTTATATAACAATTCAGTCATTTATTCCAAGTTCCCTTTTCATTATCCCCTGAACCATTTTTCTATGTCCTTAGTTCCTTAATTCTTAAAAATGATAACAAGTACATTTTTTAACATAGCAGTTGAATTCAGAGCTCTGCCTGCCTTTGTAAGCACAGGCAATAAGCTAGCTGAATGGGACCAATCTCTGAGATCACCATTTCCACCACACCTGGACCTAAACTACCTCTGTCTCAGGCTAACCTTGACCTCAGGAATCTGCCTCCCTTTGTAAGCACAAACAATAAGTAGCTGGGTGGAATCTTGCCCAGCAAGCACAACTTTCTAAATCCCTTTATCTCCTTCCTTAGTATTTCTCTGATAATGTGGCTCACAGTGCAGCTTCCTCTGTTCTTTTGGGTCCACGAAGCCCCTCGTATAATTCATATTGCAACTTTATATTTGCAAGGTTGAGAAATTATGTTTTTAAACTCATGTTTTCAGAGTTCTTGCCCACAGCCTTAAGGGCTCTCCTGAAAGTCATAGCATTTGCCATTTTGCTGAGGAACATACTCATACCCTCACCTCCAGGACTAGTACTGATTCTAATTATCATGGAGTCATTAACCTTAACAGGGAGATCATTCCCTGAAGGAGGAACATGAAAATGTATATATTATTACACTAACAAGCCTTATGAATAACAATTGTCAACACACATAAAGGCCCTTGCCCTGCTACTCTAGGGGTAAGAACTGTGTCACGCTGTCCCTTCCACAGTAGTCAGGCAGGATTTGGCAGGATCTAGAACATACCATTGTCTGAGAGACCTACCCTCTACACTTAAAGTAATGCCCAATTGAAAATATTCTACCTACTATTGTGCATATAATATATCTAGCCAAGAACATCAGTACATGCTTGTAATCACAGCATTCAAGATACTGAGGTATAGAAATGCTATGAGTTTGAAGCTAGCCTGGACTATATAACAACACTATAGGCCAAAAGCTACAGAATGACTATAAATAAATTTCAAGGGTTTTTTTGTGACTCATCAGAAATACTTAAATGCATGTATTATACATTTATATTGAATCTCATTTCAAGGAGAAAATTTCTTCTTATTAATTTTATATTGTCAAGAAAATAAGATGGTAAAAATTTTAGTGGTTGTACATAAATATGAAATGACACATGAAGTTCTGTCTAATACCTGTTATAAAGCTTTAAAAAAAATAACATTTCACATCACACAGAGCACAACTCTGTGTTTGCCAATGCTTTTCTGTTATATAATACACTTTTTGAAGGCAGCACTGTATTGTGTTCATTATTATCACTGGTGCTTGGCACCTGTTAAAACACTCAGCAATGTGAAGTGAGTAAATTTATGAATTCATAAGCACTCTGGAAGCTTTTGATGTGTGGCTTTTGATGGTAAGTGGTAAATTATGTCAGCCTTGCTATCTCTAGTTTCTGTTTCTTCAGTTCTGCTGAGCATACACCAAAAGTAATTGACTGATGACATATGAGACACCTAAACAAGTGTTCTTTTCTTTTCTTTCATTCTGTGTATCAAAGCTCCATTCAACCCAAATAAAGGAGCAGACAGCATTGTGAAGTTTGACACTTATGGAGACGGGATGGGAAGATACAACGTGTTCAACTTCCAGCATATAGGTGGAAAGTATTCCTACTTAAAGGTTGGCCACTGGGCAGAAACCTTATCTCTAGATGTGGACTCTATCCACTGGTCCCGGAACTCAGTCCCAACTTCCCAGTGCAGTGATCCCTGTGCCCCCAATGAAATGAAAAACATGCAGCCAGGGGATGTGTGCTGCTGGATCTGCATCCCTTGTGAGCCCTATGAATACCTGATTGATGAGTTCACCTGCATGGATTGTGGCCCTGGTCAGTGGCCCACTGCAGACTTATCTGGATGCTACAACCTTCCAGAGGACTACATCAAGTGGGAAGATGCCTGGGCAATAGGCCCAGTCACCATTGCCTGCCTGGGTTTTATGTGTACATGCATAGTTATAACTGTTTTTATCAAGCACAACAACACACCCTTGGTCAAAGCATCAGGCCGAGAACTCTGCTACATCTTGTTATTTGGAGTTAGCCTGTCCTATTGCATGACATTCTTCTTCATTGCTAAACCATCGCCTGTCATCTGTGCATTGCGCCGACTTGGGCTTGGGACATCCTTTGCCATCTGTTATTCAGCTCTGCTGACCAAGACAAACTGCATTGCTCGAATCTTTGATGGGGTCAAGAATGGCGCTCAGAGGCCAAAATTCATCAGCCCCAGTTCTCAGGTTTTTATCTGCCTGGGTTTGATACTGGTGCAAATTGTGATGGTGTCTGTGTGGCTTATCCTGGAGACTCCAGGTACCAGAAGATACACCCTTCCAGAGAAGCGGGAAACAGTCATCCTAAAATGCAATGTCAAAGATTCCAGCATGTTGATCTCGCTGACCTATGACGTGGTCCTGGTGATTCTATGCACTGTGTACGCCTTCAAAACAAGGAAGTGTCCTGAAAACTTCAATGAAGCCAAGTTCATAGGCTTCACCATGTACACCACCTGCATCATCTGGTTGGCATTTCTCCCTATATTTTATGTGACATCAAGTGACTACAGAGTAAGTCTCTGGATGAGTTCTTTTTCTTTGTTTGACTTTCTTCTTTCTTTTGTTCTTTTCATTTATCAATGTTTTTCTGGGATAGAGGGTAGGATAGACTCTTTTTATTTCGTTTCAAGGATGAATCAAATAATTACAAATGTCATAGTTAACCTCAATATGATGTGAGAAAATTAATTCACTATGCTCTGAGACACTTAATTAGTGCTTAATTTGTTCAGAGCCATGCAGCAGGAACAGAAGGGAAGATGGCTATAACCGATGGGCCATTCAAGTAGTTTATAATCTAATGAGGAATAAAACATAATACATACACATAAAAACATCTTAATTAAATTTAAAAGGCAATTGACAAGAGAATGAGATTTAATCACTAAAACTCCAATGAGAACACTTGAAATTGGACACAAGAGGATGCCTACAAGAGATGGATCTATAAATTAAAGTACCATTGCAGCATTAGGTCAAGATCAGTATAAATCTAAAACTTTTATTCATGATTCATTATTTCCTTATAATGGATTAAAATACAATCTGCTATGTGTTTCCTAAGCCTTGTTACATATACAAATATACTGTGCATAACTGTATGCTGTTGAACAGCTAAAAACTTTATTGTATATGTATGGGTAACCTAATTAGGTCATTGTTTATAGAGTCCTACATACAATTCAGATTTATGGACTTCCATATAATTAGCATCTCTTATGGAGGAACTGTCATCATTCCATCATAATTTCCCAAGTTGTTGAGCCATTCAGGAGTTAATTTTACTTTAATAATTCTAACTGTAGAGTCTTTAGTGAGCAATAAGACTATTTTCTTTTTCTAGCAATTAGTTTTTATTATCTGTATTTTTTCAGTCATCATAGATCACAGCTTTCCACAGGCCTGTTTCCTTGTTATAGCATGATTTCAGAAAATGAAGTACTCCATAGATAATAACTGTTTCCAAATCTTTTGCTTACTAGTAATTACAACATTGCCCAAGATCTAGAAACTTGAGTCTCAAAAAAAAGCACAGTGAATCCCAGACCTTAGACAGGGAAAACACAAACAAATAAGCAAACTAACTAACACCTTCAAAGGTGTCCATGGCACATCATGGTGAGTATTGTTGCTAGCAATAGATTGCATTCTTAGGAATATAAAAAAGCTCTCCCCATAAAAATGGTAAGTATATGAGGTAAAATGTACTTATGAATTTGATTTATCATTCTATATTGTTTTCATATTTCAATATATGTTATATATATACATATATATGTACCATGATTAACCTCAATATATAAGAAATTTAATTCATTGTTTTAAAATAAATATATATAATTATATATAATATGATATATATATATATATGTATGCATTAAGTGTGTGTAACTGTATATGGTGTATGTGTGTATGTAATTTCCACCAACTAAAATAATGTTTTAAAGGACAAAACAACTAAAGCCTGGAACCAATAGCCTCACAAAGGCTACTGTCAATTCAAGTTATCACAACTACATGTCTGAAACCTGTGGAGTGAATAATAACCAATACAAATTAAGAATGCAAGTTCAAGGTTAGAGTAATGTTCAGATTTTTTTTAATACTCAGATATTTTAAAAACCTTAAGAAAGGTAGTAACATGATTTGATAAGCAAAATCAAAGGCAAAATATGTAAACCAGGAAAGAGTTTGAAAAGTCAGAGTTTTAGAGTAAAATGGAAAAGTATTGTTACTATTTTTTGACTTTTTTATTGGATATTTTATTTATTGTTACTGTTTTTAAAGGCCTTATCCTCAACTGTTGTCCTTATATGTACACCACCCATGCATCAGAATAGACAACTGATTTTTTAAATGTTGTTACTATATTGTCCCTATTGAATCTCCTTTAAAGTATTGGGAATCAAAGCCAATTGTGGTGGTAATAATTCTGCTGCCCTACACATCTGATTTTCAACTTCGCATCTTCTCATCTACAGAAGTGCTGCTTGCTTTTTAAAGTAAAGCAAAAAAATGAAATCTTAAGTAACATAAAATTTTAATCTTATAGAAGTTAGCACTTACTTCACATGCCTAAAAGCTTGACTTTTCCTTTTTGATAGCAGTGCATTAGAGCATTAACTAGAAAGAACTATCTGAAGACACCAGACCTTCCCCTCCACTGTAGAAATCATAGGTTATCTAGATCATGTGAAAGGCGAAGGCGGAGACTTCAGATGTTACCCCAGAATTCTGATATGGTTCAAGCACAATAAGATCCACATTCTCTCATGTCGACTATCTTGAAATTTAAACATGTATATCAAATTTTACATTATTTTTAAAATAATTGTTACCTTCATTTAGCTAGGGCCTATTGCACAATGTCTCCTGTAGAGTGAGAAGCAGCCAGGCTTCTGAATTATACAAGCCAGGCAGACAAAACCACAAGAACCAATACTCTAATGCAGACTGTGTTTATGCAGAGAGACATGAACAGCTACAGTTTAATACATAAGCATAAGAGTTATTTGATGTAATAGGTTGGCTGAGGAGCTAAATCATATAAGACTTTGTAGGACAAAGCAAAGAATTTAAATTTTATTTTCTTTTTTTGGAAAATATTTATTTTATTATTTTATTTTATTTTATTTTATTTTATTTATATGAGTACAATGGAGCTGTCTTCAGACACACCAGAAGAGGGCATCAGATCCCATTATTGATTACATGGGATTACATGAGGTTGCTGGGAATTGAACTCAGGACGGCTGGAAGAGCAATCGGTGTTCTTAACCACTGAGTCATCTCTCAAGCCCTAAATTTTATTTTCTATGAAAAGGAAACCATTATAAGATTTTTAGGTGACTGGAGTCATGATATCACATTGTAAGGATGCAAGCAGAGACAAGGTCAGGGAGATTGGCTAGGCTGCTTGGTTAGTCTGTGGCAGCTGCAACTGAGTATTAACATTTGAGAGGGTTAGGAAAGATAGAAACTATCAAAAAGTGTGGAAAGCTTTTATACTGTTTGCAGTCTACCAAAGTAACCTGCTACAGTGCCAGGGACAAAGCAGAACACACGTGACTACTGATTCAGACACAAAGGACTTTACCACTCAGCCCCAGCAGCAACCATACTGTCAGCTTCTGCAAGGTCCCCTGGGTCCCAGTTTCTAGAAATTCAAAGTGGGCTCAGGGATATCTGAATGTGCCCTGTTCGAGATAGGCCCAACTTTCCTGACTTGATTGATTACACCAGAGCATAGCACTGTTACTGCTCTCATTCCTAGTTTAATTATTAATATTATGCTCATCACAGGCTTTAACATTATTTCTGATTTTTAAAACATGGCGTTAAAATATAACTTCTTTTAATGCCTGAGTGTCAGGGTCCCCTTAAATTTGCATCTGAAATGAGTGCCTTGCCTTTGGCCCAGTTAGGTAAAGAGGATGATTTAAGACCCAGCATGACCTACAAATTAGAATTTCTCCCCCTTCTTGATTTCCCAACATACTGCATCTGGTGAGTGTAGACTTCTACCACTATCAAATGGAACTCATGCCTAGTACTGTAATCCATGGCTAAGACAGTCATAGGTCTCTGGGGTGAACTTATTACTATTGCTTTGCTAAGTGGGCATAGTATCAAGCTATCTTCTGAACATTTCTCTTTATTCCTATTTAGTAGTGTAGGACTTAAACCTCAGCAGAGACAGATTTTTACAGTGGGTGATGGTTAAGACAGTCTCACAACTGTGCACAATGGAGAGAATAAGTAACTATAAAGTGTTGGTGCCTAAATGGGACATCTATATCACACACACATACACCTACACACACACACACACACACACACACACACGCCTCAGAAAACATTGTGGAAGAAAGAGAGAAAATAAAAGCCAGAGTTTGAGGAACACGGTCATGCAAAGCACCGTCTTTAAGACATGGTACAACCAGTGCATCCATGAACTCACTGCAGCCCTGACTGCCGGCACATGACCTGCACAAGACTGGGCCTGTTACCATTGCATCCCGTAGCAAAGAGAGGCTCATGAGGTGCTCCCCACATGGGACTATTGACAGTTAAGTGTAGCTGGGATGAGATGGTTGCTCTCTTCAATGGTGTAACCACTAGAAAGTTGTTCATATTCTAGCAAATAGTCTTCCACCCATGCTCAAGCAGAAAACTCAATCTAAATCGAGTGGGTCACACACAAAGACATGAAAGTAGGAAGGTGACTTGTTTAAAGGTTCAGTAGAAGAGAGAGGATAAATGAGATGAGGAGACACATGGCAAGAAAAACAAACACTCATTCTGTTCATGTATTAAACTGATGAAAAATTTTAAAAATGAGAAATAAATGAGAGGAAAAAGAAGGCAAGTCAGGTGTGAGCACAAATGCTAGTGGGCATCTCACCTGTGCATAGCTGAGGGCTTTTCTGTCCAGGAATGTACTCATGTAGACGAAAGCTCCTGTTTCTACCCAGATTTCAATGAAAAAACAAAAAAACTAAAAATTTTGTCATCTTGAAAAGTCATCTTTAAGGGATGAACCTTGAGATAGCACACTGTAGCCTTCTTTCTGTCACAAGTGCCAACTGTCACAAGTACAAAGTGCCCTGCACCCCCAACTACCAACTGCCCTGTACCCACAACTACTGAGAATCCTACACCCACAACTACTGAGTATCTTGTACCCATAAGTACCAAGTGTCCTGCACCCACAAGTACCAAGTGCTTTGTGCCCTCTGTTTCTCATGGAAATCAACCAAAGTTTAGGTGACTCATATGCTTTCTGAGGTCTCTGAAGGTCTCTCTTCTCATGAAAATTGAGGCTCAAATTTCATGACTCTATGCAAAAGGAAGTAAAACTTGCTACCTGATCAGAACAAATTTAATATTAAGTTGCTAGTATCAAATGGGCTTGAATACTATTGTGGAGAAAACCACCTTACCCTGTCCCAGAACAAGATTCAGAAACAATCAGAGCACTAGACTAGCTGCTGTCTTTCAACCCTGTTCCTATATTCCAGCATGCAGTTCCCTCTCCAGACCCTCCCTTAATAGGCAATAAGTAGAAAACTGTTTGAGGACACCAGGTTGACCATATAATTTTTCTCACATGTTTGCTATTGATTTTTATGGGGTATCTTTGGCCCTTGAGACCCTTATACTTCCTGTTGTAAAAAGCTATATCTCAGAACTCCATCCTCACTGACAAAACTGCCCAAGACTGCAGTTTATGAGATTTTATTGTACTTATTGGATAACAAGTTATCCTACCAGTTTCATTGATGCTGACACACACACACACACAACTAAAAAAGACTTTTTAGTGACATCAATAGCAATATCCAGACTGAGTATTCACAGCTGACTCCAAGCCTCACCTCTCACAGAGAGGAATGCTGGCCTCTTGCACTGGGAGTAGACTCTATCTCTGTCTTCCAAGCTCTTATGTGAATATCCATGAAAAGCATGTTTAGAACAAAGGTAGAGCCTTTGCTTAGGAGATACATAGAAACATGAGCCCCACATAAAATTATCTCTCGACAGAAATTGTTGGATTGGATGAGTGAGTTTAAAGCAGAAAAAAATCAAAGACGACTCCCAAGTTTTTTAAACATGTGGTATTGCTTAGACTGGGACAGTTAGGAAAAGAGATCAAGCTTGGGTTACACACACTTTCTTTATACTTATTAAATACTAAACATAATATGTGATAGTGACAGTTGAATATGTAAATTTGGAAGCATACAGATTAGGTCTGAACTAGTAAATGTCTGAATATAAACAATATAGCAGGAATCTAAGTCATGAGAGCTTAATGATGAAGGCAAGATATTAAAAACCCAAAGTCTAAGACTCTAGACCTTAAAGTTCAGGTAGGAAGGGATCAGGAACAATCACCCAGTCTAGCAAAGGATATGTCTAGAAAGCCAAAATAAGAAAATGATTACTGATGTCAAATGTTGCTATAAGTTTAAAGATAAAGTCAACCATAGGAATTGCTGATGTAAAATACAACAGAGAGCTGTAGGTAAACAGACTTTTAATCATGTGACTTACCAAAGGAACTGGACAAGTGACTTCTGAAGAAGCCAAATTCATTGACAACAACCACCCGTAATCTAGTCCTCTCATCACTGAATATTTATGTTTTACTACTTCAGATTCTGCATAAATATCATTATACAAATGTAAAGAAAACAAGAAAGTCTATGAGAAGTCTTGGCAAGCAGTCAGGAGCAACCCACACAAATGATGCTTGCTTTGAAATCCTAAACAATGTTTTCATGAATATCCCAAACACAGAAGATCCAACATAATTAGCACACAAACTTAGCTATGATAGGAACTGAGTAATGAATGGTTCTGTTCAAATTGGGCTTATCTCAGTATTCTCTTTAATTGGTTATATGGTGGAATTTATAACGGGACACTCATTGTCAACCTCTTTTGTAGGTGCAGACGACAACAATGTGCATTTCCGTTAGCTTGAGTGGTTTCGTGGTCTTGGGCTGTTTGTTTGCCCCCAAGGTGCACATTGTCCTGTTCCAACCCCAGAAGAATGTGGTCACACACAGACTTCACCTCAACAGGTTCAGTGTCAGTGGAACTGCCACCACATATTCTCAGTGTAAGTATGGAACTTCCCACTGATTCAGTCATAAATAGCACCCCTAGGGTACCTGGGACATCAGGGTCCAACGAAGTGTGCCTATCCCCAAAAGAATGCCAGATCAGCATTGATAAGTTCTATTTTGCATATTAAATTAGAATGTATAACAGGCTGAGCCACAGGCTAAGGTTACGGTACAGAGCAGAAGACTCATCATTTCTTTTGGGTGCCAGGTGGCATCTATAAAGGAAGAAAGACATTCAACTCATTAATTTAATTAAGCTTTTTGACCAGATCATGTAGCCTATGACCAGCCCTCTAATATTTTTAATATTTTTACAATAGTCCCTTTGGATGCCTTAGGGGTGTCTCTGAGTTGCCCTCTGCCTCACTTTACTCAATGACTGGAGAGAGGTGTTCTCTAAAGAATCCTCAGTGTCAAACACGTGTTAATGAAACGTACAAGCGAGGAGATGATCAGAGGAATGACTACTGGCTAATACCACCCATTTTCAAAAGTTCAAACATTTCTATTAACACGGGGAAGCTAAGGGATGATCTTCTCAATGAGGGTACTTGTATACTCCTGTTATATTTTACCACAGTAAAATCCAACTAACATCCCATGACAGAACTTTGGAAAGTGCTCGCATAGATCGTCCTGATTAACTGACACAAGTAATTCCCAGCTGAAAGCAGCTGAGAGGCCTACATGAACAAGATTCCATGATCTCTCCTCAGACCACTCTTCTTTCCCCTACTGGCCATTGACTGAAACACTGTTATTCCAAAACACATGGTTCAATCTTTTGAGTTTTCTAAAGCACAAAGGTATCTGAAGCAGACAGTTTTTTAAACTGCTTTTAGTTAATCTGTGGTACAAAGTCAGAGAAATTCACTGATAGAGAATGAGAGAGAAAGGGATGGAGCCACAGGGGAGAGAGGTCTTGGAATGTCAGAGACAAATGACTGTTTTAAAATTTTGCCTCCAGTCAATAAGAAAGAATACTTGAAATAGCTCGGCATCAAAGGGCAACAAGTGCATTAGTGGCCCCAGTTTCTCCAACAAACTATTGAATGTAACAATGTAATGGGGGAACCTTTCCTCAGTAGAGGAAAAACAGACAGGGTAGAAGCCCACAGGTGTTCTGAGATGCAGCATATACCCTTAGCTCTGAAGCCCAGAGCCACTGTAACTCAGAGACCTACTCACTTTCTACCACAGTCCCAGGTTTTCCAGCAGGGAAGTTAAACTTTATAAAGGTTTTCTAGTGGGGAAGTAAAACTTATAAAATGGAGAAAACACTTATTTCTCAACTAAACAAAATTTCTATAGCTAACTAGCTCAGACAATTAAAAACAAAAAACCTGCCAATAAAGATAATAATATTCATAGACACTATCACTTACCCAGTATTTTTTATGTGATGGCCATTATGCTAAATACTGTATGTGTGTGTACTTGCTCACTCCAGTATGTGGATGACATTTTATTTAATGTTCAAAACTTTTGAGATAAAGAACCATGAACAGGGTCATGTGTTTTTAAAATACCTGAATCAGAACTAAGCAACAGTACTTCTGATGTCCAGCCAGAATACCTAGCTGTAGTACCATGTTACCTGTCCCAGAAGCATGCAGGGTTACTTCTGATGCTAGGTGCTTAATGGCTCTCACCAGGAGAACACAGTGACACCCACCCTAGTCTGAATAGAAGTTTCCCTTGGGTCTGTTGATAGCTCAAAGCTCTATTGGCTCTTAGAGATTGATCGGAACAACTTAACATAGTCTTTAAGTCATAACAGACACGTGTAAACCAGACCTCAATAACCCAGACCTAGTAGCATGTTCTAATACACATGAGAGAAATTAACTTCCTGAAAAAAAAATACTGCACTCTTTACCCAATCAAATCTCACCTCAGAGATTGTTAAATAACCATTTACACAAAAATATTGATAAGTGCGGCTATACCAGACCCACTGCTGCTATGTAAGCTAATCAAGTAATGGTCAAATTCGTGCTTTAAGGTAGATGTCTACCCAATGTAATGTTTTTCACATTGTTATCTCTGGAGTATCTCCAGAGCTCATTGTTTCAAATAGTGTTGCCCTAATTCATTTATCCCAACCAAGGAAGCAGTACTTTCTAGCAAAATGAAGAATTTATACAATATCCACTTCAAATAGCAGAAATAACAGATATGCTCATCTGTAATTCTGTGTTTAATGTAGCTTAATTTTTGCAAATTTATTTTATCCTCATGATATCGGATATTACACGTTCTAGTTTGTAGCTAAGAAAATTGAGAATTACTTGGGTGTGTAGATAGCTCAAAACTCTTGTTTATTATTGGAACAACATAGTTTTTAAGTCTTTTTTTTTAATTTTCGAGACAGGGTTTCTCTGTGTATCATTATAGAAATCTATAGTTAATAAAAATACAAGATTATATTGTAACTTAATGACAGTAGCAAAAACATATCTTTAAGTCAATGATCTTCAACTTCTTAATGTTGTAAACTTTTAAAGTAATATTAAAATTACTATTTACCGAGGCAGGACAGAAGCCATATGAAAACCTTATCACAACTGAAAATTGTCTTTGGAGACCTTTTCTTCAGGTTGGGTCTCTTCTCACAATCAAGAAGGCAGTGAAGCTAGGACTTCCCACAACAAAGATAGCTGGCAGTCACATGACTACTCTCAATCTGAATGGCACTGACGCTATAGCCAGTCATGTGGCTGCCCTTAAACAAGATGGCACTGAAACTCTAGCTCTACCTGCCCTTTATCAAAGATGGTAGCAAGGCACATGTTTGTTACATCCCAGAATAGAACAACATTTATTTAGAGAAGCATATAGTGGCTATATATTAGCAAAGAGACAAATAGATGTTAATGCGAAGAGATTTCCCTACCCCACCCTACCCCACCCCACCCCATCCTAACACAGCAGCAGCCTCTGCCCCAGCGGCTCCCCTACTCAGGTCCCAGTGCACAATCCAGTCACTGCCCCACCCTTCTCCTGCCGCAGCAAACTTAGAACTGGTACAAACCAGAATGGAAAGAAATCAGAGATAAATAAAATTTAAGAAGTAGAAGTTTAAGAGTAGGCAGAGGGAGCTAAATCCAAAGTAAAATGGAGAGTGATTTTAGAGCACCAAGAGCAGGGGGTAGTGTCAGCAAGAATGGCCAATGGTAACTATGAAGTTCCTCCATCCGCAATGAGACACTGTGAGCTCAACAGTCATTCCCTCAGGACCAGAGGGCCTTTTATAATGACCAAGGGGGGAACTTACTAATTCACCAATGTTTGGATGAAGAGACTCAGTGAGAGGATGGCAGGAAGGGGAACCTGAGTAGCAGGCAGAGGTACTTGTCAGGATGGGGTCCAGACCTGTGGGCCTACCCCACTTGGCTGAATCCATGAATTTAAGAATCTGAGTCACAGCACAATCAATATATTTTATAAATGCAGTGGGATAGGGTGCCCTAGGAAGCCCATGCTGAGGCATGCCCCCCTCCAGGTATCAGTCATTCCACAAGTCTAATATAAAAGGAAGTTTATTTGGGATCTGAGAAGGAGGTCTGGGAGCGGGGAAACAGCAGAGAAAGGAAGAGAGAGAGGAGAGAGAAAGAAGGAAAGAGGCCAGTCAGGAACGGGGGGGGGGGGGGGGGGGGGGAGAGAAGAAGATAAAGGAGGGAGGGAGGGAAAAGATTGGTAAGGAACAAGTGGAGAGAGGTGGAAGGGGGAAGGGGAGAGAGGGAGAAAGAGGTCAGGAGGAGAGTCAGAGAGAAAAGAAACAGAGAGTAAGAGAGCAAGGAGGAGCCAAACAGCTTTTTTTTTAATAGTAAGCCAGATCTACCTGGATGTTGAGCAGAACAGAGAAGGAATGCTAACAACTGTGAAATGCGCTGTTCTATAAACACTTACACTCACTCTTAAGGCATTGTGAATCCAGTAGATAGAACATACATTTTACTTAGAGTGTGCGCACAGCCACTGGTTTTAAATCTCCAAATTTATCCAACTTCAGATCAAGAAATATTTGAGAGGAAAAATACATAAAAGCGCTAAATATATTCAGAGTGATTTTCAAGTCATTGTTTCCTCTAACAATGCAGTATACCAGCTATGCGCAGTACATTAAGTGTAAGCAATCAGGAGATGATATACAGTGTATGGCAGATGGTTGTAGATTACAGAATAACACCATTTTACAGAGAGACTTGCTTATATATTCATGTCTGTGGTAGGGAAGTTGACAGGGAGGAGCCTGAAACCAATATTTTATAGGCATCCAGAGACAAATGTAACTTTTGTCCTTCCAGGAAGTACTATACTGATGATTTATTCCATCGTGTGATTGTTATCAATGCTATAGCTGATTTTGGACTTTCTCCAGGGGTAAAAGAAATACACCACGTATAGCTGAGAGCAGATAGAGAAGAAACAAGGCTGTTTACCTCTCTCTTCAATGTTTAGTTATTTCTACATAAGTTTCATAGCCCAATGGGTTTTAAACAACCATTTTATCACCTCCCTTGGCTTTGTGAATCAGGAATTCAGCCAGGCCTTGGGTGGGCAGTTCATCTGCTTCCTAATGTCTTTCTTGGCATCCTCCTGTGGTGTTCCTGCTGAGACTGAGTGGATCTGAAGGAAGCATCCTAGTCTCACACCTATGCTTAGCACCCTGGTGGGAAGACTCCCCACATGGGCTTTCTGAGAGCATGCTCTGTGAAAGCACCAGCCAAAACCTGCCAGCTGGGAAACCCACACAGGATGTCCTGCATTGTATCTATTCAAGGATAGGACATGACCTGCCTATATTTTAAAGGGACCAAAAGGGACTAAACCAACTCCCAAGAAATCTGTAGATGCTTTTTATTATGCATCCACACGAAATCATAAGTGACCTCAGTACTGAACTCTTTTCAGGGATTGGAGTGGCTTCAAGGTGCAGCCACATTAATTCCTACTTTGTTCTTTGGCGAGACTGTGGCAGGCAAATACAGCACATCACTTTGGAGCTTTGGTCAGCCTGTACCCAGGAGCTAAGGTCATTAATATCAGGAAACTATCTGTTTATATAAAGATGCTATAAACACAGAAAAGCATGACCAAACTCAGAAGTTAGCATGAATGAAGGGATATGAACATTTGGAGGAACTCACCAAGAAATATTCTATATATTGTTATGGCTAAAAGTTCTACTTGTTTGTCTCTGTTTTATTATATATAATGGAAATCAGAATAAAAATAGACAGAACTCTTCTCCTTTATTTAGACACACAGGTTAATGACTCCCAATTGTTTGTATATAAATAAGCTACTTGAAGTAGACATTTCTTGACTCTACCCAGATATTCTGATTTTTGTGATCTGGGGCAAAGGCAAATCTGGTTTGTAACAGAAAACATTAACTTTTCAATGGAAGTAAACTAGGAAGCAGCTTCTGAGAATGTAACAGCAAGTATATTTGTTGGCTTCATCTCATACCAGGCAGCTCAGAGAAAGCTTACTTCTTACCTTCAGAGTCGCTGACCCTGGGTTCAAACAGCAGCAATCCCCCATGCTTTGCTCCATACTACCACTGGCCACATACCTGTGTAGTTGTTACCTAGGATACTACTGGTCACATCCTTCCACAGCTGTTCCCCAGGCTCCCTCTAGAACTCTCCATGGAAGTCATTTTGAGAATAGTCACCTGGCCACTCATAAGGACTGTTCCTCCCCGGAGAAGTATAACTTAGAGATCTTGACATCTTATACTCATCCTTGCAATGCTGCTACTGTACCCACCCACATCACATATAGTGAGATTCCAAAGAAAAGAGGCCATTCTTTATTCTGTTCTGCTTGGAAGTAAAGGAGATTCTTTAGGGCTGGTCCCCAAAGAGAGAAAATCAAGACAACATCCTGGGAGTGTAAAGTAGAATGGCACAGGGTTGAAGGCAACGCACTAGACATATTTGAGTTTATATAGTGCAAAACCTTTCAGGAGCTATACAGGTCAGACAGACAGCACTCAAGTGGTTTAGAATCAGCATACATCAGCATTGAGGTGAGAAATGAAGTGTGCCCTATGGTCTTACAGAGCTATTAAGTATGCAAACTTGGTCCTATGGGGATGAATATTCCTCTTTCTCAAAGTGATCATTTACATGTAGAAATGCCATTATCAATCAGCCAAGAGCCTTCTAGTAACTAATGATGCCCAGATCTGGGTACTAGAGGAACTCTAGTCAGATGTAGATTGATTTTCTCTGTCCAAATTTTATTCAGAATGTCAGCTATCTTTGTGGAAATGTGTGAATTGCTCCATTAATAGAAACTAGTCTTTATTGCAAAGTGAGATAAATAGTATAAAAAAAATTAAGTAAACAGTCTCCTAGAGACATTGCCTAAATTTCTAGAGTAGCAGCAAGAGAAAGCAAGCATAAGAGAACACAATTTTGTGTTTACTAATGATTAAATCTTTGACAGCATTCTAATGCATAGAACACAAAGCACTGTTGAAATCTGAATGTAGCTATAAACTTACATATACCATATAATACCCAAATTCTTTCTCTACATGGCAACTCTAGAAAAACAGTAGTATCATATGCCTTACACTGTAGATTCAAAAAGTCTCATGATAACACTGCATAACAGGCTGGCCAGACAAATCAGCAAGTTATTGGTAACACACAGTAAGTTGACAGTCATTGCCACCACAGGCAAAATTATATTGTAAACATGGATCAGTGGAGAATGCATGAGGAGCCTAGAGCACTCAGAAAGTTAAGCCATCTGCTTGCAGGCAAAATAAACAAACTGCATCCAATTTAAATAAATGTCAATCTACACTTCCCTTTGAAAAATCCACAGCAGAATTTCAGTTCAGTTCTTTCGCATCTTCCTTCAGTGAGGATGAGAGTAGTCTGCAATGATCATAAGTAAGTCTACAAGTACTTGAGGCATCTACCTCTTCTTCCTCCCACTCAACGTCGCCATTGTATTTACCTCATAAGTACTCTTTCTCTTTACAACATTCTCTATGATAAATGATCACAGAGCCTGGAGCTGCAAAAGCTACTAAGGATCACTTATTCTAAGGCCTATAATTCAAATGAGCAACCCAAGGCCTTCCTCATCTCATAGACGCTTTGAGAAATTTGGTAAATAAAATAAAATGCTCAAAAGATGTTTGATGACTCTCCTGGCCTCTCTGGATTTTCTACCTTGACTCAGTTGGGGAAAAAAAAAACAACAAACAAACAAACAAAAAAATGTTAGTCTGATCATGAGAATCTTAGAATCTGACAAATGAATGGTTTAAAACTTTCTTTCAGATCCACACTTAGCAGCATCTTAGTCCAGCATCATGGTCACAGATCCCATCTCAAAACCTAGTCCATGTCCAGAAGCCCAACACCATAATCATATCCACTATATACTGTAGATGTCCACAGTACCACAGTACACAGGGAGAAGGCATGACAGTCCAGAAGGCAGACCCAAAATGTTCCCAGAGAAAAATAACTTGATGGGAACAAATAAAGGCATATCATTAGTAGTGACTGAATGTGTCTGTCAGAAGTATTCTTTTGCTCAGTAGACGGTCCTTTAAAAGCAAGTGTTTTGAATTAAATTATATCACATCCACCCACTTCCTGTGTTAGATATTTGAACAGGAGGCAACACAGAACTAGTCCCTGAACCAAGGAGTTCAAATATTGTGTTAGAATTATCTAAGTCAGACACAGTTCATGCAGCCCCAGAGTTATTAGATGTCTTTAGGAACACTGCCCAGGTCCAGAATGATGTGAATATGCTAACTTTGTTCATTGGCAACCACTGTCCATAATTTGTTTTAGATGATGAGTATCCTAGGACAAAACAAGCAAAAGACCAACTTGCCAAAAGACCTTAATTTATCATACTTCTCTTTCACTTTAAATGAAATTATCTGGAATATCCCTAAATGGGGATATTTGTGTGATCATAAAGCAGGAAAGCTCTCTCCAAATGGGAAACAATGGGTGTGTGTGTAACTTCTGCCTCACCTGGTATGACTGCAGAAGCTCTTAGAAAGGGTCCTTATACCAGAGAAACGTGCAAATGGTACAATCTTTAATTCATTCACTGAAGAAACATTTCTGAGCCTAGAACTCACCTCTAGGCACTGGGAACTGTGGTCATAATGAATCATAAACTCTACTCTCACAGTCTTGTCTTGTCATACTAGTGGGCCAGAGAAGGAACACAGCCAGACTGATTAGACATCACAAAGCAGGTGTTGGTGAGAAACAAACTACCATGGGGGAACAGAAAATTCCATCTGGCATATCAGGTACAAAGGAGATAGAAAAGTGATCACTGTTTTTAGCATGGCTAGGGGTGGCTTCTTTGCTCAGGCAACATTTCGCACAAAGACATGAAGAAAACAAAGAAATAAGGTTATGCTCACATCTGAAAGAAAGACACTGAAGGTGTGGTTACAGCGTGTGGAAAGGCCCTAAGTTGGGGTCAGGGTGTACCAAGGAAGCCACTGGGGCTAGAAAAAAATGGATAAGAGCATTGTGAGAGTGTTTGCTTTTCTATTGAAAGAAACACGACAGCTCTAGGCTCTTTCAGAGGTGTGGCATGAGCTGACATTCCAAGTACAACTATCTACATGAGCAGCCAGCCACATAGGGAGCAAACAGGTCCCTGAGACTACTACATTGTCCAGATGCTGGTGGCTCAGAAATGGAAACTAATGAAATATTTAGCTGCTGTATATACCATTTGAATGTGGAGCTAACAAGATTAACTACACCAGACAGAACAAGTGTCTGGCTTAGTCTTTTCGAGTTTAACACTTGCAGCCTCAGATTCTGATCCCTAGGTACACTTCCTCACATTAATGGACTCTCAAAGTAAGTGAGCTTCTGATAATTGAATGAGCTTGAATCCATACTTAGATAACAGAAAGAAAGAAGGAAAGAAAGAGAGAGAAAGAAAGGAAGAAAGAAAACAGTAAACAGTGCTGGGTAACTCAAAGGTGGATACCAATAATTAGTTTAAAAAAAAAAAAAAGAAGAAGAAGAAGTAGAGAGTTAAGGAGCCTTTCCATTTACCAGATGATCACTTAGATGCCCACTTCCGTACTTCTGGAGGGAGAAACCATGAAAGGATATGACTAAAAAAACTGTATCATGAGGTAACAATGGCATGAGGTAGGCTGTTTAAAGGCAAGTGAAGTCTCAGCTTATATGGAATTAAATTGTATCACAAGTAACAAAAAGTGAACAAGATGTATCTTTTCTCTTCATGACTTATTTCTCAGAATGAAGAAATCTTAGCTTTTGTAGAATTAAGAATCCCATTTGTAAATTATATTTTTAACTTGCTCCTTGCTTGATATTAATAGTTTGAGATCACTATTTGAATCAGCAAAAGTAAATACTTCCTGAGAATTCAGTCTAGAATTACCCCCAATGTTTTAACAATGAACGCTGGGCCTTACCCTTGAAAAACCCACAACAGCAAGGCTGCAACACTTCTGTCTAGCAGCACATCTTGATCACCAAATGAACTTCTGACAGGACATGAGTAAAATTGAAAGGATGAGTAAGAAAAAAGATTTAAGGACAAGGGAGGAGGACAGAAAGGCATACAACCAATAGATACTGGATTCTATAACTATTTAATAGATATATAAACAAGCAGATATCCTGAAAAAAAATATTTGACGCCACTAGAAACAGAAAAACTGAATGGATGGGAGCAAACAGGGATGCCTATTCTGCTGAGATGTTTATTTCCTCCCAAATATGATAGGTTAAAGAATTAGTTGCTGGGCGGTGGTGGCACATGCCATTAATCCCAGCACTTGGGAGGCAGAGGCAGGCGGATTTCTGAGTTCGAGGCCAACCTGTTCTAAAGAGTGAGTTCCAGGACAGCCAGGGCTACACAGAGAAACCCTGTCTTGAAAAACCAAAAAAAAAAAAAAAAAAAAAAAAAAAAAAAAAGAATTAGTTAACACTTTGATTCTCTGAAGCCAGTCTCCTAGTCAGTTAACTAACAGGCTTTGCATCCAGAATAATCTATTCAATAAATATGGTTAGCATTGATCAGCAGCCCAGTTACATGAAAGAGTCGTCATTTTCTCCCAGGCCTGTCCAGCCTGTGAATGACAGTGGGAGGACAGCAGATTTCATGTCAGGAGACAAAGCTGCCACATGGCTGCTCTGATCAATGCCACGTGACGTCTATGAGGTAAAATATGTCTTGGGATGAGTGAAAATTGTCCATTTGTGATCAAGGAACACACAAGGTCTCTTCCAGCTATTTTCACTCTTCCCTTTGTGTGGCAAGAAGTACCACTGCAGCCTAGAGCAGCTAACACCAGCTGTTTAGCCCAAGTCTGCAGAAAACCTACAGGAAGCCTGTATGCATGCTTATTGTTTCTTGCAGAAAGGACCATTCTAGAAATCTGCTTAGCCACACTTAAGAAAATGGGCTGAACTTACACCATTAAAAACCTCATGAGTTCATCAGAACGATAGCAAGGCTCATTACAAGAACACACACACACACACACACACACACACACACACACACACACACACTGATAGCATTTTGCTTTTCCACATATTTTACTACCCTGGGAAATAACAGATAGGCTAATATGGGAAGCACATGTAAAATATTTATGAAATGCAAAGTAATTGAGATGGTAAACTCATAAAACAATAAATTCTCCTACTATACTCAGCAGCATATGCAAAATGTAAGATTTGGGTTTTTTTTACATAATAAAATGGAATGGCCAAAGCTATAGAGAGACAGTAAAAGCAGAAGGTTGCAAAGTGGAGATCCCTTGGACAGACTCACTAAACAGGGTCTGGAGGAAACTTCCTTCGGAAAGAACGTTAAGGGAATTTTAGCTGTTGTTATTTTGTGGGGAGATCTTAAATTTGTATTTTCTTCCTCAGAGTTTAAAGCATTCTAGCAGAGGGTGTTTCCATTAATATCCCTATGGAGCGGAGACACACTCTGTGGACTTCCATAGAGACATCCCTGGAGTATAGAGTAGAAGGGTATTTGAAACCTTGCAGCTGGTTATCTTTGTAGTCACTGCCTCTCCTGTCTAGTCAATTGCAACCAATTGGTGAGACAGGAGGCAAAACTGACCTAAGTACATACTTCAGAGAACAGAGTTCCATCACGTTCCACAGCAGGCTGGGGACGTCAGAACAGCTTTATAAAATGGCCTCAAGGAAAGAATAGAGAGGGCCTGAGATTAGATAAGGGAGACAAAGGCATCAGCATGTCAGAGCTTTGGGGCTTACCCCCATGATCTATCATTCCTCTTCAATCTCTGAAAAGTCTGCAAAGATATAATAAAACTTGATCCTAGAGAAGATACAGAAATTAATCAAAATGTCGCAGGCAGCAGGCCTGGTATCAGGAGCTCTCACCGTCAACCAGTGTTCTTTGCCAGAGTCACTGGTGTCATTACCTCAGTGCTACATGAGAAGCAGAAAAGTCACCTGTCCTAACAAGGCGGTCTGTAGACCCCCCAAGTGTGCCCACCTCCTTCCTAAAACATACACTGATCTCTTTGTTCTTAGAAATGATTTATGTGGTCTCTCTGGGAATATTTACAAAAGGTCTCTTCATAGAATATATTGAAAAATAATGAAACAAATAAGCTGGGCTTCTATGGATTTTCTGATCAGTAGTGAAGAAGAGGGGGAGGGGGTTGAGGGAAGTTGGAGAGGAGGTGTCTGGAAGCAACAATAGAGCAGGTCTGAGTTTTAAAACTAGGTGATATGACAGAGGGCTACTTTAGATTGAGTTAACTGATGACAGTCTTTTTAAGGAGATCATATTGGAAGTGTAGGTGTCACAAAGGGGCCATGTGATGATCAGAGGTAATGTTCCTGATAGAAGCCATAGCTATGGCAAAGGTAGAAGTTCTGTTAAACATAATTACTATTTGGAGAACAAAGCAAAGAGGGGAGAAAAAGATGTGTGTAATATGTAAAAAAAAAAAAAAAATCCAGAAAGATAGGCACAGTCCAATTATTTGGAATTTCTAAACTCAAGTTAAAGCACTAGGGGAAGCCACTGAAAGTGTCTATGTAAGTGGCTAACATTTTAGAACGAAGCTGTGCCTCAGTATCTGGGAAACTGGCTTCAGAACAGCCACCTCATAAATAACCTGGAGATTCACATGGCCCTTTTACAGAAAAGCATACTTTTATGTAAGCTATGCACATTGCCAGTGAACTTCAGATCACCTCTGGATTTCTTATCACAGCCATTTACAGTGTGAATGTTGTATAAACAGGCATTACCTTGTGTTATTGGGGAAAAACAAGACAAATTCTACACATGCTCAGATGCCTTTTACCTTTGAATATTCTCAATCTATGGTTGCTTGAGTCTGTGAATATGGAACCACAGGTATAGAGAACTGACAGTGGTCTTGTTACCATGTAGAAAACATAGCCTGGAGAAATGGACACAGATAATTAATTAATAAGGCGTGCCCAGTGTGGGAATGCGGAGGGGGCAGTAGTTGAATATAAAGTTAGAGCTAATAAGACATGATATAGGTTGCCATGGGACAGAGGAAAAAAAAAAAAAAAGGAAAAGAAATCCAGAGTGAATTTTGAATTTTAGACTTCTGGTTTAGGTTAGAATGAAGAGCATTTTACTAAGGAAAGGCTACAGAAAAATCAAGAGTTCTTTGGACACCAATTTTGAAATGACTATTAAACGTCTACATGAAGACATTAAGCAGACAGCTGGATACAGGGTTCTTAGAAAGCTCACACAATGAGTGGCTCAGAGCACTCCCCGAGCTGTGTTTTGAACTTCACTCGCATCTTCTTTTACTTTAGTATCTTTTCCTAATTCTACCAAAGATTAGCTTATCACCCGACTCCAGGCACTTCAGTTCACAGACCTCAAATATGCTTTCATATGCCTACTCAAATTACTGAGCTGCAAAACTTCAGCTTGGCTACTTGTGGACCTGCTACAAGATGCCAGTGTCCTCAGTCCAGTGGCCACTCCCTTAGAATACTGCATAACTCTACTTTTACTGCTAGTGACTCCTCTGTATCTACAGAAATTGTTATGTAAAAATCAATGTATGGAAACATATCTACTATCAGACAGAAACACTTCAGGAAATTAACTCATATGTCTTTAAGGAATAGGAAGATGCTTTCATTATAACCAGGCTTGTTCTGGTGACCCAGTTCCAGTCCTGAGGATATATGCTAGTATAGATGGAGAGACATTAAAGATGATATAAGTACAATTTAACCTATTCTCATGATTGTATGGTTTTATCCCAATAAAGAATGAGGCTCCTGTTTGTGTTCTCATTCAATGAAAAGACATTAGAGCCAAAACAAATATATTATGTGAGTAAACTTCAATAAAAACCTTAGTAGCAAGATGTTAATAGACACAAATATGTGTGAGAACACTGCGTGTTATAAGAAGTGAACATACACTTCTATCTTCCACAGGCACCACGACAGTGTGGCCATCATTGTCAAATCAAAGCACCTTCTCTGTAGAATGTCTTCATTTCAAGGGTTGTTAGGAAGGCAAAGCTCTCCACATTTGCGATTGCCAGCATCCTCCCAGAGAGCATGCAACACACAAAGTGAAGTCAGACCTGTTTCTTGAGGTAGTAGAGTTCACACAGGACTCCTGGGGCCATTCACCCCTGATCAAAGAACAAAACTAGTTATAGTTATATACATATACATATATGTATATATACATATATATATATAATTGACCTGGGAAATAGCTTAATCATCTGTAAGAAAATTATAGCAAAATTATTCACTTTATTCAGTGTATTATTTTACCACGTTATAGATTATTAAGTCTAATTTTTAACCCACGAGAGATTTCTTCCAGCAAAGATGATGCTTATAAATAAATCCTCTTTCCAAGAGGCATGGCATGAATAGAGGCCTGTCCTGGATACAAACTAAGGAAAAGAAATATTTGCAGACTGTATCTATTACAGCATAAATCAATAGGCGTTTTCCGAAGCCTTGTTAAAATGGGGTTTTAACCTAAACTTGACCCAGTGTCTGGGAATATTTATGACATTAACTAAGTGTCCTGCTTGACTAAGCCTTGTGTCCCACTTTGTTTTGCAGCCTCTGCAAGCACATATGTCCCGACAGTGTGCAACGGAAGGGAAGTCCTGGACTCCACCACCTCATCTCTGTGATTGTGATACTCTGTTCAGTTCTCATGTTTAGGCTGTCAGACAAAGTGCTCACACGCTGCTCCAGAACATGGAAACAGAACAAAAACAACGACCCTAGTACCTTTTTTTTTTTTTTTTTTTAGAAACAGTACAATAAATTATTTTTGAGGACTGTATGGTATATAGTGATGTGCTACAACTTTCTAGGCTGAGTTTAGTGCCCCTATTAACAGCCCCTCCCCCAGGACATGGAAATAACCATTGTTTACAGAGCTGAGCATTGGTGACAGGGTCTGACAGGGTCAGTCTACTAAAACAAAAAACAAAACAAACAAACAAAAAAAAAACCCACAGTGGCAATATTAGGTAACCTTTTTCCTATAAAGTCTTTTGTAGGTTCTTGTTGTAACTAATTTAGGGTGAGTTTCTACGTTGTATATTAAAGTTACATTACCTGTAACAGAACGTTTTTCTCAGTACAAAATAAAAAGCATCTGTATTAATGTAAAGATAACCAGAATAAAACCTTCAAGGTTTTCAAGCATGGTGGATAATGGTGTGTCCTTTTGGATCACTCAAGGTAATTTGAATATGTAGATATCAAGTCCCCTTCTCTTGTTTATGCTGGAAGTAATTGTCTAACTGCGCTTTTTCTTCACACACATATTTTGAATCAGATTTGAGCCCTTACAGAGAGTTGTGAGTGGAATTCCACTTTTCTACAGATCATAGGGATGAGAGATTGGTAAGGGGTGACAACATAAACTTAAGACCAGCTCATGATAATATACACAGATTATCTTTTACGAGCTAGGTCTATATGACAACCCAGAACTGCCAACTAAGGCAAAGGCTTCCCTATATCCCCAATAGAGTTATGACCTGCCAGAAAAGAGTTGATGGCTCTGATGTTCAAAACAACCATGATGATGAAAAGAAACTGAAAAGCATGTAATAATCCCACTGGGAAATTGCTTTTGCCCTCCATCGATAAGTAGGGAAGTAGAAATCTTGGTGATCTTCCCACAGCTTTCCCAAGTCCTAGGTATGATGTTCCAGCACACAGACTTGTCATTAAATTTAAATATTTTATTAACCCAAAATAAGGCATGAATAGTATTGGTAAGAATCTTACTAAATACTGCCCTGCTTCTATCAAACTTTTAGTCACAAATAATTTATCAATGTCGGGTTAAATATTGAGAACACATCTATCTGTAAAACCTATGTCACATATAGGGGCAGAGAGTACATTTGTTTCCTGTGATGATAGGAGAAAATATTAGAATGTATGTGACTTAAAACAACAACAAAAAAATATTCTGTCACAACGCAGGAGTCAGAAGGACCAGGCTGCCTTATAGATTCGAAGAAATCACCCATCCCATCCCTTTTCTAGCACCTGGGAGTTACAGTCCCTTGGCCTGTGGCCACATCATTTCAAACTCTGGTCAGTCTTCATGTCATATTCACTGCTCTGTCTGTCTTGTCTTTTGTCTCTGAAAATGTCATGTGTTATTAGGTATAGAGTGACCTAGGTACTCCAGGATGCTTATCACCTTGACATTCTTAATAGGCCATTTGTCTGAAGTTTGTTGTTGCTGTTTTCTTTTGGTGTTTATTTTGTTTTGATTTTAAAATAAAATAGTGTTCTCAGGGTTCAGGGACTAGGATGTGGACATAATTTTGAGAGGCCACTATGTAGCCCACAACAGAAACACAAATGAGATAAGTCCATCTAGTTCCTGCATTTGAAAAGCACAAACTAGAGATGCTGATATAAATCAATTGTTGTTTGCTTTGCATGCATGAGAAAAATACTTGAAATGCAGTCAAGAATGACTGAGAAAGGAGTGAAGTAAAGAATTAAATACATAAGAAAGAGAGGGTATTTGAAGTAAGTAAGCCATAATGACACTATTTTTAGTAATCTAAAAAGAATGAGCAGGGGCATAAAGGCCAAAGAGATTGGCCTCAAAGAAAATAGGATGATAGATTTGCTCTTCCTCTGCATGCATTTGAATGAGTAACCTAAGGAATCCAGCTCTAGCCAACCAGATGCAGAAAACAATGGTGCTGAGCTAGAGCTCCTTGGATTCTCATCCTCAAGTAAGTACCTGAAATTCTGGGAGTGAGCTAGAGTAGTTGAGTAAAGAATTCAAAGACAGTAAACAGCACAACAAATTCCACTCTGAGTGCAGTTGGCAACAGTGCCCAAAAAGCAGGCTCTGAATGAGCATCTGCTCAGGACAGTGGCTCAGCAAGCTGATGAAAGAGAATAAACTCTGTCCCCTAGTGGAATGTGACAGGCTGAGGATGGCAATATCAGACGGGCTGTTCAGAGGTGCAGCCAATGCCTCTCACAGTCAAGCTGATCGTGGATCTTATAGCAAGACAATCAGGTCGTGTCTAAATCATGAGAAAACTGTAGTTTGGAGGGCTGGGGTTTTTATACACACTGTATTTTATGCCCTGTCAGTACACTAAAAATGCAATAACAGGAAGCTCTTGTCATTTTCTCCATCCTTGCTATAGGTCTTGTTCTTAATTAGAAATTTCATCATCTACCATATGATCCCTAAAAATAATTTTATGGACATTCAACATATGTATGGAAAATAGATGTTATGAAATCCTTTTTTATGCAAGCCATTAAAAAATTAGTTTTGGAAGCCTTCCCCCCCCCACATTAGTAACAACATTTTATCCTTCCAGAATGTAAAGCTCATTGATTCATCCCTGAAAAACTTCCCTAAATTTAAGACCTCCCAAGCTAAATAATAGATCCTATTCATAAAAGAAACTTTTAGAAGCAAGCTAACTGCTTGCCTTGTGTTTCTGAATAGTTACTATACTCTGCATCTTTTCTAACTTAACTATTCATAGATTTTGCTGCCCACCCACATTTAGCACGGTGAAGGAAAGCTGATCCTAATTTTAAACCTCGAGGCAAGCCAGCTTCTGGACAACACAGAGGACAGATGTAAAGAATGACAAAGAAAGGTAATCTCTGTCTTTACAGGCTTTGGGTGCACATGTTCTCTCGGCTAGTACCTGCGTCATCCACTTCTCCATTGTGAGCATTTTAAATCTGTGTGGGAAAATGTGCAAAGCTATGAAGAGAGGTCTGAACTAGAGCCTTGAGACAAAGGCACACACCCATGGGTAAAGCCATTAACCATCCTTCTCTGCAACAGCAGGCTTGAAGTTACATAATTCTTATTGGTTTCATCTTTTTCTTTGGAAATCAGCCAATAGAATTTTAAAATCAGTCATCTGACATGGAGGAAATATTGCCCAATCGTCCGCCCAAACTCATAAGGTATTTTAAATAGAAGCCTCTCTCTAGGAGTTATGACAATGAAGAAAAATCCAGCTAACCAAGGTCTTAATTGACATTTTGTTCAAAGAAATTGGAGGTGTTTGCTGAAGCAACAATCATTGAAGGAAAACTAAATGCCATTTGCAGTTTCATATTGAAACTGGACCTGGTAAGTGGGTGAGTACTGAGGTACACCCTACATGAACAGATGCTATAAATAAACAGGGAAGCCTCTCTAGCACCACATCTTAAGAATCTACACTATTTTGTATGTCAGCATCTTATCCTCAGAAGACATCTATCTATCTGTACGGGAATATAAACATTAGCTGCACAATTTACACTAACCAAGCAACTAGGTTTTATGAGGAAAATAGAAACACATTAGCCTCCCATTAGGAACGACCATGAACTATAGGAAACACTGTTACCAAAAGACATCAAATGGCACTTGGCCAGATGGGACTTAAAAAAGCAAATCCACTCTTTCCCCGCACCTGAGAACCCAAATGGTGAATAACTGGTCTCAAGTAATTCTTCCACCATACTAACTTAAACCATCATTTTAGGATAGAAAAATAATGACAAAAGTCTACATAAAAGTACTATGAAATATGTTTAATCCTAAGAAGGATATGATTATTAGTAACCAAAGAGGGGAAAGGTCAATAATAAAATTCAGTATTTTAAATCAAGTGAATAGATACCAAATTGCTCAACATTGTTAAATAGCATAATATAACTTATCCATAGAAGACATGTTTTCATCCAATAGAAAATTGACTTAAATATGTTGTGACACAATGCTAACAGATGTTATACACAATAGTTGACTTAATGAAGTATTTAAGGCTCCAAAGTATGCCTTTTAGAAAAAATAATAAATAATGTATTTTTCTATCACTGGTAGTGATGGGGAGAGTAAATGTCAATAAGTCGTAGAAGCAGAATAATTTGATTATAGCTTTCAACATTTCACTGGGCTTGTTAAAGGCCATACATAAAACTAAACAGAATTTAAAAGCTAAAATTGGTCTGCATATTCTCCTCATAATATTCTGTCATAGTTCTTCAGCTCTTAGAATAAAATGACAAGGCATGGGAATACAAAGATGAGACTGAGCTGACAAAAAATCTATTTAATATCTAAAATTAGAAATAAAATGAAATAACTTCTTCAATATTAACTGCATTTTCAGAGAGTTCATTAAAATTTAAGGCATTTTTGACATGTCAGAGATTTTAGTCCAGTGACAAGAGAAAAAAGAAGTACCTGGGAAGAAACCCCAATTATTTCTATGGCTTGGAACATACATGTTGAGCACAACAGAGGGTAAAGAGGAGTGACAGGTGACAGAAGCAACTTTCTGACTCTGTCCAGTCTGTATGTTTTCACCAGTTCCTCTGGGTGGTATTTCAAGTGTATTTCCACTCTTCTGGTTAAATTTTGACTATGATAGGGAAAGGCATGCCAATATTCTGATATTGAACAAAAATGAGCAAAGCCAAAATAATTTAGAATATTCAAGAAATTAAAGGCAAAACTATGCTAAGTAAC
The DNA here is from genome assembly GCF_011762505.2 of Arvicanthis niloticus. NCBI lineage: Eukaryota > Metazoa > Chordata > Mammalia > Rodentia > Muridae > Arvicanthis > Arvicanthis niloticus. The sequence continues at coordinate 62,658,768 of NC_047672.1, read as the reverse complement.
ATTCTCTCAAGTCTTATGACAAACAATAATACAACAATACCTATTTTTATATTTAGTAGTAGATACACACACACACAAACATACACACACATATACAACCATTCTTTTAGTGGTAGCAAAAAGGTCTAGTGGTTTATCCACTGGCCAATAAGCACAATAATTCATTTATTCATTTTCTCCCATTTTTCACAAAAATAAAGACTACAACACCCACAAAATCAAACATTACAAGCACTGAAACACGTCAGGCAAAACACATGGTGAAAACCTTACCCGTATGCTTTGCCTCCTTCAGCCAATCAAAAAATCTTTTTTAAATATCTGGATTAAGATCTGTAAAGATTATTGGTTTATTGAAAACAAACCAGAACATCTTATATCAATAACCAGTAAGATACTCTAATTCCCAGGTCTAAAAGTTTACACAAACTTGATCAAATTTACCTGTAAACTTCTTTCAAAAATAATATTCAAGTCACACTAAAACTCATAATCCATTATGAGAAATGTCACAAGTTTCTGGGTTGCTTTCGAGCAGGAACAATGCGTTGCTAAGAAGATTCTTACTATGAATACAAGTATATGCATTTCAAAAATTGAATTTCTTCCTTATTGGCTTAAAAATAAAATCTTCAAGAAATTCATAATCATCAAAGTCTTCTAGCAAAGAAAAAATAAAAACCTCCAGCGCTCTGGGTGGTGCCTGATGTGGAGGAAAAGTCCAGCTCACACTTCTAATGACCTTGGGCTCCCAAACAAGCAGAGATTTCTGTTCTTAGGGTCAAGCTGTCTCTCTCCTTCCTCATGACTGTGCAGGGGTCTGCTAAACAAGGTGCTCCACAGCCTTTATGCTTTAAGCCTTTGACTTCTGATAATTCCAGATTGTTTAAATTAATGGAAGGTTGAGGTTTCTTCTTGGCTTTCATCGCCTCCAACCCCATCCCATGAAATTCCTTCAAACAATTAGTTAAATTTTTCATATTAGTTCCAACAAGGAAAGAATTTTTAAAAGTGATTATCACCTCAGATAACACAAGTAATAACTTCACAAAATATTACTGATATCCTAGACTTCTGAAGTCAAGAGAAAATACCTATGAAAATTTATTGTCTTTCATTGCTCATAATTTTAATTAAAAAAAAAAGGTGTTTTCAAGTACTGGAGAAATAAAGGGAAAAATAATTATAACTTAATTTTTTTTCCAAATCTTTCCCAAAGTACAAGAACAAGACATACATGGAAACACAAGGCATATGCTTATGTCTGCCTTCCAACACATATTTTGTATGTAGACAGTATAAAGAATTAAAGTTACCCAGGAATCATGTGGCATGCATCAGCAGTGCATTGGTGGGCTTAAATTTGGGTTTCAGTTATGTGTATATACAGCTAAATCTCTTCCTGAGTTAAGCTTCATCTTCAGTGAGACCCACATCATCTGTCTTCTGCAGTTTGACAAAGTTTGTGACGTGTTATAAGGCAATCAGCATTTTTGCCTCCTCCTCCCGTTTGCCTCCTCCTCTGTGAGATCACAGCCATGTCTGGTGTGAGGACAAGTCCTAAAGGGGGTCCTGAAAGCTACAGCATTGTCTCTTCATATATTGGGGCATCTTGAGGATTTCAGCTGAACAGACTCAAAGTGGTCATCTTTTTCCTAAGGGGAAAAACATAAAATAAAATCAGCTCACTGAAATGCCAATAACATTTTAGGATTTGGCTTGCCAAAACAAAAGTTCCCCAAACTACTTTAACCTATGAGCCTGCCACTTGCAATTAGGATTTTACATGTAAAGTAAGGTGGAAAATACAGCAAACGGCATATGTACCCCGAAGGATAATTTTGATGCCCAAGTGATAAGACAGACAACTCCAAAATAGAAACAAACACAAGATTGAGCAGATATCAGAAGATGTAGCTGTGATTTTTTTTTTTTTTGAAGAAATCAAGGAGACTCTCCCTGAGGAAACACCCGACCTTGGATCAGTGACCTTGACATACTAATTGGCAAAACAGAACAGGCAGACATTCATATCTGATCATATAGGCTGCATAGTAAGAAAAGTAAGAGCCAAGATGAGCTAAGTCAATTCATATGTTTTAGGGTATTGTTTGGAGTATATGCCTACTAAAAATGTTAAAGGAGTCATATAAGGTAATAGAGCAAAGGCTTAATTCAAACTGGCTTTATAATACGCCCAAAGAGGAATCGTTAATGTGGCAGAAGAGAAATAGGAGGCTGAATATCTATGAGTGTTTTTATTCATTAGATACAGAAAAAGGTTTTAAAGCCTTAAGGAATAGGAAGATTTAAAAAGAAAGAGTTAGGGTTAGGTGAGAAGGCCAACCAGGAAAAAAACAAAAACAAAACAAAACTTGGCACCAAGCCAACAGCCTGTGTTCATGTCCCAGAAACCTTATAGTGGAAGGGTGAAAAGGAATTCCACCATTAGTCTTCTGACTTGCACACACACACTATGACACATAAAATTAATCAATTAATTTACAGTAGAAAATATGAGTTGATATGGTGTAGCTTGGTGATGAAACACTCACCTAGCATATGAGGAGCCCTAGAATTCTTCCCTCAGTTTAAAGGGGAAAAGGGAAGGGAAGGAGGAAGGAGAGTAAGAGGAATGGGGAAGAAACAGAGAGAGGGAGAAAGAAAGGGAACTACGGAAATCAGTTATCAACCCCAGGCAGAAAAAAAAAAAAAAAAAGTGTGCTAAAAGTTTAAGTGTAACAGGAGAAAATTACAGGAGTAGACATTGACTAGCTGACAGGAAAGACCACTAATGGAGTAAGGCTTCCTGGTGGTAGGAAGTAGACGTTATCCTCTCTAAATTTACAAACCAAGACTCAAGACATGTCTATCACATCAGGCAAGTTGTTGATGAGTAATTAGGAAGATGAACTGGGGGTGGAGTATGGTGATGAGTGCCTATATGGCTGAAGCCCAATACTTGAGAGGCTCAGGCAGGAGAAGGATTGTGGGCAACATAGTGAGACTCTGCCTCTAAAACAAATGCACTGAAGCACCACATTATAGAAGCAAAACAGGACTGGAATTTGGGGAATGTTGATTTTTCAACCCTAGAGCCTATTAGACAAATCAGGATACTGCCTACAAGGATGCCACACAGGACTTAAGAATCTGCACAAGCTCCCGAAGCCTTTCCTCACCATCCGACTACACCTCTCTACTCCATGCCTCCTCTTCCCATTGCTAAAAGATGCTACACTTGTTCTTGTGATGCTGAATGACTGTGTACATGCGCAGGATGTGTCTCCACGATGTCTAAGATTAAAAATGATAATAAAGTAAAGACATTCCCCCAAACCAAAAAATATATAATACTATAAATGACTATAAGATAAACAAAATTTTAAAACCTACAAAAACTTAATTTCAGCTTTCTTTTGGTTGTGGGGTGAAGTCAAGGCAAATGAACAAACATCTGGATGAACTAGGGACGTACCAAGTAAGTTATGGCCTTAAGAATACAAGATAAAGCAAAGAAATTTTAAAATGTTGAGCTTTCCTTGTTCAAATCATGGAGACCCATTTTTTAAGTGTACATACAAGATGTACATGGCAGCTCTCTTCAAACACTGGAACCAGCATAGGTGTCCATTAGCAGATAGTATCCAGAGAATACTGCACCACTCATAAATAAAAGTAATCCACTCCTGACTGAAATAGCGTGTATACATCTCTCACAAACATCCTTCAGGGTAAAAGAAAATTTTGCACAAAATATGACTCACTACATGATGTGACTGTGTGGGACTTTGAAACGCACAAACCTAACCTGTGCTTTAAGACAGCATTATAGTAATTTTCTTTGGGAGATAGAAGCCTGACTCCATGCAAAAGGGCTAGGGGTCACTTTCAGGATGAAGTTAGTGTGCTAGATTGCCATAGAATTTGAAGTACACACCTTCAGAATTCAGGCAATCATGTGTATGCTCACAATGAATGTAGTTTGCCTAAAGTAGTGGTTCTTAACATGTAGGTCATGACTCCTTAGTCACGTTATGATTCATAACAGTAGCAAAATTATAGTTATGAAGTAGCAATGAAGTAATGTTACGGTTAGGGGTTACTACAACACAAGGAACTGTATCAAAGGGGCACAGCATTAGGAAAGTGGAGAACCACTGCCTAAAAGAAACCTTAAATACATTTCTGAAGTGTTTAGGAGTGAAGCATATTGAAGTCTGCAACTTACTTTAAAATATAAGAAGAAGACACTGATAAAAATTTAGAGATGAGCAGATATATAACAAAGCAAACATAATAAAATTTAGGTGGTACTGTTAATGATTTATATCATATAATTGTCTCATATTTTCTGCAATAGTTAAAAAATTCATTTTAAAGCATAAAAAAATAAATAACTAAATTCTGACAGAGCTGACAAAGTTTTCTTTTTCTGCACAAGGCTGTCTCTTTGCCATGGCAATCGTTTTCTTTGCTCTATGAACTTTTTAAATTAATATTTATTAATCCTATTTATTAATTCTTGAGATTATTTTCTCTGCTGCTGGAGTCCTTTGCAAAAAGTCTTTGCCTTTGCTTTTGCCCTGCCAGTGTCTTAAAGAGTATTTTTTTGTATATTTCCATGCTGCAGTTTCAATTTTTCAAGTTCTACATTAAAGTCTGTTTTTTATTTTGATTTTTGTGAGTGCAGGATGAGGAATGGAAATCCAGTTTCATTGTTCTACATGCAGATATTCAGTTTTCACAGAACCTGTTGTTGAAGAGGGTGTCTTTTCCAATGCATGTTTTGTTACTTTTGTCAAAATTTAGGTGGCTGTCACTGTGTGGGTTATTTCTAAGTCATCTACTAAATATTCCACCACTCTACATGCTTGTCTTTGTGCCAGTACCACACAGTTTTTGTTATTATCACTTCATTATATAATTTAATATCAGATATTTCATAAATGTCTCTCTACTTAGGATCATGTTAGGTATTCAGGGTCCTTTGTGCTTGTATATGAATACCAGGGACCTATAAAGCAATTCAAAAATGAAACGCCAAAAAAAAATCATCAGACTCATAAATAGTATGAAAGTTAATAAACAGAACTATCCAGGAAATATTTTTAATGTATTCAACATTCTTACCCAGCAGGAAAATACAAATTAAAACTGCTTTGAGATTTCATTTCACCCAGTCAGAATTGCTGTCATCAGAATAACAAATGCTAACAAATTCTGGCAAAAATGTGAGAAAAGAGGAACCCTCAGACACTGCTGATATGAATATAAACTCATAACGCCCTCATGGAAATTAATAGAAAGGTTTTTCAAAAGCTCAATTATGGAATTACCATATGACCCAACTATATCTCTCCTGGCTGTCTATTCAGAGGGCTCTAACTCCGATTACAAGGAGACTTCTACATTTGTATTTATGAATGTATTACTTACAACAGAGAAGAAATGGAACCAGCTTAGATGTTCATAAATATATGAAAAGATAAAAATGTTATTACATACATTATGAGACTTTATTCAGCCAAGAGAAAAAGTAAAATTATGGCTTTTGTAGGAGAGAAAAGCTGTTAAAACACTAAATCATTATGTTGAGTGAAATAAGCCAGTTTAAGAAAGACAAAACTGCATGTTTTCTCTTGTATGTGTTTATCTGGGTGGGTGGGGTTAGGTGTTAAAACTAGAAAGGGGCCCATGAAATGGGAGGAGTAGATGTTTAAAAGGTGGGAGGGGGAGGGAAAGATAGATTAATGGAATACATGTGATGATAAAAAAGGGGTGGGCTGTTAATGAGTGGTGGGAAAGAGCAAGGGATTGGGGAGGGTAGCAAGGGAGGGAAACAAAAAGTATAACACGTGTGAAAATGTCAGAATAATCACATTACTTTGTATGTCGACTTAATTATTGAAAACAATAAATTTTTAAAAGTGAACAAAAGGATCACATTGACTGGATCTGTTATATTAAAATGTATATTCTAAACTTTCTCATGGAGGAGTGCCTCTGTTGACCTCTGATTCCCTCTGATGCTGTCTAAGAATCTTTTCCCATCATTCAATGTTCTGGCTCTAGTATCATGGGGGTGTGGGGGTACTACAACATGAGGAAACACTTAACAGTCTTTGTAATGGTTTAACTTACTCTTGTCATGAACAATTCCAGGCATTTTTTACAATATGGCTTAAGCAGCTCTTTTCCTTAAAATTTCCCCTGGCACCTATATACAGTATTTTCCTTCTTTGGAAAATACTGCCCAGTTGAGAGAAGGCTGAGTAAACTATAGGATACCTTTCTCTCTTGGCTTCTATATGCCAAATATATGGATTATCTTTCATGCCAAATAATCTTTTCAAATATGTTAATACAACTCAAATCCTTGGATGATAGAGATGGTACCTTCTTCCAGAGCAAAGGTAAATTCTGATAATAGGCCTACAAGTTCAAAACAGAACCTCCCCATATAGAGTAGGTAGAAAGCACACTATTACAAAAGGCAGGTTCCCTAAGGCAAGGGAACAATGTGCTATATGTGCAGGCATCTTCTAGCTCTTTACCCCCACAAATGTAAACACTAAACAAACAAAAACTCTAGCTGTTGCTCCTACTATAGATAAAAGACTGTGCTTTGTCTCCAACCTGGGAAACTCAAATCTGCTAAGGAATATGAGACCATGGTAGACCAACATGTTGGCTGGAAAGCACAGTGACATTTCAAACCCTTAGAATTCTTCAGTGCTTTGCTAATAAAGACATGAAAATGATGGAGACATGGTTTGGTAAATACAGAAGGATTCAAGTTTCAGATGCTGATTAACACGAATTGACAGGAAATGAATTCTCAAGATTCCATTAAGCTTGCAGCAAACAAGTTAAGCAAACCCTCAAAACATAAGGGGTCCTATGTTTTATTGCCTGATAATGAGAAGGAACAAGTCAGCAGTGGGGAATAGAACAAGGGTTTAAAGGGCAGCTGGTGAACACTGGTCTCATATTGATTCTCCTCTATCAGAAGGATTTCCTTACTAATCAGACCATTGGCTTCAGATGTAGTCCTCAGACTAACTAACACTGAACTTCATCATGACAGGAAGAAAACATTTATTTTATAGGTTGAATCCTGGTAAACTAGAATTTTGAAGATTTGGAGGACTCATTGCCTACTTGGCCACCTTAGATTTCCAAACACTAGATTCTACCAAGTTGTGTCCCTTACATTATGCCACTGTGACCAATGACTTCAGAGATATAAGTCAATGGAAGGATTATTTTGGTTCATAGTTTTGGAGGAATTGGTCAATCATATGAGAAAGGCATGGGAGAACAGCCTATATCCCAGCAGACAGAAAGCACAGATAGTAAATATAAGAAGGACCCATAGCAAAATAAAGACCCAAGACCCAGGCACAAGTGACTTGCTTCCTCTAAGGAAGCCCCGCCTCCTAATCAAGCAATCTATCAAGCAACTGAGCTGTTAAATGAGATATTTCATAATTCAATCAACTCTGAAAATATTCCCACAGGCATGCCCAGTAGTGTGTTCTACTAATCTCTTAAGCTTTAGCTAAAACAACCAAGTTAACATGATTACTCAAGGCAACTTCAGAACCATTAATGACAGTTCAGATGGTAAGTATATTCTTGTAAGCACACAAACATAAGCTAGGTCTCCTGACCCATGTATAAAGAACATGAAGTGGAAGGCTCTTATAATTCCAACACATGAAATAGCCAAATCTTTGGGGCTTGCTGCCAATCAGCCTAGCCCGGCCTTACAGGTATGCTTCAGCCAATGAGATATCTTGTGTCAAAAAACAATGTGGACTGCCCCTGAAGAATGATACCTGAGACCAGACCTTTGAGGAATGACCTTTGACCTCTACACACATACATGCATACACTTATACCTGTTCACCACCCCTCCAAAATGCACAAGCCTCCACATAAGTAAACATGCACATACACAAAATCAATTAATTAAATAAAAGCTGATAGGAAACAAAATGCCCCAAGATTTTGTGCAGTTCCTGACTAGCAATCGCAGAGCACTGGTTTCCTCTGGAAGATTTTCCTGAAAATAAATTCGCACAAGAGATATTACACAGAATTGAGTAGACTTTGTGTTTTCCTTTAGCACCCAGATGGAGTCATAAGGCATATGGAGATCACTGAATTATGTTGACCAAATAAAACTCAGATAGTTATAGTCAGCTATCACCTAGAAATTTCCTCCATCCTTTATATTAAACCTAAGCATTAACTAGATGCAAGAAAATGGAGCAAAAAAAAAAATTACCCTAGATTAAAATGCATTCTTGGTGGTAGAAAAGTCTCCAGTATATAAGCTACATACAAATCGACAAATGACAGAAAATCTGTGGCACCACACAAGAATCAATTGTGATGTGACCTGTGATTCAAAAGGTCTCAAAACTAAAACAGGTATGTCAGCAAGAACAACCTTGCTATTCAGCATGACTTTGGGTGAATAGAAAATATCAGTTCTGTTAGACAATGTGCAGCAGCTGGGCTGACTGTAAATAAGACCAAATACAAAGTCTATTTGATGTCAGATATTCTTTCTGTTTTATGTTTAATCCTCATCTACCCTGTCATCGGCTTCTCAGGAGGATGATGATTAGTAGAAAACCCTAAGATGTTCTGTCATAAAGCACAAGGGAGGATGCTTGAATCTCACTTAGAAGGGAGAACATAATAGTCATAAGAGACAGATGAAGGGAGGTAACTGGGTGGGAGATGGGATGGGGGAGGGAAACGGGGAGGGTTCAGGATCAGGTGTGGGAAAGGACAGGAGAGATGGAAAAATGGCCACAAGAATAAATGGAAATCTGTAACTGACAGGGGTAGGAATGTAGAGGACATCTCCAGGACATGACAGAGACCTAGGATAAGGGAGGTGCCCAAAAATCAGAGGGGGTGACCTTACCTGTGACTCATACATTGAGGATATGGAACCTAAAAAAGCCACTTATTTGGGGCAGGAACCCCAGTGGAGCAATAGGGACACCAACCCACCTACAAAATTTTCAACCCAAAACGTATCCTGTCTACAAGAAATGCAGGCATGAGGGATGAAGCAGAGACTGAGGGAATGACCAACTAATAATCAGCATAACTTGAATACCAATCCCATGGGCAACTACCAATCCCTGATACTATTAATGATACTCTGTTATGCTTGGAGATAGGAGTCTAGCATGGCTGTCCCCTGAGAGGCTCCACCCAGCAGCTGACACAGACAGATAGAGACACCCATACCCAAACAGTGAATGGAACTTTGGGACTCTAATAGAAGAATGCGGGGGGAGGATTGTGGGCCCTAAAAGAGACAGGAACCCCACAGGAAGTCCAAGAAACTCAAGTAACATGGACCCTTGGGGCTCTCAGAGAATAACCACCAACCAAAGAACATACACAGGCTGGACCTAATCTTCCCCACACATATATAGCAGATGTGCAGCTTGGTCTTCATGTGGGTATCAAACAACTGAAATGAGGGCTATCCCAAAAGCTGTCACCTGTACATGGGTTATGTTTTTCTAGCTGGGCTGCCTTGTCTGGCCTCAGTGGAAGAGGATGTGCCTATCTCCACAGAGACTTGAAATGCCAAGGTGGGTGGAAACCCAAGGGGACCCCTCCCCACTCAGAGAAGGGAGGATGGAGGAAGGGGGTATAAAGTGAATAAAAATACTGTCCAGAAACTTAAGGTGTATTCCCTACCTGTGTATCATCACAATCCTTGCAGCAATCTCATGGAAGAATTTTCTGTAGTGAATGATTTTGCTAACTGCAGATTCTGGCAATATGAGAGAGCCTCATCCCCAGTGTACCTTTCCACTCTGTGTTTCTGCATCACACTCTCATCTATTTGACATATATGTCAGATATGATACTGCTATTTTGAAATCTTCTATTTGCTTGTTGCTATGTTCTGTTCATACTGACTTTCATTCTTATGCTAACCTTACAACCCTACACTTTGACAATCCCATTTACGGTGAGTCAATGGGGACAGAAGACAAGCCTTCCTTAAGGCTTTGAGGAAAATCTTATTGCATTGTACTCTGTAGAACAAAAGAAACCCACAGGATCAGTGGGGTTCTTCACTCATCAACATGTATGCCAAGGCTGACTTACTATTGTAACTGATTTCTGTCAGTAGTCCCTGGCTGCTACAAGTGTCCGCTCTCTGGTTTGCATATATGTAACTGATTCATTTTCATAAGCTTTTGCAAATGATCCATCTGTTTTGACTGACACTTGGAACACTATATACTCTTCTTAAGAACAATAAACTCTGGGGAAAAAAAAATCTTAGCTTCTGAATAAATCAAACATGTCACTCAGAGAGAGGCCCACAGCAAGAACCTATCTTATGAAAATACCAAAGAGACTCAAGCTTCTCTTAAAAACTACATAAGCCCCAAAGGTTACACTGATCTGTCATCCCACCCACCATTATAGACACAGCAATATAGACACTATAGACACAGTAAATGACTGCAGATTATGTGTGCATATATAAATACATACTTAATTATTCTTAATTATTTAGTGTGTATACATGTGTCCTAGCGTATGTGTGGAAGTCAGAGAACAACTTCCAGGAGTCTGATCTCTCCTTTTACCTTATGGGTTTTGGAGATTGAACAGGAGTCTTTAGGACTGTCAATAAGCACTTCTACCTGCTAAGCCATCTCACAGGATCCAAAACTGTATTGTTGATTCAGAGGTTACCACAGAATATCAGACATGGGATTTATGACAATGGCTGGTCTTTTTTTTTTTTCCTTAGACACTTATTGCCATTATTTTTTGATTCTTTCTTTTCTATTAGTGGTACCTCACCACTGATAAGCTAATTCTAGCTTCACCAGTTTTGCCCTTTATAAAGATTATGGATTTAGGGACTGTATAAGACAATGGCACACTATTTTTTAATCAAAAAAAAAATCATCAAGCAGTAAGCTGAAATGGTGGTATCAATGGGCCTTCCACATTTCCTACCATTGAAAGGTATATGGAATCATCAAATACTGAGTTAATTCTCAGAAACTAACTCAAAAAAAAAAAAAAAAAAAGCTTTTGATTATCTCTTTCTCTCTCTCAAACATCTTCTCACAGGATTTTTGTCAGTAAGTATGGTTTTACATGAACAGTCACCTTACGGTTACTTTATAGATGATAATCAGGACGTAAGAAAACATATATGTTACCTATGACTTTGTCTTGTATTTTCATGACTTTACATCAAGAGTATAAAAATCTCTCTTGTTGTATATACTGCAAACTATATCTCCCTGTAATAGCGCATGTCGATGAAAGCACATTGGGTCTCCACAGCCTTGTTTAGTTCCCTGGCCCTCTTGCCCTTGAATGTTCCAGAAAATAAATGTGAGTGGCAGCTGAGGGTGAGTAGAAAAGAGGGACTTTATAACTACAGAAACAGAACACTGGAAATCAAGGGGCAGAACACAGCTGACGGGCACTTGAAAAGAAACATCTAAAATGCCAAGGTGTAGCTCTCTCAAATGGTACCATTACTTTGTATGACTTTCTGGTCTGCCACACCCACTACATGGTCCACTCACAATTTTCTGGCCATTCCTTTCAGGCCTATTGAGAAATCCATCATGTGCAGTAGGACACAGCCCCAGCTCCTGTCCCATTACTAACCAACACCACTCTTCCCATGGCCATCACTTAGTCATCTCACAGGGCCACAAATGCCAACTCATTTGTGGTACAAACAGAAAAGATGAATTGACTAGCTACCTTTAAAAAGAAGGAATATGGTTATTTGGGATGGATGAAAACCCTTAAATTTTATTAGCCATCAAAGAGGCTCCTTTGTAGGCACAATTAGCTTGTGTTTCCTAACTGATGTAGGTCCTATGTATAGTACCACAAAAATGTAACTAATAATGAGTTCCAAAGACATCCAGCATAACACTGAGACCATAGTGTAGAAACCAGAAGTTAACTTCATTGTCTCCTAAAATCATGGCGATTTTACCTTTAGGAATGATCACTAAAAAAATTTTCAATTTTTATGGAAACATCCCAAAAATATCAGGTAACCACTAGAGAAGTATAAGAAGCTTTCTAAATGAGCAAATAGCCTATTTCTTATTCATAATCATCCTGTGCAGTTATTTATTTAGTAAAGGTGCTATAAGTTTGTCTCTGCCTCTAACTAGGTAATCAATGGCCCCATACCCAAGAACATTCAAGTTAATATCAACTCATTCTTTTTACATTAGCATACACTATATAATTATCCTATAATTCATATTGGAGGGAGAAAAGCTGTATAACCACTAATACATCCTATTTTACATTATCTTGATCAATTGACATATCCTAGATTACAATAATAATTATAGTTGAAGTACACATATTGTTCACAGAGTCCATATAGACAAAGTGGGAGATACATTAGGTCTCTATGTTGGAGTTTTTAGGGGGGGGGGGGGTTAATTCTTTTCCACTTGAATTCCACTTGAATCTTATGACAGAAACATCCTTCTGTCAGTGAAAAGGTATCTGGCTGAGTAGAAATGTCAACACAAAGAGTAAGAGAATGACATTTACTTCTCTACAGTAGAATCTAATGATTTATGATGTGCTTATGGTTGGCAAGGTGTGTATAGAATTGTCATATGCTTAAGTGATGTAAACTAGCCTCACCTTGCTGCTTAATATTGACAGAGGCTTCATTTCAATGATGTATAGAGAAAATGGACAAGGTTTCATCCCTGCCTCTGGCCGTCACACCAACCAGAATGATGGATGGAATGTACACAAAGGAAAATTCATCAAAAACCAAGACGATAGAGAAAAAGCAGTTTAGATATAACTGTGAGATGACACTCTGTTCTTCTTACATTTCTGCAATTCAATAACAAAATTGCTGATTTATCTTTTGTTTCATACGATTTTTCAAGAATGAGGAATGAAAGTGAAAATTTTGTTTTATAAATATATGGACTTATCAACTGGTTAAAAAGAAAATAGGAAAGTAAGTTTGTTTAGAAAGCAGCCTTTAAGATTAGAGTATTTTCTCCTACAGTAAATTTCAGGCATGCCCACTTGTCTTGGAAATGGCTTCTCCTTCCATAGCAGTGGGCAGACATCTTATCTGTCCAATACGGTAAAGAACAAAGGACAGGCATGCTTCCTGCTCATGCTCAGTGGAATTCATATTCTCAAAGCTTAGGAAAGCAAACATGTATTATCATCTCCTCTGCACATGACTGTGAGAACAGAGGACTGGGAACAGACACAGCTACTGTTGCTCTGCCCAGTACGTCTCTGTAAATTCTAAACTGTCTTTGGTTTTCTGCTTTAAAGTATACATAAACTAGAAGGCTCATTTGTTCACTAGCAAATAGGGCAAAACATTAATTTTTGACAATTACTATACATTTGGTATTTCACAGTAATCATACTTTCCTGAAAATCCCAGGTTAATAAAGAAAACACATAATAGAAATATAACCTATTCATTTTCTTTTTACATGATTACCAATATTTATGGGCCTAAACTAGGAGAATTAAAGAAAATGGTTACTAAATCATGCCTACAAATACATTTTCTTTCTCTTTTCTTGTGTTTGTGGATTCATGCATCTTTACACGTGTGTGGACCTACATGAGTAGATGTATGTGCATACTGAGGTCAGTAGTTGATATCAGAAATTATCTTGATGGCTCTTCTATCTTATTCAGTGAGGTAGGCTCTCTCTGTCCCTAGACAGAGAGCTCACAGGCACGGCTCCCCTTGCTGGGCAGTTTGCTCAGGAGATCCCATCTCCACCTTTTGAGGCTCAAGTACAGATAGACCAACATGCTCATCTGGCATCCACATGAGTTCTAGGGATGCAAATGCTGGTCCTTATGCCTGCATTGCAACTATTTTAATTATTGGGCCATCATCCCAGCCAACGTCACCATTTGTCATTTGTCCCTCTTGTTGCAAATCATTTGAAATGCACTTTCTTCTTGATTTTTCGTTCTATTTATTTTTATGTTCAGTGGGTAAGCTGGCATTTCTTATCTTTTATCTCAAGAGTGAAGAATGTCAGAGAAATGTCATTTCAAACACTATTTAAGGTTTCACTTTCTCTTTGTATATAGCTGCCACAACAAAGCCAACAACATAATGACATCCAACATGATACCATGAACATCTGCCCAGTTATCAAATTTTTCTATAGAAAGACAATCTTATTGTGAAATAAACACAAAGATATAGATAAATATAAGATTTTATTAACCAAACTTTGTTTTAGAGATTATAAAATGATACATGGGCTTAGCGAACACTTGAGAATTACTAAATTGCTTTACTTCAGAGATGCATATTAGATTCCAATTTCCCAAAGCAGCTACTGTTAATTGCCGCTTATATAAATAATGGTGTACATATTTATCATACAGAAATTGAATCATTAACTTATTTTCACTTTTGTTTGAACCTACTGACCTTTCAGCATACAAAGATATTTCAATACTTTTCATTTTTATTTTTGAGATCATAGTATAATCAGATAATGTCCCCTTCTCCTGTACTCCCTCCAAAGCCACCCATATACTCTCTAGTTCAGACTCACGTTCGCTTTTTCCTTAATTGTTGTTACAGATACATATTTGTATTCATAAATATAGCCTTTTGAGTCTGTATGTGTTACTTGTATGTGTACATTTTCAGCACTGACCACTTGGTACTTAATAACCAATCAATGAGCTCTTCCAGGGAAAGAACTGTTTCTCCTCTTCTCAGCTTTTCTTAGTTGCCTGTAGTTCTTTGTCAATTTTTAAAAAATATTTCAATGTTTTTATTATATTTTTACTATTTAAAACAATTTTTAAATGCATATATTTTGATCATATTTTTCTCCTCCCTCAAGTCCTTCCAGATCCCTTTCCCAACTTTAAGTTCTTTCTCAAAAAATAAATAAAAAGATTTTTTAAATAGCTACAGAGTCACTCAGTATTACATTATTTTAATATAGAAAAGTTTCTTGCCTAACTCTCATGGAGGCTGTACAGGTCGTTCCTACTTTATTAATTCATAAATATTGTATTCAGCTATTAATCGGATATAATAAACTTCCTAAGAGTACTTCCATTGAGTAAATACTGAGGCACATGTGTCTGGATGGCAGAGCTTGCATGAATGGGGTACGGTCCCTGATGTATAAATGCTCAGTAATTCCAGGTTAAAAGTCAGCTCTCACCTTTGTGGCCAAAGACTTAAGTTTTCCTAGTATTGACTGTTTGTTGGAATACACGACATCCTCTTCATTGTCTTCTCCTTCCATGATAGCACAGCTGTCTGCAGCTGGGAGTTCACACTCTTTTGAGTTAGTTGTCATTACTAATTTAGAATATTTGTATTCCAGCCTAAGCAGGGGTAAATAGAGTAAATAATGATATAGCCATTTATAAAAATAATAAATTCATATTTATTATAAATGTTCTTATACCAGCTTCTAGTCCTGATAGTCCTGTATAGTTTCTCCAACAGCAAATTTGCCTCATCTGTGGCTGTAGCTTTAAATGTTCTCACTTATAACTATCTGCATAAAAATATTCCATAGGATGTCAGAGAGAATCAGTTCAATACAATTAATTTTACCACTTATTTTACACTGACCTTACTGTCTAATTATATAAAACATTTATAAAACAAAGACAAGCCTTGAGGTCAGAATGCCTTTCCCTGATGTATGAATGTGATACCAATTCACTATCACATTCTCTAAGGTTTAGATCATGAAGATGAGAACACTGAGCAGATGATTTGCTTGTTACTGTATCTCTACTTCAGTTGTGCCTTTTCTCTTTGGCTATGACTTCAGATATTATAATCATTCCTAGGAATTAGAACATAGATCTGCCACATCTCACTAAGCTCTAAATCCTCTCCAAAGATTCAAGCCAGGTAACAGATGCACACAACAGTTGTACTCAACGTTTGGCACCAGAGTCTTTGAGACTTGGAATAAATAAATATGACATCTTCCCATTTGCTTATCTATTTGTTTAAAAACATCTTTGTAAATGAAACTGATAGAACAAGAAATCAGATAATGTCAGAGAAAAACATTATGCCACCACCTTCTAGTCTCAGCCCTGTTCCTATGTGGGAAACTTAGAGACTTTATTATTTTTAGAACAAATGACTAATCCAGTGGTCAGTGATGCTCTGTCCACTTTCAATTATCAAAATAAGAGTCATTTATTCTCCCTATTTTCTCAAACGCCTTGCCTATATCTTCCTTACCAGAAATGCCTTGTGGCACCAAGGGAAAGGACAACATACAGTAATTAGAATTTAGTAATTAGATACTAAAATTCTCACAATATAAACAAACTTTCCAGTTCTTACAAGATCATCTAATGAGGTTACTTACTTTTGATTCTTTTTCCAAAAGTAACACGTTAAAGCCACCAACAAAACAGCTGTGAATGCCCCCACACCAGCTCCTACTTTTAGCCAAAAGTCAACTGTTTCACAGGTTGACAACTTCTTCTCAGGCAAAGAAATTCCTTTGATGCACCACTTCGGTTCATTCCATACATATAATATTTCCTTTTAAAACAAAGAAATGAGGCCATAGATGAGATGAGCAATGAGACTAGGATTGAACTGTAAAAGCAAGAATTGGTACTGAGTCCATTTATCACATGGAGGAAAGACTTTTCCTAACTCTATTCTCATCATAACCATAATGGGTATTTCTCATTCAGTTAATACTATAGAATATCTAGCAAGAAAGGAGCTATAGAAAATGAGTAAATAAATTAAAATGCAAAATTTAAGTAAAAGACTGCCACATCAGAACAGTTTACCACATGCTGAAGAAATAGAATAAAAATTATTCCATTTTGACACTTTTTAGGGGGGTTGTTTTCCTCAAAATTTGGTGACTCCAGACTTCTTAATCTTGTTCTTAAACACACTCTCAAGCTACTTAGTACAACTACTTGGAATGGTTTGCACACAACCATCAGGTAGGCCAATCAACCCAATAAACCTGTCCCTAAATGGAGTTGCCTACACACCATGGCCCTGGGGTATGTAAGTGTACCACAGCTCACCAATTCAAATACTTCATGTAAAATTAGATACCCAAGATGCACAGTGCTTTTATTTGCCAAACTAGCATTAGCTCTGGTCAAAACTACCTATACCAAGTATTTGCAACTTCCCAAAGTAGATGACTCAATTTCTAAAACAATGTGCCCTAAATAGCAAGTGACAACCAGTGAACAATAAAGCCAATACATTGGGTCTTACCATGCATTTTTAAAATTAAAGTGCTAAAATGAGGCAGACCACATATGAAAATCAGAGTTCAGTATATTCTTCCTTTTACAGCTTAGCATACATTGTGATCAGTAGTTATTTACAATTATCATGGAGTCCAGTGAACTGGGGAACTCCATTTTATATCTGATTAATCACTTCAATCATCTGTTATATGGTGGTTACTTTATCTGGACTCTAACAAAAAGATAGCTGTGTTTTGCTTCATATCTTCTGTACATAGACAGATTTCTACCATTAGTTATGACCAATATGCAGGAGAGTGGTTCAGTATGGGGGAAAGTTTCATTCAGGTTTCAAATGATATCTCCCTGTGTGTTTTCTTAGAAAAGGTTATTAGTGATCCATGACAACTATTATCATTCTTATTGAACTAAACATCAATAAATTACTTTTGAAATGGGTGACACTTTTATAAGAATGAGGAGGTGGAAGTGCAGGGACACATTTGGGTTCACCACCATCTCTCTAAGTGTAAACTAGAGTGAGTATGGACCTCATTTGAAGCACATTCTATGAACACCACTAAAAAGGTTTGTGTGAAAGCCTAGAAAGTTTTATCAAATGTAAATGAATGAATACAAGACCCATTAAAAGCCCTATTGTCTAGTAGCTATATACTAAGCATCTTAAAACCTCAAAATTACAGAGATACATGTAAACCCAAAAATGCCAAACTATCCACTCAGTTCCTCAGATACTGTAGAAGAAAGAAATGTAACTGAGCAAAGTTCACGGTCACTCTAAAACTATTCATTAGAAAGCCTGATCTTATCATCTGGTCAGGTATCACCAGGAGCTGAAAGCTGACAGAGCAGCTCAACCATCCCTTCTTCCAGCATGGAGGGGGATTTTGTAACAGGATTAAGATAAATTTAGTGATAAATTCAAAAGCATTTCTCTTACTGATAACACAGTATCACTTCAAATCTTTATTACTGCCTAATATTAGATATGCTGCTTACCACATACTTCGAACCTGGTATAGACTTTTTGAGATCTCAATTTGATAAGAGTACTTCTCTCACAAGCCATGAAGGCTTTTCTGCTTCTATCAGCTATGTGTGAAGGAGTTACATTCTGTAAACTATACAGATCTATATTTGAAATACTTACAGAATAGTGGAAGTGCATGCCTAGTCAACACAAAGGGGAAAACTGAACAGAATGGGAAAGGAAATAGGACTAAAGCAGTCCTTGAAATTAAATGCTTAGAATTTTTAAAGATGCACATTGAAGTATTTTAGTGATCATTATTTTTCTT
The DNA here is from genome assembly GCF_011762505.2 of Arvicanthis niloticus. Classification (NCBI taxonomy): domain Eukaryota; kingdom Metazoa; phylum Chordata; class Mammalia; order Rodentia; family Muridae; genus Arvicanthis; species Arvicanthis niloticus. The sequence goes on along the minus strand of NC_047672.1, from coordinate 62,640,145 downwards.
CAATTGTGAAGCTTTACAATCCAAAGAAATCTTCAGTTATTCACAGACATTAATAAAAAGCAGTTGACATTTGTTCAGGGTGCATCCATTGGTTAGTTCTTACCTGAAGCCCTCTCTTGCAGGCTCCCTCGATCTCGTGGAAGTCATGCTCTGTACACAGAGGGCAAGCTTCTGCACTCTCCCATAGAAAATAGAATGTACAACCATCGCAGGTACCAGCTGGACACTTGCTAAAATTTTAAATAAACAGCAACCTTTTTAATGCATTAAATCCACTCCAATCAATACTGCAGCTCACAAAGCATACTGGGAGTCTTGGGTTAATGCTGAAGTAACACTTGAGAAAAACAGAAAAGGTCTAAAGGAGACCACACTGAGACCACAGTGATACACCCCATGCTTGCTACAAACATGGTGGCTAGAGTAAAACAGACAAATAATGCCAAGTGTAGGGAAGATGTGATGCAAAAGAGAACCCTCATACATTACAGATGAGAATGTGAATAGCCCCTCTATTTTCAGAGTCTAGCAATTCTTCAAACAACCACACATGAGTGTACTATTTATTTATTTATCAGGCTATAAGTAGGCATGTCTGCTCATTGGTATAAACCCAATAGAAGCAATGTGCACTCCACACAAAGGTTGGTAATGAATGTCCACAGCAACATTATTCACAATGACCACTATGGGAAGAACCTAGATATGCAGTGAATAAACAGTTAAGTGGGACTGTCTGAGGGAATTCTAAATGACTATTAAAGAAATTCAGTAATGACATATGCCCAAATTTAGATGAACACTACAAATACTGTGCTAAGTGGGAAACGTAGTCAGAAATAATACACATTATATGATGCTACCCATATGAAAGTCTAGAATAGGGACAGAGAACAGATGATTTGCTGCTTAGGGTTTGGAAGAGGGTTAGTGTACAGGAAGATGAGAATCAAAGGGTTCAGAGATTCCTGTGGAAATGATGAAATGACCTAAACTTGGTTGTGGTCATGACTATATACTTCTGTTAAGAATCTAAAGAATCATTGACTTAAGTACTGGTTGAACAGTTTGTATGGATTGCATGGAATTGTGATTCTATACTATAGAATATATACACACTATTTTACACATTGTGTGTGGTGTGTGTGTGTGTGTGTGTGTGTGTGTGTGTGTGTTGTCCACGAACCTGCCATTCTGCTACACTGCTTATGTGGAGATCAGAAAAACAACTTACAAGAGTCAGTTATCTCCTACCATATTAGTTTTAAGAATCAAACTCAAATCATCAGGCTTGGCCACTGGCATGGCACCTTTGTCCACTGAGCCATCTCACTGGCCCCAAGCTTTTTTTTTATTTGAAACTTTAACAGACAGGCACAGATAGCTACCAAAAGGAAAGAAAAGATGCTGGGAATGTTTCTTTGAACTCATAGCATCTAAGCTGAGTTTAGGAACACATAGGAAGAGTAAGACAGAAGGAAATAAAAGAACTTCCTACCAAGGAGATAGAGTTGTATGATGAACTGATAAAAACAAATTACATGTCAGTCACTCTTGCTGGACCATCCAAGGCAAAACAATGAGGACAGTGAGAAACTAAAGCATAAAGCTTCAAATGCCAAGCAGATTATAGTTTCTATTGAAGAATTACCTCAGGGAGGTAATTTTGGAAGAGAACCAGGGTTTTTTACAGAAGAAGAAAAAAATAACCATGGGCATTTCTGAAGTCAACCCTCAGATCTACACAATATTCTATTCTCCAGTCCAGTGCTAGGTCCCCCTGGACTGACAATGACTTAAAGGGGTGAAGATAAAGATGGGGGACAGAGTAGACCTAGGGTATATTACAGAGCAACCATGGGCAAAATCTAAGTGGTTACTTTGTGAACATCTGCTTTCTGATGTGTGAGTCAACTTCATCAAGTTGCTTCTTTGATTAAGAAACAAATAAATCAGCCAGGCGTTGGTGGCGCACGCCTTTAATCCCAGCACTTGGGAGGCAGAGGCAGGTGGATTTCTGAGTTCGAGGCCAGCCTGGTCTACAGAGTGAGTTCCAGGACAGCCAGGACTACACGGAGAAACCCTGTCTCGAAAAACCAAAAAAAAAAAAAAAAGAAAGAAAGAAAGAAACAAATAAATCCTACGTGACTCTACATTAATCTGTTGTTGCTGCATATCCTCTGAATGAACCAGAATCTCTCTGAAAAGGTTCTCGTGTAAGCAATATTCTTATGAACATGTAAAATCCTGGGAGTATTCTCTTAATATGCCTACCTAACTTCCAGTCTTTTAAAACTAATTTATGTGATTAGAGGTTTTCCCTAACTTCCTTCAGATCATGACTAATGCTGAGCATGGGTCTCCTGAAAACTCATAAAAGTTAAAAGAAAGAAACAAAACAAACAAATAAACAAAAAATATGCCCCCTTTAAAAAGCCTCAACATAAAACCTTCTTGGTATATCAACTCTACGTATTGACATAAAGACATTCCAATACAAGAAAACCATGCACTTTAATCATACACCCTCACCTTCCATTTTCACACACTCTCAAATATTCTCTTTCATCCCCCTGATGGTCTTACATCTCCTTTGTTGTTATCAATTTTTATAATATTTATCTATATGGAATCTAGAGTCCAAAAGAGAAAATCTCGAATATTTGTGTTTGAATCTGACTTATTTTGCTTTGAATAGTTATCTTCAATTGTACCCATTTTCTTGCAAACAACTTACTTCTATTTTTCTTTATGGCTAAATCAAACTCCATTGAATACATGTATCATGATATCTTCATCTTGGATAATGTATATAATACTTCAATAAACATATCTATGTCTGTTAAGTGACATTCATTAAGGTGTATATTATAAAATGGTATAGTTGAGTCTCATGAGTTCTATATTTAGTTTTTATTGAAGACCTTCCAGGTTGGTTTCCATAGTCACTGCAAAAATTTATACTCACAGAAAAGTAAATGATTCCCTTTTCCATACATCTTTGCTAGCATTCACAATTCTCTTAACAATAACGTTCTAACAGGGGTGAGATACAACTTCAATGTAGTCTTTTTTATTGGATATTTTATTTATTTACATTTCAGACATCATTCCCTTCCCCTCACCCCAGAATTCCCCTATCCCATCCCCCTCCTCTGTTTTGCTTTTATACCATTTTAATTACATGCATGTAATAAGGTCTGTTCTAGGTTGAGGAACTAGCAAGTAGTCAAGGAACAAGCAAGACAATAAACACAAATAGTCCAAGAACAAGCCAGGCAATAAGCAAAGTTCCATGATCACTCCTATGATCACTATTTCTAAGGGCTTATCAGGATGACCAAAATATCTGAGCCTACTTCCCTGTCCTAGCCCAAAGTCATTTTCATGTCTGAAGCCTACTTCTTTGTTCTAGCTTAATGTCAGATTTCTGCCTAAAGCCTACTCCTTGTTCTTGGCCAATGTCAGATTTTTGCCAAGCAGCCCCAAAAGCTCTCCACCTCTTCCCCTTTTTTATTTCACAAATAAGACTGAGCCTGTCTTAGGTCCTTCTGACAAGAATGCCTTTCTTACCCATAGTGGAATATGCATTATCATTCTCAAAAGCAATGCACTTTTTTTCTAAATCAGTTCTTTACTATAATTTTCATATTTCACATAAAAGTTACACAAAAATTGTTAAATGGAAACACAAAATAAAAATTAATTGTTGAATCTCCATCCAAAAGTGAGAACTATATAAGACTTAAGTGGAAATTGAATTTAAATGGTATAAGCTAAATCATAAGATATTGTTTAATATTAAATAATAGAAACTAATAGTATATGAAGAGCAATTACTTTATCAAAGGCAGACCTTACATTCTTTGTCATGTTGACTAGGTTCCCTATACTTGTAATTCATCTCTTTTTTAATGTGGTTTTTAAAATAGGACATAAAATCACCATCCTGACCAGTTTGAATGTATAGTTTGGTAATATGGAATATCTCATATTGTTGTAAAATAAATATTCCAAACATCATCATATAACTTCGAAATGTAGGTCTATGAAGCATTTCTAAAGCATGACCCTTTTCTCATTTCTAGTGGATATTCTATTTTCTGTGTCTGTCAATCTGACAACTTCATATGTTGACTACAATTGGAATTACATGGGATCTTGCTCTTGTCACTGTTTTGTCTCTTTTACCAGAATCCACTGAATGTTTTTTCTTCCTTCCTTCCTTCCTTCCTTCCTTCCTTCCTTCCTTCCTTCCTTTCTTTCTTTTTTGGACTATAACAAAGAAGTAGTCTTCAGACATGAAAATGACTTTGGGCTAGGACAGGGAAGTAGGCTCAGATATTTTGGTCATCCTGATAAGCCCTTAGAAACAGTGATCATGGGAGTGTTCATGGAACTTTGCTTATTGCCTGGCTTGTTCTTTGACTATTTGTGTTTATTGTCTTATTTATTCCTTGACTATTTACATCTATTGTATTGCTAGTTCCTCAACCTAGAACAGACCTTAATACTTGCATGTAATTAAAATGGTATAAAAGCAAAAGAGAGGAGAGAGGATGGGATAGGGGGTTTCTGGGGAGGGGAAATGGGGAAAGGCAATGACATCTGAAATGTAAATAAATACAAAATCCAATAAAAAAGAGAAAAAAGTAAAGGATGATTACAACAACATTAAAAAAAAAAACCACTTCTGTATTAGGTTGGTGAGGCTCTGTGCAGAATCTTACCCATCCTTGGCTTGCCAGCCTGTTAAATTAATAACTCTGTCTGGGGGCCCATTTTCAATTTTAAGCCATGTACTTTGGCTGCCAACATAATCTTAATACAAAATTCCCTCATGGCTAAAAATGCTGAACATGATTTCATATAGTTATTGGCCACTGGTGTTGCATCTGTTATGAACTGTTCAGCCTATTAAGTAATTTATTGTTTTGGTTCATGTGGGTGCACATTTGTGTCTATGTACACAAATGTCAGAAGACAATACCAGGTATTGTTCCTCAGGTACTCTCTAGTTTACTTTTGAAATATGGCAGCCCAGTGGTTGTATGCTAGACAAACTCTCTAACCCTGAATATCTGACTGCCTCTACCATCCCATTGGAGTTAAAACTATGTATCTGAATTCTCTGTTTTCAGCAATGACAAACTTCACTTCAGAGTAAAGCTCCACACATTGTATATATGACCTGTCTTTGTAGGTTCTATTGGTCATATTTTTCCCAAATAGATTTCAATGCCTAAGGCTCTGATATGGCCAACACATGTTTATATTTAACTTTATGGCTGCATACTCTTGTCTTAACCCAAAGGCTTTGGCTACCTTTCTGCCACAATTTGAGTATACATGCTCCACTGAGTTCAAGTTCAGGTAGATTTCCCTGGACTATGTGTGTGTGGTTCTATAGTTCTTTAAGAAACCTGCACTTAGTATGGAATGGGGTATGGCTTTGGAATGTGGATATAATAGCCTTTTCTCCTCTTCCTGGCAGAGCAGTTAGATTCAAGTTTCTCTTTGGTTCTGTTCCCACCTTGTCTCAGCATAAGAGGCAGTGCCTTAGCCAGTGCCACTAAGTGGCTTCCCATCACTGGCTTCATGTGAATTGTGGTCCTTTTACTTTTCCTCTTTCCTCATAAAATTTTCCTTTTGTTTATAGACCCAGAATAGGAGGAGAATGGATTCTCCACTTTCTCTACTGATTTTCCCAAATTGCTACTGAAGTTTATTGTTGCCTTAAATATCTAACGGTCAATACTTCAGTGACTTATCTAGTGTTTCACAGTCTGGCCTTGGCTATAATTTTCCTTTCCTTTCTAGGTAACTCTCTTTCTTTTGAAATCCTAGAATAGATGTTTTCTTTGAACTTGGTAGGTATGTAAGTGAGCACTGTTTGGTTCCTTCTCTTCCATCTTTCCTCACCCTCCTCCCTTCAACTGTAAATGACTCTTTAAGAACCTCAAACAGATAGCAAAAACAGGCTATGGTAAATTGTGAGCTACTGACACAAGACAAATGATTCCTCCCCATAAATGGATAAACAGTTGGGCCAAGGGAAAGGACATGAATAAGCCTTTTGGATTCCTCTAACCAATCACAGTAAAGACTATTGATATTCAGTTTTGGTCATAAGATTCATAAAAGCTCACTGGACAAGGAAACTCCCTTAGAGACCCTCCAACTCTTGGGAGTTTTCCTCATTTCCCCCTAATTAATCTATTTTTATTCTGCTCACTCCTTTTTCCTGGTTCTATATTCTTTTGGGTTTGAGACAACAAAATGATAAGCTACAGGATCAGGGTAACATTGGTGACCATTGTTCATGTGGCACCTTAGTTCCCTTAGTCAAGCTTACCGAGAGCTAAAAAAGGCACCATTATACTCACAAGCCTACATCTATATATAATCCAAAACTGTATTCTTCTAGATACCAGCAAAATTTTAAACATGCCATGACATCCTAAAACATGAATACAAAATTGTGGGGAGCCGACAGAAGGCAGCTATCATCCGTACAGCCATCTTGAGCCATATACCCTGACAAGAGACTTGATTACAATTGCCTACAACAGCTGAGCACACTCTGATAACATCTTGTTTTAGAGACCCAGGATTTTCCCTTGGGTATGTGAGACTTAAAGGTGTATGACTTAAGGGCATAACTTAGAGATCAGATTTAGAGATAAGACCTAAGGGCATGACTTAAGGGTGTGACTTAGAGGCATGGCTTAGAAGTGAGACATATAAAAGGCGAGAGGCAGACAGAAGAAATGATTATTAGGTATTAGACACTTAGCACTTGGAACTTGTTCCAAGTAACTTGGAACTTGGAGGCACTAGGGACTAGGAACTAGGAACTAGAAACTCAAGACTTGGGACTTTGACTAGAAAGAGAGACTAAAGAATAAACGGGATTGAATCACACTCTGTCTGGTCTCCATTCTTCACGTCCATCCTTACTCTCTCTCTTGCTGAACCCAACCTGAGGACCAGAGCAGCTTGGGGAAGTGCAGGCTCTAACAATTTAGCCCCCAAGGCTTTTGGCAGTGCGGGTTCAAACATTGACAAAGAGGTCTGTGACATTTTGGCCCCCAACGTGGGGCTGCTCGGGCCACAACACAAAGTCTACACTTTTAATAGTTGACCATGTTTTTAACATGTCTGTCTTTCCAAAGTGATTGCACTGTAGATGACACAGATCCAGTTCAGATGTAAACAAATTATCTGCCTTACATGATACAGTAACAGAGGCCTAGGGTTTTTTTTGTTTGTTTGTTTGTTTTTTTTTTTTGTTTTTTTTTTTTTGGTCAGGACTATATAAATAATAGCAAAATGTTCTTTAGGGAAAAAAATAAAACAAGAATTAGCTGCCTTAATTCAACTGTTTATAAATCAGAGAAATGATATGTGCAGACTAATAAAGAAGGACTTAAACAAAGAATAAATACAATGGATAAAATCTTAACAAACAAGATATCATTTCCTTTCCCCATCCTCTAGGTCAAGAAAAGCAATTCAAAATAGTTCCTTGAATTATTTTTGAATAAAACTTTAAATTCCTAATCAAAAAGATATTCCAATATAACCACAATTTTCAATCTTAAAGTAACTATATTTTTTGATCATTTAGCCAAAATTTATCCCTGCGTCCTCTAAGTCACTTTTTCCAAAAAGGGAGAGCCAAGGGATGAACAAACTTTGTATCCTGGGGTATGAAGAAGACAGTAAGTCTGCTAAACTTTGAAACAAAACATGAACAAAAAGAAAGATAATTAAAGTTGCAAAAATTTCTGAAGATAACTCAAGTTTTAATTCAAACTGGATTTAAAAACGACAGTTTTCCTCCTTTCTCTGTCTCATTTTTGTAATTTGGCAAAGTTGAAGCTTTTCTGTCATCACTAGACTGTTACAATGGGTAAGACAAGAGAGCAAAAGTGGGAACCTCAAAGCAGCACAAAATTTTGAGACTATTAACAATGAGAGTCAATTTCTAGGGAACTCACAAAAGAACAAAAACTTCAAGAAAAAAAAACCCTAGATATTCATGTCATTTATAAGGTTGTCACTGTGTCAAAACACTACAGTGATTAGATACTTCTCCTTGGTAGACTTCACTTTTCTAAGGATACACTTAGGTTAAATGTAGTTTAGAATCAAGTCCTTAATCCTTTTAACCCAGTCTTTTTACTGGGTGGCACCCAGTTTTGATTCTTTGAAATAAAATGCATTTCAGAATTTGAATCAAGCCATCCCTCTGAAGTGTGCCAGGATACAGAGGCTGTCATCTGACCTGTGATTCCTCTCAGCCTTGGCATCTCCTGAAACAGTCTCTCTCTGTTGCAGATCCTGGGCATTGGAATAAGGCAATTGTTGGATTCTTCTAGTGTTGGATCCATAAAACATGGTATTTTGCCTCATTTTAAAAGGCTAAGTATGATTGTGCATGACTGTGTCTTATGCTGTTTGGTCTGTTACAGCAAAACACATTAACTCGAAAATAGCAGAATCTTGTTTTCTAAATTTACAGAGGCTGGAGAAGCTAAGTTCACAGTGCATCTGAGTGAGGGCTTGCCCTCTGTTTCACAGATGATGCTATCTTACAGTGTATTCTCACATGGCATAGGGCTAGCTAGCTCTTGAGGGCACCTATAAGAATATCCATTTCATCCATGTTGTCAGAGACACTGTAAGCTAACCACTTCTCAAAGCTACTACTTTCTAATATTCCCAGGCTGGTATTTAGCATTGTAATGTTATTTCAACATATGAATTTGGAGAATATAAACTCTCAAGCCTAAGCAACTGAATTTTAACATAAGGATATTTTTACCTGTGAGTCTTAGAACAAGGGATACAAAAACCCACCTTTAAATATTCCCTTTCTAAAGAATTCTTCTAAGATTAATTACAACAAGTTGGTACCTGTTCAAGACCACATTAGTAAACTCACTTCCCATTGTCTTTTATCTATAGATTGTTTTCCTTGGTGGGAAAAAAATCCACTTTTATTACCTCTATTTAAACATTGTTCTAAAAATGTATGATGGTTTGTGATGTGATTGTAACCATCTCTTAAAATGACTTATTCATGTTCAAATTGCACAATTTTAACATGCTTGCATTAAAGCTTTCCCTTTCCTGATTACAGAATTTTTTGAGTATTTTCAAATGCTCATAAAGCTTTTATATGCATCAGTAAGTACATTTTTGATCTAGGAACATATTTGGTCTTAATCTTTTGTCTTATCTTGCTTTTCAAATTTAGATATCTATTATCTTTCTGTAAAGAATCAGAAGGAAGAGATAAGAAACTCATTTAGTGTATCTCTGACTCTTAATTTCAAATGGATAGACTTTTTGACATTAATAGGCCTTCTTTGATGTCTCAACCAAATGCTGCATTAGAGTTCAATAAACCTAATGACTTTGATATAAAAACTAAATTTGAGGCTGTGGTATAAATCCCTGGAGTACTCAACTCTTGGACACTATCAGGACAGAACTGCAAAGCATCCCTTTGGTAAGATGCAACATCCTCAGACTCTGTGATGATCATGAAATGAATTTAGATTCTGCAAGAGGATTTCACAAAACAATTTTAGACTGACTGAAAAACAACTTAAGCAGTTAGATAGATTCATAGACTGCTAAGAAGTAAAGAGAGAGAAGATGATGTTCTTACGTGAACATTGATGATGAATGCTTACAGAAAGCAACTTGCAGATCTGCTGAGCTGTGCCCTAGGATAAATCTACTTTGCCTTTTTATTAAGTGTGCTTCTTGACAACCCTCCACTCAGGAGACATTGAAGGGCAGTGGCTTGAAATACTTGAAAGGCATTTTTTCGTCATGAAAGAACAAGAGCCATTAGGAGGTTATTCCACCTGGGATGTGGTACTCAGCAGCTATACAACCTCAGGCTCAATGATTCCTCCTTGGTGAAGCAAATATGTTTAATTCAAGAACCTTCCAGATCACATCTGTTCAGTGCCCGCTTTCTAGGAAGGCACTTGTGTAATCTTTTCACTAATTCAAATGCCTCATGCCTTTTAATGGGCAGTTCTCAGATGCAATGATCAGATATGAATTGTCCCATACAAAGAGTATCTTCAGCTTCAAGTCCATCCATCTGTGAAGTTGACCCAAGGTTTAAGAAGCCAGGGGGTGGGCTCATCTATGCAGATTTATTTAGAAGTATTAGCAGTCCCTTGCAGAAGAAACTTAGTCTGTACCCAAACAGCAAACTTCATTAGATAAAAAGCCTCAGAAATAACTGGGGCTGTCAGATTCTGTTTGCCAGAGATGCCACATTTGCGGAATTAGGTACCACATACTTGCATTTGCCAGATCAAGCAGAGAAGTTGAAGTTTCTAATCACAGATGAAACCAAAGTCCAGATAACATGAGTCTTCTCAAGTCCACACTCAGCAGAACATACACCCCGCCTCTTCTCCCTGTTCAGACGCTTTACTTTTCAAGAGCTAGAGGGTCTTTTGAAAGTTTTCTTGACCACTAAGGTTCAAAGATCCTGCTGACTATTACCAATACTGAAGTTATTTTCACCTGGTTGGTCAAGAATAATTCCTGATGTGGCACTATTGTAAGGTCTCACTCTGACTTCTCGGTCAATACCATCTGAAGGCCAACTATCTGGTTAGCAACTTTTCCTTGGATATTTTAAAGCTTCCAAAAAGATGCAGCAATAAATCTTCCTCAAAAGTAGAATGAAAAACCTGTCTATTACTTCTCTGTTAGTTAGAAATCTTTATTTAGCCCTGCAGCAAAAAGACAAACAAACAAACCTAATTATTTAAGAACGAGATGCTGTTTTTCTTGTTCTGATCCTTGGGCTCCCCCTTGTGCCTGGATGGGAAATTCACTCAAGAGAAAACTGAAGGTCTTAACATTGTGGGAGTCAGTTTAGCTCCACAGAGCAGTTGTCTGCATGCATATCACAGCTACAAATGAATTTTTATCAAGATCTGTGTGTGAAACTCTGCCATAAATACTATATTTTAAATCAGCTTTTCAAAAGATCAAGATGCAAACAATAATACTAGGGAATACATAATCTGTCCCAGGAAAGTAGAGCATGTAAAATCTATGGTATATCAGGTCAGCAGAAACGACCCTCCGATTTTCATAAGCTTTGCAGTTGCCTTCTATTTTTAGAAATCCTCCAGTGCTCAACACCCAGAGACTCAGAAATCAATTTTAACAATAGATATTCTAAAGTTTCTGCTGTAGGCAATCCAAAGAAACCCCGGTGAACACAGTTAAGTTCCCTTAGAGGCAAAGCTTGCCAGAAGCCAAAAAGAGAAACTTCACATTCTTCTGCTCATGAGATGCCATCCTTTAACCTCATGAGGCTATGTTTTATTTATGGTAAGAAATCAAAATGTACCCTTGTAGAGTCAAAAGATAATCTATTTTCTAGAGGCCATAGCCAGTCTTTCGGATACCATCTGCTTGAGTCAGAGACCTAGCGGGGAATCTTTAAAGCCACCCAGATGAACGCTGCAGACCAGACCCAGAGAGGTCAATTCCAAAATCTGGAGATCTCATGAGAGCTACTGTAAATGTAATAAGCACCACAACTCAAACTACCCCCGCAGAACCCCAGAGTGATGAGATGTGCGTCTGTTTCTGGAATCTTCATGTGCGTCATTACATGGGGGATAGAGGAATATTCTGTAGCCCAGGAGCACCCCTTTCTCCCCGTTTCTCTATCCATGTCTATTCCTCTGTTATCTCATCATATTCTTCTCTCACCTTGAATAGGTGAAAAAAATAACAAAACATTATGCAAACCAGAGAAACAGCTGGTGGGAAACGAATGCCAGTGTGCCTCTATATCCCCAAATAACCCGAAGTAACCACATTACTGATGTCATTGTTGTTAGAATACACAGTAGTTTCAGGTATAGAGCAACATTTTCTAATCTACCTGTGTAATAAACAGGAGGGCTTTAAAACGTTCTCGAGTGAGGTTACTAAAAAATTAAATTATTTTCTTATTAAAATGACTTAGATAGAACCACACTATCATCAAAAGGTCCCTTACCTAAACTTCCTGAACAATACACTGAAAATACTGAGATAGTTAAGTGTTCTTCTTTGGGATGGTAGGCTGTATTTAAATAGTTTTCAGAGCCTAGGAGTTATTTTCTAGTGTTCCCAGCAAAAATTAACAGGATATACCAAATGTAGACCACAGAGAACTAGTACCTCAATTTCAATCAATTGAATATTCTGCATTAGGTTCTACAGGTCAGATTTACCCAGATGATTCTGCTACAGTTCCTCAGAAACCTGAGCTTGAAAATGGATCTAAACACTGTCTTCAAGACCTCATTCCCTTGTAGAGAAAGGTATCATGACTTGGGTTAGATTAATTAGTCCAAAGCCAGTTAATTGTTGATCGAGGTCTAGGAAACAGGGCCGTTCCCACCCAATCAAAGGAGACTGATAAACAGTGAGAATAAACCCAATAATACAAAGAGTGCAAAAGGGACAAGGGGATGTCATTAAAGAGGCAGGGAGGCAGTACGATTAACTAGGACTTATTCATTTAAATCATGCCCTGACATATTCCTACAACACACCCCCTGGTTCTTTTGTTCTCAGTCTACTTTATTTCCATAAAGAATATGTTTTAGCAGTAATAGTCCATCAGCTTTGCTTCCAAAAAGAAATTCAACATGGAGTAACCCCACAGTAAAAGTGAATACCTGGGGACCGATATCACACCTGCACCAGGTCTCATGGGATTACACCTCATTTTCACAGCAGTTGATCGGCCATTAATACAAGATGTGGTGGCTGTGGAGGACCTGTTGGAAATCAGGCACTAGATTAAAGACTAGATACAACATGGATGACCATGACAAAAGGGTCATGTGCAGAGTAGCTCCCCGGCTCCGTGAACAAACAAAAGAGAGAAATTATTAAAGGTTTCTAACTTCTAACTTTAACACAAATTCAGTGTATTGACTTTCACCACCTATGGAAGATGGCCCATCATTAAGGCATTTTAGTAAAATTATTATGATTTTAATCACAATTAATTTTTTTGGAATGAAACAAGAGTCAGTTGTAACAAAACATCAGGCTGAATACAAAGTGAGTAAGTGAACAAGAAGTAATTACTGCTTAGGCAATGAACCAAAATCTCCTGATTGCTTGAGAGGGAGAGAGCAAAAGCAAGTGTGTGTGTGCGTGTGTGTGTGTGCGTGTGTGTGTGTGTGTGTGTGTGTGTGTGTGTGTGTGTGGTGTATACTATTCATGCTTGGTGTCTATATGTATGTGTGCATGGTGTGTGGGTGTGTGGTGTATATGTGCATGGTATATGTGTATGTGTAAGGTGTGCATGTAAACATGTATGTTTGTGTGCATAATGTGTGTGAAATTATATTAGACTTTCAAAATATTCTGTTTCTCACTTTTATCAAGCCATTTAATGCCACATTCTTACTGTCCACTGAGTACAAGCTACCATGCTAGGCACCCGGAGGCATCACCATCTTTCTGTCTTGCCACTAGAAAATTATAACCAAGAGTAAGAACTAAAATCTACAGATTCAGAAGTATGAGCTCAATATTTAAAAAAAAATAGTCACAAGAAAAAATACCGTCACTTACTTATAAAAGAAATGTACATCTGGTACTTGGCTCGGTGACACTGGGAACATATCCTCCTTGATATTAACGTTTTGCAAGGCAGTTTCAACAGTGACTCCTAGATGACATTGAAAAACAAACTCTGAAGCAGCAGGGGAGATTAGGTTTACTTAGTCTCTGTACATCTGAGTACAAAATAGCTTGACTTTGACAACTACCTCCTCACCTATCCCCTCACCAGAAATATTAAATTGAGGCATTCCTGATAAGAATAAGAAACTTTCCAACATCTCCAGAAAAAAAGATTTTAACCTCCAGCCATGAAATCTAGCTCATTTCACTACCCTGGATGTTTTGTTCTTTTGTTTTGTTTTTTTAGAGCCTGTAGGATACATACAGTGGTTTAGATGGTTTCTACAGTTTATTTCTTATGTTTCAAAAATCTATTCCAGTATTGTGCTCTTCCACCGAGTTTTGTCAGTAGAGACAGGTTACGTGTGCCCACCTTCAGTACAGACACATTTATTTCACCAAGCCTGGTGCTCTCATGCCTGTAGATCGGCTAGCTTTATTTAATTACTGATTTGCATAATCAGAAAGACAGGGTTTCCCTTCTCATAGACAAAACAGTGGCATACGCAAACCTCTGGCAATTAGCTAGAGGCTGGTAGCTGACCTTGGTGCTGAAGTTTGAAGTGCAGTACATTCAGGAATCCATAACAAGGCTTTCAGATCAGGTCTCACACTCCCAAATTCTCACTGCTCCTAAGAACCACTAGGGAACTGGATTACTCTCAAAACTTTCCTATACTACAGGACCTCAGATGAAAGGAACAAAACTCAAGATATTAGCATCCTCAATGAAACACAGTAGTACATATTATGACTTACATGCATTTTAGAATTTCATAAAGAATTTTTATTTTTATTTGTATAAATACACACATCCATGTGTATACATATGGAAGCTGAAGTTGATTTGAGGTATCTTCTATATCTATCTTAGTTTTTAAACAGAGTCTCTCATTGTACCTAGAGATCAACCATTTTGTTAAGCTAGCTGGCCATCAAGCCCCAGGGACTTACCTTTCTCTAATAGTACTAGGATTTCAGGCTGACCGACATACCAAGATTTTGCATAGACACTAGGGATCCAAACTCAGGTCCTCGCCCTTGGGCAACAAACACTTGAGCCATCTCCCTAGGCCTATTTTTATATCTAAAATTATTCAATTAAAGAATCTGAATAAGGGCACATCCTCTCATACAGTATTATATCACATAGATTTCCATACAGGAATGCAGAACCTTCTTATATTCTGAGATTGACCAATAGATCTCACTTCCATGTGATTTTTATCAACTTTGCAAAACGACAATTTATTAGATTGCAGGCTTTAATTATGTGTTATAAACCAGTATTATGACAAGTTATAATTATGATAAAGTAAGAATGAACACATATATGCATATATTAACCCAAGGGAACTTACCTAAAAATGTATCTGCCAGAATGATAGACTGAGATGACAAGGCTGCCCGGAAGCCCTTACTTTCAGAAGGAATAATAGTTGACTGACATACAAATGCTCCAACCAAATTCGTGTAATCATCTGACCCTGTCACCATTTCCTTTACCGTAAAGTCTGAAATATTGTTGGTACAGAGAGCCATCTTTCTCCCCTAGGAAAGCAAAGCCACAAGCAAAAGGTTTGTTGATAATCTGTCTTTAACCTGAATCTCAATTAACTTATCAGACTGGGTGCTAACTCCTCACCACAGAGACGCTCATTTAAATGTTCTGGGATGGTGCCCAGGCATCAGTCTCAATGCACTTCCAGTGTTCAACAGAGTGTGGGAGTTGACGAAGTTATGCTAAGCCAAAAATGCTGGTCCTCCCAGTATATGCATCATTTGTTTTGGATGAAAGCCATATAACTTTAGGAAATAAATATCATCTAAGAAATGTTCACTTCATAGGCATTCAGGGAAGGCAGCAGACTGCTGATGAAGATTTAGAAGCCAAGGAAGAAACTCTCCCTTCCTTTCTCCTTCATAAGTCTAAGTATGGTTGGAGAAGGCCTACAAGCTATATTGCTACAGCATCCTAGGATAGCCAGACTCTAGGCTTTTGATCACTGCATGTATCTCAGTAACCTACTCTTGGACACAGCGGTATATCAGTTCATAAAATAATTTGAAAGAACAAAAGTGAACAAGAGGTTAACTTTTCAGCCAGAGGCTGGTTGTATTTGTATAATGTTTAAATATGCTACAAAGAACTACAGCTTGCTCTATAATTTTTTACAAAGAAATGTAAAAAGAAGATTGGAAAGCTATTTGATTGACCTGAGAGTATATACACACAGACACAAAGCATACATAGTTCTCATTCTTAATGCAACCAGCAATTCTAACATAAATTTTCTCCCATACAAAACAGGGGAAATAGATCTTTACTAAATTGTTGCAGCCACGAAAATAATAGAAAATGGCTAAAGTCCTGTGGGGGGAGGAGGAGGAAGAAATGATAAAGCCTAAAAGAAAACAAGTGAGAACAACGAAAAGTTAGGCCTGACTCCTACCTATTTTATTCACATGAGTTTGAGGCTAGCCTGGACTATATATTGAGTTATAGGTTACCCTGGGCTACTCACACAAAAGAAAATAACACACACACACAAAACCACATACTATACACACACATACACACTTGAACACACACATATACACACACGCACACACACGACTGCCCTCTGAAAGACCCAACAAGCAGATGAAAGAGTAAGATGCAGATATTTGCACCCAACCAATGGAAAGAAGCTGCTGAAACCTGTGGTTGAATTAGGGGAAAGCTGGAAGAAGCTGAAGAGGAGGGTGACCCTGTAGGAGGACCAAAGCAGTCTCAATTAACTTGAACCTCCAAGATCTCTCAGACACTGGGCCACCAACCAGGCAGCATACACCAGCTGATATGAGGCCCCCAACACATATACAGCAGAGGACTGCATGGTCTGGCCTCAGTGAGAGAAGATGCACCTAACCCGCACGAGGCTGGAGACCCTATCTAGGAAAACCTAGATAGAACAAAGGGTGGAGTCAAAAATTCCTTCTTCCTGAGCCTGCCACACTCTCCTCTTGGGACTCCTTGGGACCTTGGGACTCCAGGATTATAGAAACAGGCCCAGGTCTCAATCCTCAGCCTTCTCTTATTCTAAAGCATTTATTTATACTTGGGCTAAGTCATCCTAGTAGCATCCCAGCAAGGTATCCCATTTCCAGAAAGCCTATCACAGGGTTTTTCAAACCCCACAATTATTTACATTAATTCCTCACATAAATCTCCATTTATGTATATATTATTTTTTCTGTCCCTAGGGAATACTAATACAATAAGTTTCCTCACACCATAATACCTTACTTATATTTCTAAAACATGAGATTAACAAGCTTAACCATTTCATCCCTTCCTACTTTGAGGAAGAGAGAGAGGGAGGGAGGGACTCAATGTATTCAAGGTATATAAGGCTTGGAGTTCAGCTGATTGGATATCAGATTGACTGGCAATCTGAGAATCAGATGAAACTGCCCTGGTAGAGAAAGCTGTCAACAGGATAGGAAGTGACAAGACTTCAATTGCCATGGAGGTGTTATTGCTCACTTAACCCAGATCACATCTTAAAATTGGAGTAGAGATCCATCTCACCCGAGACAACCAGAACTCACCCCATGCCCACATAAACTGATATTGAAGAAATGGAAGTATTTCGTCCCCTTGGAGGTGAAGCTCGGGCCATTCATTAGCGAGCCCACACTGCTGAGGTTGCGGAAGTCATAGTGCAGACTCTGGTTTTCCTTTTCATGGTAGAAAAAACAGTCGCTGTAGCAAAGCGAGTGATCCTTCATTTAAAGACAGAGAAGCAAACAACAATGCAGAAAACTGCATTATTAACTGCTACGAAGAAAATGTTTCCAAAAAGTTCTAGATATAAAATCTTTCAGTAGTTGTTGTATTAGTTACATTTTGTCATACCAGTGGTAGCGAGTTCCTAATGGCTGAATGTCTCTACGAAAAGTTCAGAAGAGTCAAGATTTTTTAATCAGGGATATTTTCTCAGGTAACCTCCTTATGGGAAGGTATTTTTAAAAAATATTAAAATTACCTTATGGTAAAAACCTAATGGTAAAACCATACCTAATGGTAAAAACCATTAGGCTTGTTTTTACAGACAGTAAAGCCCTCCCATTGAGCTACTCTGATCCTCCACTGGTCTGCTGTTTAGCTTAAAACGTGAAATGCTGTAGCCATGAGTACTGCTTCTGGAACACTCCTACGCCCAGCTCACAAGAGCAGGTACTCCTCCTACCTTGGAAACGCACAAGATATTGATTTTAGTATTTTTGAAAACATTCTTATTTGAACATTTTCATATTTTTGTCACTAGTAACCAGCATTTCCACGGCATAAATTCAGAGCTCATTGTAAGAGAGGAAGAAACAGGAAAGAGAATTACAAAGCATTTTCCAGTGTCAATAGCAACTCCACATGCTTCCCCCCACCCCGTGGGGAATAACTAAATAGCTACTCCCGTACCTGGGTGCTTTTACTTCCAGGCCCACACGGAATGCAAGCTTCCTTGCCATAGACCTGGTGGATGGACAGGTAGGTGTCAGCTGGACACTCTTTGCACTGGTTGGTTTCTTTCTCGATGTAGTGGCCTGGGGGGCAGGGTACACAGGATGAGCCCGACTGCTCAGAACCCAGGGCACAGGCACGACATGATGCTGCCACCCCATCAACTGCATTAGTGACTGTGATAGAATAAATCTTCACCACGTCATTGATGAAACGTCTGTTCTAGAAAGAGAGCAGAAAGAATGGCATCTGCCTTGGAGCGAAACTGCATGAGCGAGTTATCCAGTTATGTTTATGTTGACACCAACAGAACTACAGAGTTCCAGACTGACAACTTGTGAGTAACCATGGGTTACCTTCACTTCCATTCAGTAGTTTTAAATAAAAGCCCTTAAATGTTGACATTAGAAGCTGCTTTCTATAACCATGGAATTCCAGATGTGTTGTTACAGTTGACATCAGACATGTCATGACTGGCACTGACAGCTACAGACTGTATCCAAAACAATACCACAGTATCTTTATATCTCAATTTAGCTTACCCAGGCATAACTCTTAATGATACAATCTGATCCTGAAAGCCTGAAAGGGTGGAAAATCTTGGAAGGTGAGGACCTCTTTTCCTCATTCAAACACTGTGTGATACTGATAGACTCATTCTGAACCTTTCTTTCCCTCTCCAGCCCTTCACCTAAGCATTGCATTCTAATTTCAACAAGAAAAGGATGCCCAAGGAGCAAGCATGATGCTGAATCCTGCCTTTTTTCCTTCTACAGTATAGGATTAATTAAGGTCATGTTTTTGTGCACCCTAGTGCCCAATGTTACATCTGACTGCTTAATCCTCTTCTGGACCAAGAAGAAAAAACAAAGAGAAGATGGAGTTCCACTTGTGTTCACCTTCTCATCTTTGTATTCTGAATACTAAATAACAACCCCCAAAGAACAACTTGAGGTCATGCAAAATCTGGGGACTGGCTTCCCACTGAAAATCTAAACAGAAGAGAGGAAAATGTACCACACGTGCTACCACAGCAATGAGGCTATTCCCAGCAAAGATTCATCTTGTTCCCATTTTGATAAAGTCACATCTGTGGAGATACACAACAATAACATGCCTGGGGCTAGGGGTATGGTGCGGTGGCAAGGTGCTTAGTGCACAAGCATCAGGACCTGAGTTTGGCTCACAAACAAATAAAAATTATGGGATCATATTATCTTGTTTAATGGGTTTAATACTGTGTACACCTCATGGTAAACCTTTAAGGTTCTCTGTATGGAATTCATTCTATCCTCTGTACAGGTTATAGTGCTCTACACATATATCAAAATTTCATTCATTGATCTCACATCTCCATGTAGAGTTCATAACACCTATATGAAACTCATAGTACACTTACAACGGGCTTGTACTGTACCTTTAAAAGATGTATAGGCCCCAGTATACAGGTCAGAATGTGTTTCTATAGAGAGCATATCTTGCCAGCACATAGCTTGTGATGACCTCAATCAACAGAGTTCATATCGACTTGGGTAGTGTACACATTCCCTTTCAGATCTCAGTATGCTATATATGAAGCATATGATGCTTCTGTGTACAACCTTCAGTGTCTCCAGAGAAATCACTATGCTCTGAATGGAGATTACACCCAGGGGTAAAGAGTAAGAAAATGGGTGGAACTTACATCTTGGCCTTGATTTGTTCTCTGGAATGCCCATGTAAATGTAAAGGTTGCATTCTTGAAGATGACATGTGTATAAGCTTGCTTTTCTTTGGTTCCTCCCCACGACTCCACCACATTGGTGCTTTTCCTATTTATATCCTAAAACAGTAAGGAAATATTTACAAATAAAGCACAGATTCAGTATTAATACAAATATAAATCCATTACAAAGATGTACTTTTATTTGGAGAAAGCTGTGTAGGACTCATGGCATTTTCTTGCTGTACCCTACCTGTTCTAACAGTATAACTCTCAAAAATCCCATTAACATACTGTCAGCAAAATGGGAAAGAAATCCCAAGTGACTATATGTTTAAGACACACACTTAGAAAATATTATTTAGAAGGGAGAATTTCTCAAACTCCCTAGGGAAAACTTCTAGGATCCTCACTGAATAAAAGGCCTCCCATTTGGAACTTTTTTCTTCGAGAGACTCTAACAAAACCATTTACATAGAAATTCTGTTTCCCTAAATTGTACTTACTACAGGTTCATCCAAATGAAAGCTAACCAGAATGCTATCCCATGCTCATGAGTACTCTCTGGATAGGATTTGAACTCCATGAAGTTTCATTTATAAACTATTTTATTTATTATTTTCTTAGCTAAATTTAAGAAAAATAACCATGCAGATTTGAGATACTCCAACCAATATGCCATCATCAACATGACCTGAAAGCAAGTACAATAACCAATACAAACATATAATTTATTTAAAATGAAAACAAAGGTTAAGTCTGAAGTTTTAAGCCAAGCTTTCCTCTAGAATTTCTGATAAATAGCTTGTTTCTATTAGTTATTTGGGATATTGGAAACATGTTGTCATGGCCTCAAAATTTGTCTCTTTCTATAATATAGATAGAAGGATCAAAGATATTATTAAGCAATCAAATATAGATAACGGTATAGAAAAATGATTTCCACACATTAAATTAATCTTATTGCCAAATAACCAAATTATCACACTTGACACAAAAACATTAAATATTGTTCTCAGTTATAAGAAGTAAATTTTATTACCTTACTATAAACAATGTATCTTTATATGGCAAAGTGTTATTTGATATCCAACACATTGTTATTTGTGATTTAATTTGACAACTTGAAACTCCTATGATAAAACCAATCACTTAAGGACTAAAAGTGAATGTTATCAGGCTCTGCTATAAGCTACATCTCTACAGTGATTTGCAACATGTAAGCTTGGCATGTGGTACCCTAAAAAGAAGAGGACACAGCATTAAAGATGGAGAGAGGTATTAGGGGAGAATGGAAGGTGGAGACAGGAAATGGGATATGATCAAAATACATCACATATGTGTGTATGGAATTATCAAAGAATAAATTAAATGTCATTGGAACAGAATGACTGTTATGACCAGGAGGAGGGAGAGATGTCAGAATGAAATGATACTGTGCATGCTAATTTTAAGTTTTTGTATTTTTTTAAACAAAAAAAAAATGGGGGAAAAGAGGTACTGTTCGGGGTAAGGGAGGAATGGTGTAGTTAATGTCAACTATTATTAATACTCATAGAGATGACCTGACAGCAGCATAAATGGGAGGAGATGGAATCAAAGGATGGGATCACCAAAATGGTCCAGAGATGATAGGAAATAATTTCTCCAATGGTGCTGAACACAGCTTCATAGGCTGAACACGGAAAGTCACAGCAGGAGAGACCGAAGACTCATGCTTGTGAGGTAGATGGCTCTATTGAAGATCATCCATGACCTTTTGTTGCCTATATGTCAGCCTTTAGAAACCACACATAAAATGTTTAAATATTTACACATCTCAGATATCATAGAAAAAAATTCTCGCTGGGCAGTGGTGGTGCACACCTTTAACCCCAGCACTTGGGAGGCAGAGGCAGGCGGATTTCTGAGTTCAAGGCCAGCTTGGTCTACAGAGTGAGTTCCAGAACAGCCAGGGCTACACAGAGAAACCCTGTCTCAAAAAAAAAAAAGAAAAGAAAAGAAAAAGAAAAAAGAAAAAACAAAAGAAAAAAATTCTTTAAGAGTAAAAGTTCCCTAAAGACAAACTAAAAACATACCAAAGTAGAACTATAAAGTCACTATTTAATTAAAATGATAAAATTTCAGCCAACAAATATTTAAAATGTCTATGCAGTCTTGGTGTATATGAATTGCTACTTTTCTAAGCTAGGATTTAAATTAAATTAAATCACATCAAATAAGCAAATCAAATAAGCAAATTGGACATGGCCATAGTAAATTCCCTTGTCTAAATGTATTAGGATAAAATAGAAAGATTTTGCTTTCTTTCCAGAACTCTTATGTGCCCACTGTTTTCTGCTGTCCCTTGTGATATTTGCATTGCTGAATAGTTGAGTTATTAGGGTAAGCTTTTCATCAGCACAAAATAATTTTCTAAAATTGATATTCTGTGGCCTTTACCAGTCACCTGGGAACTCTCATCTTGAAGAATAAACACTTCGTTGTTGAGCCTTATTGCACAGTTCCTAGTAAATTCTTTAGGCATTTTTAAAATATGTTTTGAAAGTTCTAAGAAAGCCAAGAAAACAGCCCTTATCCCAACTTGAAAGGCAACAATAAATTGAAATGCACTATGAAATCCGCCTCCAATCACTCACCACCATGAAGTACAGAACACAGTCAGCTGAGCAGAGAGTCTCAAATACAAATGTTATCCTTCCTAGTTCAGAACCTGTGGCTCCAGTCATAGATGTTGGTGGTCTATGTGACAGATTAAAATTGCATTATCAACAATATATTCTGAATACAATTCCAAACAATTAAAATGTGCGTGCTCATTAAACTGAAAATCCAGCTCCTCTCTTCAGCTAGTCTACCTAAGAAAACACAGGTCCTTCCTTACTCAATCTGTATGTCCACACCCTTGTTCTAGAACATGATCACATGCTTGAATCCCCTGCTTCTGAAGGAAGAAAAAGTCTCATACTAGGAAGTCTCAACATAGGGGACTAACGGCAAAGACATATATGAATGTGTTACATACTAATTACAGATAGAACTGAGATTAAACAACAAAATACACTCCTGCAAATCACTTAGACTAAGTCTCTGTGTTAAAGACCAAAGCATCATAGTTATTACAGGTTTGGCTGTAAATCTGCTAAAATATTTCAGCTTTTTCTAAGGACCATACCTGACTAACACTTTTAGGTTCTAATTCCATAGACATTCCAAATGATACCATGTATCATTCTCTGGCATGCTGTTGCTTACTTGATAATAAGAACACACCCTATGGAGCCTGTCTGACTTCCCTATTTCTGTAGAGGTGAAGATTTGCATACAAAGGAATCATCTTCTCTTACTTAAATCCTGGGATGTGCAAATTTAAGATGAGATAGTCATTGTCAGAGCCTCCAGCTCCACTCCGGATGTGATCTCCAGCCACCTCCCAGCCTGAAAATGATAAAAGACATATTAGTAAAATTTTCATTAATTAATGACAAAACACGTTACAAATAAGTCAACATAAAAAGCCAAATACAGATTTATGCCCAGAAAAAAAATCCCATATTTTAAAATATCAATTGTAGACTGGATACACAAGTGTACTTCCAGATATCAATAAAGACATTCTGACCATACCACTTTGCATACAAGATAATGTGAGACATGGCGAGAATTTTTTTTTCTCAGTGAAACATGGCTTTTCAAACGGAAACAAATGGTCTTTATCCATTCTGACACACGAAGATGAAACATTACCACTCTGCTGATAGCCAATGAAAAACTGAAACTTCAAATTACTTATTAAAGATTTGGGATCGGGAGTTCTTTTCAGTTTACTGTATTATTTTCCAATTTAACTTTTACTAAATGCCAGTAAGCATGGTAGGCATGTGGTAACAGATAGATCTCCTTCCCTGAGGAGTAGGAAATTTGAGGCATACACATGCTAACAAGTGTCAAGTGACAGTTTTATGCAGAGGAAGTCACACGAGGCATGTCCTCTGCACAGGAACAATCAATACACCACAAGCCAAGATGAGCACTTTAAAGTGAGCAAAGCTGATGTATGCACATATCGCATCAAGCAAGCTCATTAGCTAATACCTTAGCATTGATACATCTGCAAATATTATCTACTACTTTGAGAGATGTAACACAGGCATTAATATCAGTACTAGGTTGGCAATTTTCAAATATAATAATTTATTTAAAACTTAGTATTGGAGTGCACACCAAGAAAGCATAGTAAAAATAATGTGTACTCATTATTATTAACAAATTATTATTATAAAATGTTGATAGCTCTGCTGCCTAAAGGCTCCCATGATTGAAAACAAAGAAAAGCAGCTATCAGTTTCTAATTTAGGAGGTGAGTAACCATGGAACCCTGTGCCACAGAGAGAGCAGAGTATGGTTAATAGGAGAACAATTTGGGTTTAGAAGACAGGTATATGACAGGGGTAGCAAGGACCAAGACAGCCCATGTTGAACAATCAGATGCCAAGAAACCAAAGACTGGTGCTGTATTTCTAAGAACACCTCTTTGAATCTATGAGTAGCATGAAGAATGTGAAAGAAAGCCGAGGAAAAGGCAGTAAGTGACTGTGTGTAGGGGTGACTATGCTTCAGGGAAAAGCCTTGCCTCACATGCTTCAGTATTGACCAATACAGAATCCAATGACTTCCCCCAATTTTTGTCTTTGTTGGCTAAGAAATACAATTTTTTTCACTTATCATTATCTTTGATTTTTTTTAGTGACATCACAAACATTTCTCCATTACAAATCATTCTATATTCCACATCTAATTTTATTTATGTATTTGTTCAAGGATTGTTTTCTTCTGCTTTTCTTTCTTAATAGAAACATTAAAATTAACATCTTTGTGTACAACTTCCTTCTTCATATTACATTGTCTCATTGGTATAGATCCCCATAAACAGTATTACTGAGTCAGAAGAATAGGAAAACTTTCGGGAATGGCATTTTCAAATCTCTTTCAATATAGTTTCCATATAATAAAGACACACAGAGTATTTCATTCTATCATGTTACCTTATACATGTAAGCAATATTCTATTGCTGGAAAATTAGATTATTTCCATTTGTATTTTTGTAAATAATGTCCAATGAATCTATTCATGAACAATCAACTTGTCTCCAACTTTTAATTTCTCACAGGCAAAATATCAATATACAAAAATTGACTCTTATCCCTAATATATAACATCATCAAATTCAGACTTGAAGAATATAAAAACACTTCCACCGTGTATCCAAGCCATTGTGGACACACCCACTTTGACTCTCCAGCAAAGAGGGTGATTCCTTCCTAAGGCAGGCTGGCTGCCCATGCTTTTCCATCTGACCCGGTTGTGTGCAGTTCATTACAAAATGGCACAGAGACTCCAGGTCACAAAAACACATACCTCTCTGTACCTTTGCATTTTTATTTTACATTACTGCTCTAAGGGTAATTTTAAAATATAGCCTGTGAATAAATTGATAGTGAGTAAATCAAGTATTGATATGAGAGCTAGAGTCTTCTATATTTGTCCCTGATAGTCTGTACTAGTGAGCAAACACACACACACACACACACACACACACACACACACACACACGTACTAGGCCTTCTGTAGATTCATCCAACATGCTTGCTTTTGCAGTCTTAATTTCCTAATTGATCTTAAATTTCTGACTTCAAACTCCATCATAAGACACATTTTAGGGTTATCAACTCTCATAGAAAGATAATTATTGTAGTGTTTCCTGAAGTGGAAATTTCTGGTTTCTTTGGAGACTCAGTTGTGTCATGTGATGTTTTTGGAAACTGTCTTTTGAGAGGATGTTGTGCTGAAGCAGACACATTGGAGGATGTTTTGCTAAGAACAGACATGTGCTGTTTTTCTGCAGACAGCCTGGGAAAAGGGCATGTGATGTTTTCATAGAGCCCATACTTGAGAAAACACATGATGTTTGGGAGGGATATAAATACAGCCCAATGGACAGTAGTACTGGGACACCTTGCCACTCCTTGCTGGTCTTCTTTTGTCATGACTTCATACAGAGAAACTGTTCTGATGGCTTCTTGTTGCTTCTGTGGACTCAGGCTGATTGGCAAAGCCTGGCAGTGTCTTCTGGATCAACCTGTCATTGCTGATTTGTGAATGGTGTTTGCAAATGGGTCAAGCTACCACTGCTGATTCGTGTGACTTGAATTGCTGATATCCTGACAATGCAGATAGGATTTGCTCCAAAGAACTATTTCTAAACAGGTCGACATCCTCCTCTGTTCTATTAACCTTTCCTTTCCACTACCTCGAGTGGGTGGTGAGCTAGACGGAATGTTAAAGTATTTTTATTAAAAGTAGGATTTGAAAAATTGAAGCCCACAGTTTCCTCTTGCCTTGGGGGATAAATTCCTTAAGGTGGTATTATTGGTAAATAAAGAACACTTCATATTTAATATACATCAGATCTTGGTCTTTCGCTCATCTGTTGACACAAAATTATTCAAGCCTCCATTGTTTTCTGTTGATCTCTCTACTCACATGAACATTTCATATCCTATGTCCCAAATCTGTTTTGGAGAGATACTGATTCAAAACATGCAATTTTTAAACTGTTGATGTAAACCTAGGAACAAGGATCAAATATAAGACGGAGAAAAGTAAGCTGATAAAAATGATGGTGGGCTGATAAAGGATGGACCCCATTGTTTACTCTTGTTATCTGGAATACGGGCTAGTGTCAGATTTCAAAGTCAATATGACCAACAAGGAGTGTTGAAAGAATGTTGGCGGCTGTCCTAGAGAACTCTGCTACATTTACAAGTTTTCAGAAAGTGAAATTTAATGGAATCTTAAGAACATAGCCAGGGACCTCACTAAAAATGGGAATTTGAAATTTTTAACCCTTTACCATACATGACCCAGTACTGAGCAAGACCAAAAGGATTTAGTAACTTACTACTCCTTAAAACACCAAATGATATAAGATGCTGTCACCCTCCTTGGGGGCATCTCTTCTGGTGTCTGTGACTTTAATGTGAAGTTCAATATCTATTTAAAAGGTGACTACATAAAATGTAAGGTTAATACAGAAGCCTGTTCACCTCCAACCCCCCATGCACACATCTATCCTCGGGAGATAAACTCTGAGACCCACAGTGGAGACACCAAGCCCTACCATTTTATATCTTTTCTCACTTAGCACTTACCACCATTTAATTTCTGCCATTTTGAGGTGTGAGAGTAATGCAGGCATAGAAGTCGTTTTTTCTTCTTCACAGATTAATGGCTAAAAGCTTTTCCTTACCACAGACTTTAGCAACTTCAGTGTACAATTTATGTTCTCTCTTGACTGAGTTGAGAACTTTTGCATTTTCAGCTAAAAGGGTAGAAGGGAGGGAGGAGCAAGGGCTTGGTGGGTTCCCTTTGGCATGTTTCTTTGTGGTATGAGATTATTATTGTGAGAGTTATTTGAACACAGATATTGTAAAATCTGAGCACTGGATCTAAACATCAAGATGGCTACTAAGTCGCTAATGGCCAGGAAGCAGATGTAACCATACAGAGGGATAATTCACATCCTAAGCTGGAAAGGAAAAAAAAATGGAATGAGGTTTTGTTAGCTACTTAGAACACTCGGCCATTTAAAACTTTAAGTATTTGTCTCTGTGATTTGCTAATTGGTATTTACAAACTGCTATTGACGATAGAAAGCTGAAACTAAAGGAAGTGAAGCCACGGAAAGGGGAGAAGCACCGTGGTTGTGATTACTCTAGGAAAGGCATCTGATTTGATTGCTTGATTTTTATATAAGGGCTGAAAGATGAGCACACAGCCAAGGAAGACAAAGTTCCTCACAAACAAGTCCGGTATTATCTCAAAAGCTAAGTCTAAAGACGAATGGTGTCTTCACTGCCACAACCGTGAACACAGAGTCCAGACTCACCATTCATTCCGTCGCACTTGGAATTCCCAACATTGAAGCAGGAAGTTTTCATGTTGGCAGGGAGGACGTTCCACCACTTATATTCAAACCCAAGCGCTGGCTCTGTTCCGGCCGGACACGACTTGCATTCTGCGAAACAGGAGTGAGGATACAGTAGCATTAGACTGCATCTAGACAGCTTCCTCTGGGCCAAGCAACTCTACCCTGAAGTTTCCAGACAAATGTGTTTCAAAACAGATCTGAAATTTGTTTCCAGATACAGTACGGATGCACGGGTACATATCTGGTGGATTTGTCTGTACGCTTCTTTACATACTATGCTCACCTTGGCAAACGAGTGATTATCCATGGTTACCCAATAGGATACGGTTGTTTTTCAAAGAATAATTCAATACATTATTGTTAAAGAAGATGGCCGTACACACAAAATGCCAGTAAGACTGTTCTCATCAGATGGGAGATAAGTCACCATGGTCTCAAAGTCCCATTATGAATATTTCTCAATACTTCTTCATCTCAACGAAGTAAGAAATGTGTCTTCTAAAGACTTTTCAAAAAAGCATTCAAGAACAAGACCACAAGTCTATCTGGAATGTTTTACTGAATGTGCAATTCATGATAGACACCCTACCCTTTGTTCCATCTGAAAACGTCCAGGGAGGGCAGGGATGGCAAGAAGAAGATCCATTGTTATAGAATCCTGGGTTGCAAGGGGGACAATCCTTCTTCTCTCCAGAAGGGGGCAGCCTAATAGCATCTGTGAGATCCTCCCTGCAGATTTTCGGCTCTATCCACTTGTACATTATCTGTGTCTGAGGAAAAAAAAGGGGGGGGGGGGCTTTTAAAATTAAAATTGAAAGTAAATAATGTAATATCATGTAATATTTTTACAATAAACATGCTAAGTTGACAAGCTAAAGAATTACAAACAGCGGAGAACAGAAGAGAGGGCTGAGAGAATCTGAAACAGTGACAATGAGAGAAAAAGGTAACTTTCATTAATACAATATGGAGAAAAAATAGGTAGGAAAATAACCATTACATGTGTATGTGTGTGTATGCATGTGTGTATACATTCATATGAACATATGAAGATGTCTTTCGTAATGACTATCCACCTTCTTTGTGTGTGTGTGTGTGTGTGTGTGTGTGTGTATGTGTGTGTATGCATGTGTGTATACATTCATATGAACATATGAAGATGTCTTTCGTAATGACGATCCACCTTCTTTGTGTGTGTGTGTGTGTGTGTGTGTGTGTGTGTGTGTGTGTGTGTAGAGAAGGAGGGAGGGAATAGGACCTGCAGGATATGGTTCTTTCTTTCCACCTTGTGGGTCTGGGAGTGGGTGCTTTGTCGTGGTAAGTGACTTTACTAAATGAGCCATCTCTCTCGTGACACCAGGTTATTTTTTAGAAAAAGAGCTTCTCACTGAACCTAAGCTTGTAGATTTCAGCTAGACTGGCTAGTCAGCCAGTCCGAGGCGTCCTCCTGTCTTTACTACCCTAGTTCTGGGAATACAGGAGCAGACTACTACACTCATTTTTTAGTGTGAGTTCTAGAAACCAAGCTTGTGTTTTCATGCTTGTGTGGCAAGCACTGTACTGAGCGAGCCAGCTCCCTAGTCCCTGGAAACAATCATTGCACTAGCTTTTAACCTAAGTCATAAGTACCCTCACAATACAGACAACATGCTTCATATCATGAATCCCTCCTTAAAATGTAAACAACTAACATACGCTCACCTCTGAACACATACATACATATGAATAACAGTGTATGTGTATATATCAGTATGTATATATATCAACATATATATATATATTTATATATATATATATATACAGACTGAGCAGGTTATATCTAGAGATATATATGTATATACATTTACATAAACAGATAATGAAAAAAGGCTGTGAATTCGAGTATGAGCAAGGACAGGTATTGAGAAAGTTTGGAGAGAGGAAAGGGAAGGGATAAATGTTTAATTATTTTATGATCTTAAAAATAAAAGCAAACAAATGTGTTCCCTGAGTCGGCTCACTTCCGTGTGTAGCTAATGACTTCAAGGCAGTGAGTCCTGCTTGCTTACTGGTTCCCTCCACTGCTTCCTTCCTTTTCTCCAGCCATAGCCTTTCTTACCACACTTTGCATAGAGTAATCATCAAAGAAAAATATTATTTTTTTAAAAGAATAGATAAAACTTTATGTGCACTCCTAACGATTCATAATATTAGTAATTCCTGAGTCTTTTTCAATAATAAGAATTGTGGCGAGACTATTCTTTCCAGAAGCTTCTATGGCCTTCTCTATGTGCTCTGAGCATCAGGACATACACACCCCTTGCTCTCCATGAGAGCATCAATTACATCCTTCTTGTTGTCCCACTCCTCACAAAAGAGAACACAGAAAAATGTGGTAACTCAGCTACATCCCCAAAGCTGGCCATGCTAAAATTAGTTATTCTCACTTACAAAGCAGAATAACAGATAGATTAGCTGTCCTAAACCACAACTGGAATGTGAACACTGGAAGGTGGAGTATTCCAGCATAAATACAACTATCACTACTGGAGCTACATAGAGGTTTTTAGAAGAGACAGTAACTGTTCCTTTAATCCAGTAAACTTTTGAAAGTATTGTTTGTCCTTTAAAACAACTTCTGCAGTAGAAGGTCTGTTAAATCTGGGGAACAGAAAACATAGGCCATCCACCTCTGGTTCTAGTGGGTAAGAACCATACATAGCGAGCCTTTAACGCCACTCCAGGGAATCCTCAAATATACTTGCGGAGGTTGCGTTTATCTTGTATGAAGAAGGACACTAAGATAAATGGCTTAAATATGGATGTCTCATCAGAATGATAAATAGTATTACTTTCTTTTTATAGCTCCCTTTCCACATTCACTTTATGGTCCATGTTATGATGTGTTTTAATGCTCTACTTTATCCCTTCTCCTCTGTGGCCACCTATAAAACAATGGGCACTCCAGCTAACTCCTCCTAAGTAGCTAAAAGCATCAAATTAGAGACTAGATCCATAAAAAGCCCTCAACTACCCCTCAAAAAAGGCAGCATAAAATTCAGAGAATCAAAACAAATGAAGAATCATAGAAGAGACATTGACTTTATGTTTCCAGTCTAAGTTAACAAATAAAAAAAAAAAAACCAGGTTCCTTCCGGTCTGGGCCAGAGCACTGAGCAGATCTTGGGTGGCAGCTCTGTCCCCAACCTCCAAGAACCCAGAGGAAGCAGGGATCCCAAGCGCTCTAACTTGGACAGTGTCTTAGAAACTAGTTCTCAGATCTGAGGCCTGGATCAGACCTCTGCCAGGTCTGCTGTTGTGTGGACCCCGGATTCCACCTGAGACATACTGGAAGGTCCACTCAACCCAGAGCAACAGAGGAACAACTGAACTCAGAGCGTCAGACAACATATCCTGAGATATTCTAGAGGAGATACTGTACCCAGAACAGCAGACACCTAGCTGGACTACTACGTTGGAGGCACCATATCCTGAGGCATCCTAGAGGTACCACTGTAATCAGTGCAGCTGGAAAAGAGAGCACTGGTAGACAGATAGAAACCCTTAAAGAGGAAACACAAAAATCCCTTAAGGAATTGCAAGAAAATGCAACCAAACAGGGAAAAGGAATTAAACAGAACCATGCAGGATCTAAAAATGGAAGTAGAAACAATAAAGAAATCACAAAGGGACAATACCCTGGAGATAGAAAACCTAAAAAAACGATCAGGAGTCATAGACACAAGTATCACCAACAGAATACAAGAGATGGAAGAGAGAATCTCATGTGCAGAAGACACCATGGAAAACATTGACACAACTGTCAAAGAAAATGCAAAATACAAAATGCTACTAACCCAAAATATACAAGAAATCTAAGACACAATGAGAAGGCTAAACCTAAGGATAATGAGTATAGATGAGGGGGAAGACACCCAACTTAAAGGACCAGTAAATATCCTCAACAAAATTATAGAGGAAAACTTCCCTAACCTAAAGAAAGAGATGTCCATAAATATACAAGAAGCCTACAGAACTCCAAATAGTTTAGATCAGAAAAGAAATACTTCCCACCATATAATAGTCAAAACATCAAATGTACAAAACAAAGAAAAACTACTAAAAGCAGTAAGGGAAAAAGGCAAGGTAACATATAAAGGCAGACCTATAAGAATTACACCAGACTTCTCACCAGAGACCATAAAAGGTCTGTATATCCTGGACCGATATACAGACCCTAAGAGAACACAAATGCCAGCCCAGACTACTATACCCAGCAAAACTCTCAATCATTATTGATGGAGAAACCAAAATATTCCATGACAAATCCAAATTTACAGTATCTCAACACAAATCCAGCACTTCAAAGAATAATTGGTGGAAAATTCCAACACAAGGAGGGAAACTACAACCTAGAAAAAGCAAGAAAGTAATCTTACAAAAACCCCAAAAGAAGATAGTTACACCAACATATCTCCACGGATGTTAGCCCAAAAGCTAGGATTAGCGAAGACTCAACCCACAGACCACATGAAGCTCATGAAGAAGGAAGACCAAGAGGGGATGCCTCAATTCTACTTAGAACGAGAAACAAAAATGCTCAAGGGAGCAAATAGGGAAACAAAACATGGAACAGAAACTGAAGGAAGGGCCATCAGGAGACCATTCCACCTGGGTATTCACCCCATGTACAGCCACCTAAGCTAAACACTGTTGTGGATGGCTGGAAGTACATAATGTGAGGAACATGATATAGCTGTCTCCTTAGAGGTCTGCCAAAGACTAACACATTCAGAGGACAATGCTCACAGTTAACCACTGATATGATCAGGGTTTTCCCAATGGAGAACTTAGTGAGAGGACTGAAGGAGCATAAAGGGTTAGTGACCCCAGGTGGAAAGCAACAATACCAAACAACCAGAGCCCCCCAGGGTCTAAACCACCAGCCTGGGAACACATAGGGATGGACCCAAGACTCCAGAGGTATATGTAGGGGAGGATGGCCTTGTCAGACATAGGTGGAAGAGGAGTTACTTGGTCCCATAAAAAAAAATGAACACACAGTTGGGGGGGATGTGAGGGCGGGGAGGGGATAGTGAGGGCAGGGAGGGGATAGTGAGAGGGGATAGTGAGGGGGTAAGAAGCATGAGGAGGGGGATGGGATAGGAGGTTTCTGGGTGGTGGGAGGAACTAGGGTATGGGGATAAAATCTGAAACGTAAATACTACAACCAATTTTAACAAGCGAAAAAAAAAGTCGTCAGAACCAACATCTTTGAAAAAAAATGTCAGCCCCCTGGGGGTGGGAAATTTTTTTTTCTTGATACTAAAACTTGTTCTGAGAATTGTATATTGCAGAATACACAGCCTTGTTGTATCTACTCATCAAGCATACTGAGCAGACCTGCCCAAACCTCCGATATCCTGGAATTTATCTGGATTCAGTGAAGACACAGCATCAGAGGCTTATCAACTTACTCTTTCCCCCACCCCTCTTCTAAAATCTCAAGGCCCTTAATCAGCTTGAAGAAGTTAAAGAAGAATCAGCGCCCCTATTCCCTGAGCTTGGGGACTAATGTGGTTAATAATGGTCTGTCTTTCTAGGGAAAAATAGTGGTTTTGTTGGAACAGGGGGGATTAACTAGGACTTATTGCATAGCCATAACCTATTGGTAGAAATCTGTATAATTATTATCAAGATGAAGTTATAATTTCTTAAATGGTACAAAATTTACTTTGATTTCAAATTTAAGGTTTTCATTGGTATGAGCCTCTTATTAATATAAAAATGAGATGAATATTGATACTCTCATGGGCATTGTGCCTGTATAACACATTTAGGAATACAAGGCCTAGACCCAGCCCTTTTTTAACTTTTTTAACTGATTTGGGACGGTTAACCTATGAGTTAAGGGACTATAGCAAGTTCATGGTTTTGAGTTTATTGTTAGGGTGTTTTCCATATTTTATTTAGAAATAGCTGAGAGGAGTGAACAGACCACAGTCCAGGTTACCTTACATGGATAGTTGGTTTTCAAAACATCAGAAGTCCATAGAACTGATGCTACAAATATTTATATATTAATGTTCATATTGATTAGAAACCTGTCTGCTCCTGACAGCTTCCTGTCATGGATTCTAAGAAGAAATTGAGCATCCTTGGAGATACTCCATTTGTGCGGTGACAGCCACTAGGCAAGAATTGCCTCTCTCCATCTACAGACAAATTACTGTCCAGAAAAGGACACACATGCAGAATAGTCGACTGATTATATCTGCCTAGACAGAGTAATCAGCCCTTAATAATCCTGCATCACTAAGGTCTGTCAGATGATTCTGGGCCAGAAGGCTGAAGATTTGATGCTCCAACGTTCGGTAGTATAGGGGCTTTTCAGGTGTTCAGAGGTCTCTATAAATTGGCTAAGTTTAAGAAGCTATGCTTAGTGCTTCCCATAACTTCAGTTAACTCAGTCATTCTGGATTTCTGATGGGGTTGAAGATCTATAGTCTCATAACCAATCCTGGCTATTTACTTTGAGAGAAAAGATCTGAGTAGATGGTTTTCAGCAGCTGACATTCATTCTAAAGCCAAAAAGCCAGGATCAAAAGTAAGTGTTTTAGTTAGAAGAGATTACAGAGGTTCTGGTTAGTCAACAGAATGATGGACTGGGTATTAGGACTATCTTGTACCTCACTGGTACAATTAGGAATAAGTATGCTCTAATTGTATTTTGAAAGAAAAGTTCTACTTTAACAGGAAGAGTGATATGTAGGAGGAGCTAAGTTGGAAGGAGTACTGAGAGGAAGAGATGGAACAAGGAGAGAAGATGAAGAAGAGGAGAAGCTAGGTGATGAGAGAGAGAAAGAGAGAGGGGGCATGGAGGCAGATGTTCACATGTCTCCACCAGTCAAAGATAGTTTTTATATCTAGGTTGGGTATTGGGTTACGCTTCTGATTGAGCATTACCAAACTTATAAATCCTTTGATTAACATTTTTAAAAAATCGTATAAAAGCAAAAAGGAAAGGGGGGGGGCATGGGACAGGGGTGTTCCAGGGAGGGGAAATGTGGAAAGGGGATGGCATCTTAAATGTAAATAAAATATAAAATGAAAAAAAAGAAATGAAAAAAAAAATAAAAAAATAAAAAGAAAACAAATTTAAGACCCTAGTAAATTCACTAATTTCCTGACTCACATTAATAAAACTGTGTTCGCAGCTACATTTTGGGAAATTTTGCTTTCTACACCAGAACAGAAGAGACGCCATGTTGGAACAGAGTCTTCCCAGCCTCTTCGGGACACACACATTATTGCCCCCAGGTTTGTAAACAAGGAAACCTGGATTTATCCAGATTAAAGTTGTGACTACATGCACAGACCAGATAACAACCTTGGGCACCATTCTTCTGACTCCATCTACCTTTTATTTCTTTTGCCCTGAGACAAGATCTCTCACTGACCGGAATCTCCGTAATTAGGCTAGGCTGCTGGCTGGCTAGCGAATTCTGGAAATCTGCCTTTATGTTCTCATCCCTAGAATTACAAACACATGCAGCCACACCAGGCTCCTCACATGGGTATTGGAGACTGAACTCATGTTGTGTCATTATCACGGCAGGCACTTTACCGACTAAGCTATCTTCCCAGCCCCAGATTAGAGCTACTAAACAACTTAACCAAGCGATGCAAACAGCACCATTAAAGAAAGGTCAGTGTGATAAAAATAAAACCAATAAAACATGCAAAGAAATTTGAGAAGCCAAATAACCAGGTGCTTCCAATGTAAACAAAGAAGAGTTTTAGAAGTGAAGATATACCTCAAACATTTTAACACGGAGAAAGCAAGTTACCAGTCCTCCATGATCCACGCTGTCCTTACAAACCTTCCTGCCACACACTATAAACTGCTTCTTCTCTGTCTTTCTAACAGAGACATATGCTTCCCAGTGTAGCTGACAGGAAAAGACACTGATTAATATTAATGATGCTTAGAACCAGATGGCTCACAGTGCAGGTGAGACACCAACAACCAACTCATTCTACAGAAAGTGAGACGCAAACATGAAACGGTTTTATGAAACCAAACCTCTCTCAACAGAGAAGTTTTACCAGAATAGCGTAAAGATTACAGAAGAGCTACAATATTCATGTGGATCTAGATAAACATTAAAAGTGGATCTCTGTGAGCTCCAGGCCAGCCAACTCTACACAGAGTTCTAGGCCAGCCAAAGCTACATTGTGAGACTTTGTCTTTAAGAACAACACTATCAACCAACCCCCTCCCCTGCCAAGAGCTCCCAAGGACTAAACCACCAACCGAGGAGTACACATGGAAGGACCCATGGCTCCAGCTGCACATGTAGCAGAGGATTGACTTATCTGGCATCAATGAGAGAAGAGGCCCTTGGTCCTGTGAAGGATCAATGCCCCAGCATAGGGGAATGCTAGGGTGGTGAGGTGGGAGTGGGTGGGTGGGTGGGGAGCACCCTCATAAAAGCAGGGGAGAGAGGGCATGGGGGCTTGCAGACAGAAAACTGGGAAGAGGGATAACATTAGGAATGTAAATAATAAAATAACCAATAATTTTTTTTTAAAAAAAGAAATGTACTGAATTTATGAAACATGGACACATTATTTCCTTCTATGCCAAGAGCCTATTCAGAAATTTTCTGACTTATCTGAAAAACACATTTCATGTATATGTATGCATTCAGCATGCTTGCAAGTGTGTGCTGTCTGTGTGTGTGTGTGTGTGTGTGTATGTATGTTCTAAATTACATTTACATATTCATGGACTTAATTCTATTAGGCCATGTCAGCCAGATATTGTCAAACTGTTCACTGACATTATACTCACCAATATACTATACTATACCAATATACAGAGATGTAACAAATATGATTTTAATATATTTTCATATTGTTCAGATATAATGCATCAATAGACCTCATTCATTTATTCTGCACTAATACCGAATTAATCATTATTACATAGAATAAACTAAATTTACTTTTACCAGTAAGTAAGGCACGCTTAGCTAAGACAGGTTAATTTTAAAGGTATTACAGCCAATGCTTTTTATTCCATCTTAGTGGCATCTCTCCATGTGTATGTTCTAAATTAAAGTAGCTTCACATGGCATTATCATGGGGCCATTGACAAGCTTCCTCTACAACCCCTCATTAATTAATGCTGTTAGTTTGAGTTAACATTCATATTAAAAATAATAGTGGTGTTTCTTACTAAAACTTTCCATGAATCTCTTTAAATTAGTAGATATTTAAACTCAATTCAAAATTCCTTCAAATTTTTTAAAGGCAAAAAGAAAGTTTCATATTCATATAAAAATGAAAAGGACTCACAGATACAAAATTAGGAAAGGAAAAATAATGTTTGCTGACATCTCCAAATGCTAAATCCCCCATGTGCAAACATATCTGAAGGACACTTGACCAGACTCCACTTCACCCTCAGCTTCTCACTGGCAGGGCTGGTACTGGCTGATTCTTTGAGACAATGATGGGTCAAC
Source organism: Arvicanthis niloticus (assembly GCF_011762505.2). Taxonomy (NCBI): domain Eukaryota; kingdom Metazoa; phylum Chordata; class Mammalia; order Rodentia; family Muridae; genus Arvicanthis; species Arvicanthis niloticus. Next base: position 62,602,687 of record NC_047672.1, on the reverse strand, counting down.
AGTAAAGTTTATCTGTGCATTTTCCCCCAACTAGATACTGTACATGTGGTAATTACTGTGTGTTTTCTAAATGCAATTACACAGTAGTCTGCCATAAGTGACTCAGTCTGTACCCGCACATCTCTGATAAGACCTTGAGTATCTCACAGGTCAATATAAGCTACAGGGTATCTTCATCCTGTGAGCTGTAGTACATATTTCAAGCTATCCTCTTCTGGATCATTTGACCTCTGAAAAAAACGTATTTTGTTAAAAAATAGTGATCTGAAAGAATGCATTTATTTAAAAAATAGTAATAATGTGTGGGTTCTCATTACAGAAAAGGCCCTAGGGTAGAAACCTTACTTTGAGTATCTTATATCTTCCCATAGAAGCTTCTTGAGATAGGGAGTAATAGCAACCTTGTTTTAAAGATTAAAAAATGGAGGCAAACATGAAATGTTCTTATGAAACCAAAACCCTTTCAGGGAAGTTTTACCAAAATGCCATAAAGATTACCAAAGAGCTACATAGAGTGTTCAGAGAACTAATTGGGAGATAAAAGCAAAGGCAGTTTGCAACACGTAAACTCTTAGATTTCCTCTGTACTGTCTGCACACACTAGCTACAAACCAGGGTGAACCCATGCCCGGGAAGAAAGTTTGATAAACACAGGACGAGTTAAACACTACTTATGATACCTTTCCTTCTTCATCACAGGGGGTATGGATCTGGAAATAGTCTTTGGTAGTGCAGGGTGGGCGATCCACACACTCACTGGCTCCTTCCTCTGTAACACACACGCACACAAAGCACTTCAGAACTGGACCAATCCCTTTGTGACCATAAGAAAACAGGAACATCAAAACACAAAAGCAAGCTAACATGTTAAAAAAATAAATAAATCACGGTGCTAGAGTAATTCAGGTCCAACTAGCCAAGCCTAAAGCAAATAAAGGTTTGTATTTTCACTCCCTCTGGAAGGAGGATAACAATGTTTCTATGATATATCTGCTGGTGACTGTTTCCAGACGATATTAGATTCCTTCTATATCGTCAATGAACACGGGAAGTCTGGAACAAACTAAAGATTTCTAAGTCCATCACTACAGCCTTTGTAGTAACAAATCACATGAATTAAAAAGTTGGGTAGACGGATACAAACACCAGTAATCAACGGAGTAAGAAAAATCATAAAGGAAGGAGTCATGCAGAGAAAGACACTGGGATGTCATGTTGCCATTGCCTTTAATTCAACATGTGTTCACTTCATCCCAGTGGTGTGTGATCCACTATTGTTACCACACTCATTCAACAATGGGAAAGGCAACTGACCAACAATTAACATGGAAAGAGAGGAATAACAAGTATCCATTAGCCTTACCTGAAAATTGGGAGTCCTCCCTACACCTTACGCATTCCTTAGCCCCCTTCTCAGAATAGGTGTTTCTGGGGCACAGTTGGCAGTTAAATGAGCCTGGTTTGTTGCTGAAAGTCCCTGGCTTGCATGGAAAGCACTCTGAGGTGTATGCCACCCCTGTGTGGAAAGGAAAACAGGGCTTGGAGGAGATAACCCAGTACAATGAGCACATTAGCACCGACTCCTGCTTCTGTAGAGAAGACAGAAATAGCGACAGTAATTTGAGCCTACATTCTTTATTTACTTGGAACAAGGAAAGATTGATGGTGTGCGAGCAACTAGAAATGACTCAAGAAATGGCTATTGGTTTGAAATTCCAGCTTGAACCGGCAGATGTCCCAATGACTAATGAGTTAACATCTCGGGAGCAGGCGTATGGGATACAGCAAAACATACCAGACGTTAATAAAGAAGAACTGCTGCTTTGATTAGATACAGTCTACTTGAGAATGAGCCATGACAGGGTTTATTAGTGGCTCAGCTGGCCAAAAGTGACCCATCTGGTTCAGAAAGGCACAAGAGGTTTAAAAAACAGCCAGACTCTTATTATTTTTATGGATATAGTAATAACTAGATTAAGTGGTAGAATTTACATATCTCTAGTGAGTAATGGGCTCTTGTAAACAAGTCCACTTTCATTTTATTTAAAAATAACACTGAAGACTGTCATTTATTGTGTTTACTGCTTTACATCTATTAGATAATTCAGTTTGCAGGCAGAAAGACAAAGAGAAAACTGATTAATCAATTTGGTGAACATAAAACGAAGGCCTTTAGACATGCATGATATCTGACATTTGTCTGTATTATAAATACTTAGGTCAGTTAAACCAACACTCTAACAAATATCTTAACAATAAAATGGACTAGTGAGTCCTGAGGCAGATAGCTATGAAATACCTTCAATGGTGATATTTTTTACTAGCACAGGCTTGACTGCCTTGGAACCCATAAGGATGCCTGTTGTCCTCCAGTACAGAATATTTGTGCCTGATTTCAACATTACCTACAGAAAGAAACACAAGACACTTAGGTCAGATGAGCTATTTCTAACCACAGCCAGAAACTACCCCCTTATAAGCTCTTTCAATTCCTTATATAAACACCATTAAAATAGAATTAACAAATTTAAATACTCTTAATTTCAGCCTAAGCTTTAATGAAGTTAACTTAAAATTTAAAATAGAATAGCCAGACAACCTATACTAATATACTAAGAAAGAAACTAAGTCTAAACAAAAGATAAACTTGTTTTTAAACTTTGAAGTTGTAGCTTATAACCAGAAGGGCTCTATCATAAAGAATAAATGAATTTGCACACAAGTATATACTCTTGACAGTAATGGGATAGAGGGAAGGGGGAGGGAGAGAAGGAGGAAAGGAAGAAAATGAGGGAGGGAGGGAGGGAAGGAGGGAAGGAGGGAAGGAGGGAAGGAGGGAAGGAGGGAAGGAGGGAAGGAGGGAAGGAGGGAAGGAGGGAAGGAGGGAGGGAGGGAGGGAGGGAGGCAGGCAGGCACCATAACGTGGTCCTTAAAGGTCCCTGTGCTGGAAGCCTGGGCCACAGTGTGGCAATAGTGAACTTTTGTGAGACGAGACTGAAGGGAGTTAGATCTTTGAGACCACTGCCTTAGAAGTGGCTATCCACTAGATATGGTCTGTATCCAGTGGATAGGCACGACCCCCAGTTGTGGGATGGAACCACCCACCCATCTCAAAAATATTAATCCAGAATTGCTCTTGTTTAAAGGAAATACAGAGACTAAAAATAGAGCAGAGAATGAAGGAAAGGCCATCCAGAGACTGTGCCACCTAGGGATCCATCCCATCTGCAGACATCAAACCCAGATACTATTGATGATACCAAGAAGTGTTTGCTGACAGGAACCTGGTATAGCTGTCCCCTGAGAGACTCTGCCAGAGCCTAACATATATATATATATATATATATATATATATATATTTAACTGCATACATCCATATATATATATATAACCATATATATATATATATATATATGGATGTATGCAGTTAAACTTCGGACTGAGCATGGGGACCCCAATGGTAATGCTATTAGGGTATTAGGACTGAAGGAACTGAAGGGGTTTGCAACTCCATAGGAAGAACAACAATATCAACCAACCAGACCCTCCAGAGATCCCAGGGACTAAACCACCAACCAAAGTACACATAGAGAGACCCATGGCTCCAGCTGCATATGTAGCAGAAGATGGCCTTATCTGGCATCAATGAGAGGGGAGATCCTTGGTCCTGTGGAGGATCAGTAACCCAGCATAGTGGAATGCTAGGGCACTGAGGTGGGAGTAGGTGGGTGGGTGGGTGGGGGAGCACTCTCATAGAAGCAAGGGAGAGGGGATGGGGGTTTATGAGGGGGAAACTGGGAAGAGGGATGACATTTGAAATGTGAATAAATAAAATAACCAAAAAGAAAAAGTAGCTAATGCTGCCCTCATCCAGTGAGTTCCCACAGGAATGCCTGTAAGTGAAGAGCAAGCCTGGATCTCCACTGTCTGCCTTTCTGTTTCACCATGTGAGCCCCTTGTATACATTCCCGCCATTCTGATGCCACCTTCACCAGAGCTGGGAAGATGTAGGTGTGTGACCTTAAACCTCCAGAACTGAATTAAGTAAGCCCTTTAAATTTAGAAAATGACCAACCTTGGGTATTTTATTCAATGATAGAAAATGGCCTACCATAGATTTGTGGCTTCTTAAAACCATTCAGTGAGCCATAGTGTGATGGGAACAAGAGAATATAACATGACTTAACCCTGGCTTGAGAAGTTAAATGATAGCAGCATTTCCTTCCTTTGCCATTGGGACATTGCCTACATATAATAAAATGATTTTTTAAATACATTTCTTGTTGATGTAGGTGACTGACCCAAAATTAGGTCTTTGCTGTTTCATTTGATACCTTTATCCTTCTACACACCCTGGCTGATAAAATTCAAGCTCTACAACATTAAAATCTGCCTGACTACGTACCCTGGCAGAGATGTGGAGAACTAATGCATTCTGCACATTCTCTTGTGTTCCTTCTATAAAGGTAAGGACACCCACTTGCTGCCAAAGCACCACCCACTGCTGAGGTGAATGGGCCTTAAGTAATACTAATATCACTTTCAAGCACAGAGATGAAAAATCTTCCTGAAAGTCTACATTGTGTAGCCTCAAGGATGAGGCATTTGTATAAACACAAAGATTAGAATGATAGTCAGTTATTAAAAGAGAACTCAGGTTTTACCCAGAGGCTCCATCTAGGCCCTTCCTGCCTTTATCTTATCTGATACAGGAAGACTGTTCTCGTTTCTAAAATGAAGGAAAGAGCAGCCACAGAGACACTAAACAAACCATCTACACAAATGCAGCTCTGATACAGATCCACATTTTAAAACCATGCCCCACTCCATAGAGACAGTGTCACAAATAAATCAAGATGTAGTAAAACATGTCATCTGAGCCTCTTGGACTCAAGCATTGAAAGAGACATGCTGGGCAAAAGTAAAATTTATACTATGTGACCAGAAAAAAAGTTAGAAATTTTACCAACAGGTAGCAAATGTATAGAAAGTAGGTTGAGATTCCAAAAGTGGGTATATTTTGTGACTGTCATATCTATCCAATGTTAGATAATGAAAAAGGCCCAGAATGCAAACCTGAAAAATCACTTCCTAAAAGCACTGCAGAAAATGTGGAATAAAGTTAATTCATGGTCTAACAGAGGAACTGGTCTATCTCATGTGGCAGGCGTATTGATAAACTTGCATGCTCAAATTCTGTAACATTTTACATCAGTTTTATCTAGCTTTCTAGATTGCTGAGTACCACTGAGATGAGAATCGGATAGGAAACCATTTTAAGGAAAAAGGGAAAAAGAAAAATCAGCCAAAATTTTAAATGTCAATCTGTGAAACACAAAGACAGTTTCTTCGCTAAATGAAGCTTATCTAATGTAACCCACCAGGTTGTGCATTTTATTTTCATAGATTGAATGATTATAAATATTTGGGAAATGGAAGGGAAAGGACGGTTTGGTGTCAAAGAAGAAAGACACAAAAAGAGACTTACAGAATGGGAGCCCCATTCTCCATTGTCCGTGAGCTTCACCCACTTGTCTGTGGTGGCATCCATCTCCTGGCACTGGTCATTCTGAATCTGAGAGTCAAACAAAAGGGGCTCAGTGAAACTTCTGGAATAATAGCTTTCATTCATTTCTGTCCATTCACATGCTGCAAGAACGCCCTTCAATCTCTTTTTAACACCAACATAAGTAATCTCCAACAAGCAAACACACCAAGACCACTGGAGGCTGCATGACAACTGCATGCGAGGAACAGGTTCCAGCTGAACCGTCTCACTGTTGTAACCAAATGCCTCGATGTTAAGGAGAGTGAGAATAATTATCACTGCAAAGTCATCACAAACCCTCCACTCAACTTACCCAAATGTTCTAATAACTCACACTCACCACAGAAGTTCTAGCTTAAAAGAAAAAGCCAATTTTATTTAATTTAAATTCTTCTCCTTTTGAGAATTTCATACATGAGTATACTGTAGCTAAATCATTTCTACCCCTCCTTCTTCCCCTTAAAGCCCCTCCCACACTCATTCCCACAGTCATCCCTTAGGGGTTAGGGGTTAGGGGTTAGGGGTTAGGGGTTAGGGGTTAGGGGTTAGGGGTTAGAGGTTAGGGGTTAGGGGTTAGGGGTTGGGGTTAGGGTTAGAGTTTAGGGTTTGGGGTTTAGGGTTAGGGTTAGGGTTAGGCACATCTTCTCTCACTGAGGCCAGGCAAGGCAGCTCACTTAGGTGAATGGGATCCATAGGCAGGCAAGAGAGTTAGGGACAGCCCTCACTCCAGTTGCTGGAGGACCTACATAAAATAGAGTTACACATATGCTACATATGTGTAGGGGGATTAGGTCCAGCTAGCATATTTTCTGTGGTTGATGGTTCAGTCTCTGAGAGTCACCAAGGGTTCAGGTTAGCTGACTCTGTTGGTCTTCCTGTAGAGTTCCTATCCCTGCTCCTCCCAACCCCCAATCTTTTTCCAACTCTTCCATAAGCCTCCCCCATGGATCAATATCTCCTCTAGGTTAACTAGTTAAAGTGTAATCGTGGACCAATAACTCCTCTAGGTTAACTAGTTGAAGTGTAATCATGAACTAATAATTCTTCTAGGTTAACCAGTTGAAGTGTAATCATGAACCAATAACTCCTCTAGGTTAACCAGTTAAAATGTAATCATGGACCAATAACTCCTCTAGGTTAACTAGTTAAAGTGTAATCATGGACCAATGATTCCTCTAGGTTAACTAGTTAAAATGTAATCATGGACCAATGACTCCTCTAGGTTAACTAGTTAAAATGTAATCATGGACCAATAACTCCTCTAGGTTAACTAGTTGAAGTGTAATCATGAACTAATAATTCTTCTAGGTTAACCAGTTGAAGTGTAATCATGAACCAGTAACTCCTCTAGGTTAACCAGTTAAAATGTAATCACGGACCAATAACTCCTCTAGGTTAACTAGTTAAAGTGTAATCATGGACCACTGATTCCTCTAGGTTAACTAGTTAAAATGTAATCATGGACCAATGACTCCTCTAGGTTAACTAGTTAAAATGTAATCATGGACCAATAACTCCTCTAGGTTAACTAGTTGAAGTGTAATCATGAACCAATAACTCCTCTAGGTTAACCAGTTAAAGTGTAATCATGAACCAGTAACTCCTCTAGGTTAACCAGTTAAAATGTAATCATGGACCAATGACTCCTCTAGGTTAACTAGTTAAAGTGTAATCATGGACCAATGACTCCTCTAGGTTAACTAGTTAAAATGTAATTATGGACCAATATCTCCTCTAGGTTAACTAGTTAAAGTGTAATCATGAACCAATGATTCCTCTAGTTTTCAGCTTCGTCATTTTTGAAAGAAACGGTTGTGCTGAGGTAAAGTCACACTTGGTGCTCTAACTCAGCACGTCAGTACTTCACATTACACACTGGTTGTATATATTTTTCTCCGTCCACCTACATCTTTCTTATCTTCAAACACTTCCTTTCATCACTGATTAATGATGGCTGAGGAGTGTTGACCTTCTGAGTCAATCACAACCTATAAATGTGAGATCGAAAGGACTGGCATGAGCTTGCCACCCATCAGACTCTAAACCAAAGAACACGGGCATGGCTGACAGGAAGTAATGGAACGCCTTGCTTTAAAAGCACCTTTATTGACTGCTCTCAAGGGACTTGTTGGGAAATATAAAGGAGCTGCCTATTCACAACAATTAGACCCTTGTCTCACTTCCTGAGCCTATTCATTTTCTGCAATGCAGTTGAAATGTCCCAAGAAATACTCATTCATTCTCAGAAGAGTTTTTGCAAACAAGATACACTTTAAAAAGCAAATCTGTCTCAATGTTGCTTAACATTCTAAAACATCAAAGGATATCCATACTAGAGGCTCCTCAAAAGGCCTTATCAAACAATCCACCTCACGGAAGGGAGCATTGAGGGCCGGAAAGTTAGTCCAACTGTGCAAGAACATACAGCTAATAATTACAGAGTTACGACCGCAGCCAGAATCTTTTTACTTCAAAGGGAGGTGTAATGGGAAATATTTCTTAACATCAAACTTTTGATATAGAAACTACAATTACTGATTTAGAAATATCACCTAGAGCAATAGAAATTTATTTTGAAACTGTTAGTATATTCTTTTCTTAAAACCTGGATCACAGAAATATTTTTTCCCATTGATGACAAAACAAACATTGTGCTTGGTGCAAGTCCATCTGAAAACATTTTCTCAAGAATTAAAGTCACTGTCATAATAAACAGTACTGGATCAGCTACAGCTTGCACTCATTAAATAGCCGCAATAGTTACTCTGTTAGTATACGACTATATATTAGGTTCTGTAATTCTACTTAAGCTCATGACAGACATACCAAGTATTTAATCCAAGGAGTCCTTTCAACAGTCCAAAATTCACAGAATCAGAACATACAGCTATTTTTATTTTTAAAATAATTATGAATAAAGAAATAATTATAGTGACCAAGGAAATATTTACTGACTTACAAGAAAATATTTAAGCAAAATTAAAATAATTTAATATAATTTTAACATAATAGAAATTGTTATTTTATGATTCAATAGGTAATGTACTTGCTATAGACCATGACAAGGACCTGCTTACATCCCTAGCATGTGTAAAACATGGCTGTGGTAGCACACAGCTCTAACCTAGCACTGGTGGACCAGTGAAAGGCAGATGCCCAGAGCTAGCTGGCCAGCCAGTACAGCCCAATCCCTGAGCTCAACCACAATGAGACACTCTGTTTCAAAAAAAGTAAAGCAGAGGCTGACAAAGGAGAATACCCAGCATCAACCTCTGTCCTCCTTGCATACACATGTATGTTCTTCCATATACAGTCACACATATGAACATGTAAACATTGATATCCCTCTACATACACAATGCCTAGAAAAAGAATAGCTTCTGTAGCTAAAAAACAAAAAAAAAAAAATGAGTGTAGAAAAAATTATTTGTGATTTATAGTCTGAACCAAATAGCCACCTGATGAACGTAACCAGAAATGAAATAAGCCAACATTGCTCCACAAGAAAACTGTGAAAAGCAAAGAAACAATATTAACTTGAACACAGTAAGTACCATTGGGGGAGGCTTTCTTTTAACATTGAAAGATGCAGTTAACGCCCTCCAAATGTTAGGAGGCAGAAAGTGAAAGGGCCAGGGGGATTAGAAACAATTATATGAATGTTCCTTAAAAATCGAATTCTAGAATATGAAAAGCCTTACAAAGAACTCAAAGAAGATGTTGTTGTCCACGTACTGGTACTCAAAGAAGACGTAGCCTGACTTCTTAAGGTGCACAGCATAGATCAGAGACACAGTGCAGTCATCACGGTTAGACTCTATATAGTTCCCACGAGGAAGCCAAGAAGAACTGTGAAAACAGAACCAAAAGCTTTGTGTACAAGCTCAAAAACCTCTTCTAGACAGGCTCCCCTGACCAAGTGATTTAACTAGGAGTAGATTCCATGGGCCAAAGTGGATAACACGAGCTTTGCTGGAATTCAGTGGTTCAACTCCACTATTTGGATTTGGATTTGGATTTAGACAGAGAAGTTTGGATTATTTGATAAGGCCTTTTGAGGAGCTTCTAGTATGGATATCATTTGATGTTTTAGAATGTTAACCAACATTTAGACAGATTTGCTTAATTTAAATTACTTTTCATTTTAATTAAAATGATTACAACATTTCTCCCCTTTACTTTCCTCCCTCCAACTCCTCCTATGTCATTCCCCTCCAGCCCCTCCCACGTGCATCTCCTTAATCCTTCTCAAATTGCCCCGAGAACAATAACACCGATAGACATGGAAGGAGTTCATGTGCAAGAACCTACAATCAACTAACTACTACTGAGAGAAGAAGACCTAAGCTTCTCCAGGGATGAGCTCTAATTGGTTATCCACTACTGAGTAGTCAGCCCTGAAATCATACACATACAAGAAACAATAAAAAGATTCATCAGGTTGTATTTCTCTCTCTCTCTCTCTCTCTCTCTCTCTCTCTCTCTCTCTCTCTCTCTGTGTGTGTGTGTGTGTGTGTGTGTGTGTGTCTATACAGTAACTATAAAAAAGGTTTATTTTTATAGTATATGACATGAAATCTTTGTAAGACTACATGATCAATTTGGTATAAATTTTGTGTTTTGTCTACCAAAACTAAAATCACTAATATTAAGATTCAGAGCCTCAAGTAGAGTTACTTTTTTAAACAACATCTTAGTTTGACTTATACACACACACACATGCACACACACACATGAGGTCTATGTAAAAGTGCTATTAAATGTTAAATATTTAGATTATATATAAAGATATACTGTAGTTGGCCTCTTAAATTGTTGAAGAAGTCATTTGAAAGAAGCCAAAGCCTTTGCAACCACTTAATGCTGTATTTCCTAAAGCATTCTAAGAGGCTTTTTGAAAGCAGTGGTTATTTCAAACAGAACACTGGTATGTGTTGGGGTTTACAACATTCTTCATACTATCTAACAGAGGCACCAAGGAAAGGAAAGGAAAGGAAAGGAAAGGAAAGGAAAGGAAAGGAAAGGAAAGGAAAGGAAAGGAAAGGAAAGGAAAGGATGTACATTGCTGTTCTAAGCATAACAATTTATAAGACAAAAACCTGTCTACACTACAATCAGAATCCACACTGTAATGTGCAGTCTTCAAAACCTAGGATTAGCCAAGATATCCTAACACAACAAATCACCAAGCAGAGCAGGAAAAAAAAAAACCCATGATAAATAACACAGTTTCAAACTTTAAATTTCTAATTATTAAACATCATTAAAACAATAAAAAAGTCAAAACCACAGACCTGAAGAATATATTATAAACATACACATATGTATATATGTTGTACAGTAAGTATTGCATAGATACACACATATAAATTTCATGTCCCTAATGTATAAAGGACTTCTTGAGCCCAGTAATTAAGTCATCATTATGACCCAATTGATTAAAAATAAATAAAGAGAATGTAAATGCCAGATGGTTGGGGAGCAGAAGAATATAATATTCAACTGAAGTTTGTGTTCAAAAAATTATTGTATTAAAGAAGCTACATTGGAAGGGGGGCTGATTATCATGGATTGTTCTTGATAAATAGGCTAGACTAACTAGAAAAAAATGTGAATATTTAAGTTCACCAAAGCAATGACCTGGTGTCCCATCACATGCTTCTTGGGCCTTACTCTAAGGTATTGTATGCAAGCATGAAGCTATGCTTTGTCAAGTCCACATCCAAATCAACTTAAACTGTCAGTTTAAGAGGTCTGAACATTGGTGGTGGCTCTGTAACAGTTACTTTTGTTTGTCAAAGTGATTAGAGTCAAGGAAAGCTTAAAGCATGCCTTTGGGTGTGTCTGTGCAAGCTTTATCAGAGACTATTCAAGAATTAGGCTTTTTGACCTAATAAATTCATGAATGGATTCTAATTCTGAATAGACCATTGAGAGGTATCACAGGTAGGGAAGGTTGGAAGAGAAGCCATGGTAGTCCATGATTAATTACTTAAGGCATGTTCTTGGAAGCTGTATCTTGTCCTGGCTCCTATTTGTTACCGATCTGTTGTTCTGCTTGCTGTTTGCTGAGTGTTGAGCAGCCGGGCCTTCCCACCCCCAACCTTCACAGAGTGGACTAAGACCCTAAGCAAAACAAGTCTTTGCTCCCTTTGGTTGTTTCTAAGTATCTTTGCAAGAAAAGTAATCAATGCAGCCTTGATGCAGTGTAGAGTCAGGGGAGCTGAGACCTCAGGAAGGGATTAATACTTTTCTCACTAAACATTTCTCTCTTCACACATGGCAGCCTGTACCTTCATTTGGACTGTGGTTTGAAGATCTATAAAGCCCTCACCAGATGTTAACACCATGCTCTTCGGCCTGCAAAACTTAACTAAATAAATCTATTTAAAAACTCCCCAATCTCAGGTGTTCTAAAATAAAAATTCATAGTCTAAGAAACACAAACACACACACACACACACACACACACACACACACACACCCTTCATTCTCCAAAAAGGAAAATAAATCATTGCCACTCAGCTGACAGAGAACAGGAGAAGACTGGAGTAAAGAAAGGATATTGTGTGCTGGAAGAAGGAGGGGGTGGGGAGAAGCCAAGAAACACATCTATATCTATTAGCTCAGCTAAACAATGATGAAGACTTTTGGTGCTGGAGGAAGCATTCTTGTTAGAAGGCAGCCAGGGTGTACCCACTTTACTACCTCAAATTTGATTTTTCTAAACACAGTGACATTCACGAAGTGTTGCATAGTCAATGCACAGAACAGAAGGGAATGCAGTGCATCTCAAAAATAATACAATAAATATTTTTTTTCCAAGACAATTTAACATTTCTGCAATGCTGTCATATACAAAGCTAGTGATCACAAGAACCTTCCCATCTTGGCTCCTTAACCCCTCTCCCAGAAAATAATCAGCGTCTAAACGAAGGTCAGATACAAGAAAAGAAAATACGCTTTTTCTTTTCTTGAAAAACTGAAGGAAGATTAGTAGAAACACTGCTGCCTAAGTTTAATTATAAATATAAGATAATGAACTCATTTTTCTAATAGCTCTATTGCATTTTGCACACATTCATTATCTTGTGAGGCCAATTATTTTCTCATTAAAAATTTAGCTATGGTTTTTGTAATGAGTGTCCAAAAAAGAAAAAAAAAATACCCTTCTACTGAGGTGCTCCCTGAGACTTAGAATAGGGCTCGTGAATCGAATCTACCAAGGTTGGTCACTCAATAATCAGTTGTTCTCTGAAGGGTAGGGGCTAAACTATCTGTGGATATAAACATAAGTATTTAAAATATAGTCAGAAATTACACTGGTTTGGGAAAGTGACAGTAATAAGTTCTTCTCTAAGGACCATGATCTCATCAAACATGAGCACTTCCTACAGCTAGTTACTAGCTACTAGTTAAATAGTGCCATTTACAATATGAGGCATGAATTCACTTCTATTGAGCAGGGCCTGAGTCCAGTCAGACAATTATTGACTTCCGTCAATATAAGTGCCACGATTACATTGTTAGACTATCTTACCATGCTAGTCATTGTAGTTCATAGGTTTACAGCTGGGTAAGGCTATTGATTGACTTCCTCTGCTGGCAGCTTCCATAGTGCCCTCAGATACTATAAAAGCTTGACCTTGGAGAGAAGGTGTCCAGGTCAGTTCCAGCTCAATGCCTCCAAGTCTAACGTGTATGATGTCTTCAGCAATCGATCTGAGCTTCAAGTTCTGAGAGGCAACCAAGGGCAATAGCAATAGCCTATGTTTGATGGGGGAAGGGCCTCTTAGACTTCCCTGACCGAAAATAAGAAAATAAAATGAAAATAAAACTTACAGGGAAATTTCTCATGCCTGGGTTTTTATTAGATATCGATGGCTCTTTGGAGGGAGGGAACTTTATAACCCAATTGATATAACTTCATTAAGTGTGTGTGTGTGTGTGTGTGTGTGTGTGTGTGTGTGTGTGTGTGTGTGTGTTTTAAATAAACATTTATTGCTGAAGAGGAAGTAAAAAGATTGTAATAGGCAGAGAACCAGGACATCTGCTGCACAGTAGCATCTCAGTGTACAAAAGGTAAGCTGTGCCCATGAAATCTCAACAATATGGCTGCCTATTCAATACCTGCGCCATGACAACATGAGTTAACATGACAATGTGGATGAAAGAAATATCTCAAGGCCTCATTCCTAGAAATTAATGGCTGCTCAAAGAAGCAAAGCCATTCTTTCTTAAGAGTGAGCCCCCATTAGACTATTCAATCCCAAATGTTCAGTCCTAAACACATACGTAGGTTTTATTGAATATTTTATTTATTTACATTTCAAATGTTATCCCCTTTCCCAGTTTCCCCTCCAGAAACCCCCTATTCCATCTTCCCTCCCCCTGCTTCTATGAGGGTGCTCCCCTACCCACCCACTCACTTCTGCCTCCCTGCCCTGGCATTCCCCTACAGTGGGGCATCCAGCCTTTCTAGGACCAAGGGCCTCTCCTCCCATTGATGTTTGACAAGGCCATCCTCTGCTATATATGTGGCTGAAGCCATGGGTCCCTACAGCACATACACATTTTAACAATGCTAAATGGATTCAGAGCCATGTATGTACGTATGTATGTATATATGTATGTATGTATGTTTGTGTATATATGTACATATATGAATATGTATATATACATAAATGAATTTACATGTCTATACTAATAATAATTAAAGACGAGAACATGTATAAAGGAGTTAGAGGGACACAGGTGGAATTAGAGGGAGGATAAAGTGTGGAAATTATGTAAATACAGAATTCCTTTATTAAATCCTTCCAATAAAAACTTTACAACCCTTTGTCCTGAGCTCATCTAAGATCCTCATCAGAACTAAAACTATCCTCAACTTTTTCTTGAAAAGAACAACTACAACTTTGTCAAGTCTCCAAAGACCAATGGTTCCTTTAGGGACTTACTTGTTACAGCCATCTGGCCTGCTGTCAGAAGGGCCCACCACAGTGTCCATGAATGTTGCAACGTTGGAAAATCCTGCCGGCAACTCATCCCATTCATCAAATTTGATGCCACTGCCCAAGGAGTAGGTGCCTTCTACACACTTACTGCATACCTGGTTCTTCATCTCTAGATACTCTCCAGAAGCACAGGAGAAAGCTGGAAAGCAGAAGAAGATAACACCATCATCACTGGCATCTTCCATCAACTTTGTCTCCTTCATGTTGTCAGCAGAATTATTTTTATAAAACTCTGATCACATCAGACTCTAAATCAATCCTTCCAGTGTTTTCATTATTGCTTTTTATACTCCACATTCTGCTCCAACCTATTTTACTCTGCTCACCTTTTGATCAAAACAAAATGCATATTAATCCACTCTTCTTCTGTGTCTTTTCTTTCCAGAGATGCTGGACAAATGATCTTCTCTCTCTGGACAATACTAGTTCCTATGTAAAAATGGCCATCTTCTTACAGATTACCCTACCTCACTCAACCCAGTCATCCATGCCATACTCCATGACCTGTAACAGTCTAGTCTCCACAGCACCGTACACTAAGATAGACAGACTACTAAAAAAGGGAAGTACCACTTCTCCACAGAAACAAGGGTCATTATTTTGGGATTCCTAGTTGTACATAGCACTGGTCCAGTGAAGAACAAAATAAAAGTTCACACCAGAGAACACAGCAGTAACTAAGCAACTTATCCCCATTCTGACTCCTTTTAAACATCTTCTATCTTTTCAATATTCACAGTGGCAACCTGACCATTTATACCAACCCCATCCATGTCTAATGCCAAGTTCTCTGCCTTTTGGGGAGTTGGATCAAGCCAGTAGTTTTGATGCTAAGTTATTATTCATTAAACAAACACAAATCAATGTTTCCAAAGTACATGGCCCTGTGAGGGGTGGAATTACATCTCGAGCCTGGAAACAGACTATCTAATCCCTTAATCAGGACATTAAAGAAATAAGAACAAAATAAAATGTCCAAATTAGCTGATGAAAAGAAATCTCCCAGCCCAGGAAGGCAGCAAAGCCTCACAGGCAGGCACAGTCCTCTCTTAATAAAGTGGAGGACTTAATCAGAAATGAAAACAAGCTGTCCTTGAAAAAAACTAATTAAAGAATTAGAGCTCAAACCCACACAGTCATCCACCTACTCACCCACTAAACTATCATAATGATTTTCTTTAGAAAAGCTTGACAATACTGCTCGGTGAACTTTTCACATTCAAATCAATATCCTAAAACAGAGTATCAGCAAAGATCAGGCAGAGAATAATGCATATCAAGTACGAGATCAAAATTATTCTGGAGACAGTGAAGGAAGACCATCTTGGAACAAGGATGTTATATCTTTTCTTAGTCTTGTGACACTGAATGCATTAATGGTCTCTTCAGATGTTTTGTTTCTGAGATAGCAACCACAGTAGCTGCCTCACAGGATTAAGAAAAATGAAATACAACACAAAGTAGTAAGCATAACTACACTGTCATACAATACATGCTCACCACAGGCTGCTAGTTTCAACATGAGAACAACCAGCAAAGAAATGAAGTTATGGAAAACAGCTTCTTTTAGTTTCAATGAGTTAGAATTTTCTAGTAAACTCAGATTCTAACAACAGTCCTCTAATATGACAACTAATGTCAGAAATAACAAAGCAACATGAAAAATTATCTTGAAAGACAATTTACTCTGAAATAAAAAATCAGCCTTTGAAACTGATTAGCAATTAATAAAGATATTTTATTTCACCTTACAGTTTATAATTCCTCATAAGGGAAGTTAGGGAAAGAACCCAAGGCAGTACCATGGTGGCAAGAACTGGAGCAGAGTCTGTGGAAGGGCACTGGTCACAGGCTTGCTCTCCATGCTGTTCTTAGTTTGCTTCATTATAGAACCCAGGACCTCCAGCCCAGGGATGACACCACCCACAATGGGCTGTATTCTTCTACGTCAATCAATAGTAATAAAAAATGTCCTATAGGCATACCTACAATCCGATCTGATGGAAGCAATTCCTTATTTGAGGTTTCCTCTTTCCAAATGACCCTAGCTTATTCCAAGCTAACAAAAAGCTAACTAGTACATCAGGCCTATAAATTATTGTGAAAGTATTAAGTGTATGAATTTGAGGGTTATGAATAAATTATGCAAAAACAGAACCCATAAATCATGAGTATTGACTGGATTTTCAATGAACTCAGGAAGGAAGAAGCTATTCTGTACATAACCCAAGTAAGAAAACTGAACCACAGTATATTTAAATACTCACATTACCCAGCTAGCTACCCAGTCAACAGACAGCATAAATACGATTCAGTCTTGCTTGCTTGATCCTAAAATTACTACCTTACTTTAAAGAAACTGCAAGTGACACAATGACAGGGACCAAAGAGAAACAATTCTAACTAATTCAATACCATCTTTCACATCACCTTTCATTCTCTATCAGCTGTTACGCAATGCTCACCTGCCCCATAAAATAATAATTAATTTTCACTCTCATATGTTATGGCGCACTTCATATATTAAACCTAAAACATATATTTGGGGAATATTTTAGCAAGCTCCTAACTTCTATAAGTCTAATAACTGTGTTTATGAATGGAAGATAAAAGTACTATCTGCCTCAAAAAATTATGGGAATAGGTAAATGGAGCATTGTTCAACATGCCTGGCATGTGTTACAAATAATTGTATTGGACACTACTCATATCAGGAAGCTATAAATAATAACACTGCCACTAGGTTGATGATACCTTGACTCTACAGAACAACTATGCAGTCTAAGTTTAACAGGTATGTGACCTTGACAGGCACATGTCAAAGGAGGAACTACACATCCTGATTAAAATGTAGTTAATTTCACGAGATTATACTGAGAGTTAGCAATGCCTACACCTCTGCTAGCCCTTATTACATTTGCTTTTCTGATACTCTCAAAGCATCATTCATTTTCTCTTTCAACACTGGTCTTGGCTTTCAGGCTTTGATTGGACTCCATGGCACACAATCTCACTGATTGCATTCTTTGTTTTGTTATTTTGTGTCTTGTTTATTTGTGTTATTATAGCAGGATAATTTAATTAGGCCAGGTGGTAGAAATTACTTTGTATATTTGCTGCTGTACAGTTTGGTTACATTTCATTTTAATTAATTGGTCATTTCCAAAGTTAAAAATGAGCTTTTGTAACAATCTTGAAATTCTAAAATAATTGAATCAAATTGACAGCAAATTCTGGAGTTTTGGAAGAAAGAATATGTTAGTTTTCATTGCTTGGACAAAATATCTAAGCAAAACAAATTAAAGAAGCTTGGATTGATTTTGGCTCGCTTCCACAGGTTTTGGTCCATCATGGTAGGGAGAGCATGACAGAACAGATTTCATCACATCTTGGTGGCCAATAACCTATTGAAAGATACTACCCACACCAGGGATATGTCTTCTCTCTTCCCACAATTCTCTTTGGAAATATTATCAGTCCCACCCAGACTACACTTGGATAATCCGCTAGAAACTTCTCAATTTAATCACACTTAGAACAGAAGGCAGGGGGTGATGGTGGATGGAGAAGAGGAAAGACAAAACCACACAGACAGTGACAGGCACAAAGACTCAGAGATACAGACAGACAGACAGAGACAAAGACACATAGGTAGAGACATTCTTGTCTAAGGTTGCTACTATTTATCAGTGACCTTGATCTGGGATTTCAGAGTACTTTACCATAGCAGCAACAGGAAGAGCAATATTTAACTCAACCCCGTAAATATTTAACGTAACCCTGTGCTTACCCAGAAGTCTATGCGCTCACTTACCATTCTTTTCCTTGGCTTCTGCTTCTGCTTTCCAGACATCTATTTCTACAACAGTGTCTCTGAGAGGGCCCAAACACATGCGCAAAGACCCAGATATGGAAAACATTATATTAGTCTGTCACCAAAAGACAAAACCATGGGCAGCTTTCTTGACCCTACAAGTTTCTGTTTTCTTACATCCCATTGGGAATACCCCATCCTCTTCCTCATGGGTCTGCTTATGGGGAATCAGTTTTGTTTTAAAAAATTAAAGTCTCTGTGGAAAATAGAGTGTGATATTAAAAAGTCAAGACGTTACATTGATTACGCAAGTAAAATGTGCCAAGAAAGAGTTATTAAATTGAATTGTTTATAAGCTGACTATCTTCTGTGATCTATGTCCTTCAATAAAAGTCTATTTTTTCATTTTTTTATCACAGAGCCTCTGGTTTAGTTTTTTTTTTCCATCTAGAGATCTTGTGTTTCAGAGGACTATGGCCATAAATTACATGTATTCATAAATCATTTATTTTTCCTATTTTCATTCCAATTATTTCATTACTAAAATATGATTTCTGGGCCATAAACATCAGTAGGAGTAGCTATAAAAGAAATTTCAATTTGCTTGTTTAGTGAGATGTTGACAATACAATGAGCCTACGTAATCTTATTATAGGTATCACAATAACAAGCTTAATTTAAGCTGCAAGTACTTTTTAGTACTTAGCATTTGACAGACACAAATTAGGCACTGGGGATATGGTAGCAAATAAGAAGACAGGATTAATTCTGTCTCTATGCGTACAATAGCCTGGTCTTCCTCAAAATCAGTTTTAGCTACATCTCATTTCTCTGAGCTTAAACTCATAAAACCCCATCTCATCTGTGAAACTAAGTTAATACCTAAACATATTTAATTATATATTTGCGGGAAAATGTTAAATCTAGAATCAAGAAGCATTGGCATAATGACTGTCCTTCAATCGATTTGTCTTGTTTAGTAAAATAAATACTGTCAGAGCCGTAGTCACCATTTTTCCTGTACAAAGAGACCTTTGTGATTGTTAATAGTCACAACAATAGATAAAGGGCTGAAGCAGGGAGAGAGTGACTAGTTAGAGGACCTAAAAGAACACTTTGTTTCCATCTCTAATTTAACCACCTGATTATAGTCATCAAATAATCAATACTTAGTTGTCTACTAGGCTTGTAATCACAGTGCTCCTAGGGAAGTGAGAAGAGGAAGAGGTGTCTGGGAGAAAATGAACTGCATTCTCAGCCCATAGTGCCTTGCATCCTGCTGACCTCAGAACCAGCAATGAGGACAGCACTTCCTCACTCTCCCGATCAGATCTTATCTGTGCAATTCCTATGCAGAAAAAAAAAAAATAATGCTCCCTCACTCTCTCATTCTGCAAAAATGAGAAAGTAGCCAAGTCATCACAATGAAACAGGCTATCTCTTGCCATTCCTCTGATTCCCAGGATGCTAGCTTCCCTTGGCTTAAAGGGAAAGCTTGTCCCTTTTAACTAATGACAGTCCACTTATCTTAAGAAGACATTTTCCTCCAAGGAGGGCTGGCAGCGAACTGTCAATTGCCTGTCATGTTCAATTTAAGCAGGATGAGAATCACAGAAGACAACCTATCCAGGTTCTGTGAATAGAATTTGTTCACCAAGAACAACTGCGCCAAAAGCATTAACAAGCTATAATAGTACTACACTATAATTTGCAAGTTATTGGTTTTAAGCCCTGATTTGATTACATATAAAAATGAATCTGTGATAGCTAACAATCCTCTTCTATCAGGATGATTACAGGACTTTTGAGATCTTGCAGCTGTTCCAGGAGTATCTGTACCTGCACAACACTGTCCGCCTCTCTTAACGTCTTTGCAGGCTCTCACAATACAGGCTCTCACAATAGGCTCTATCCAACAGAATCTGTCTCCTGCTTCACAAGGGTGAAATGCTTGGAACCATGATGCTAGAAGAATTTACTACAATGAAATTAAGAAAGTCTCTGTTTCCACTTAAAGCAAAAAAGAACAGCATTAGGAAAAGCTCTGCCCTGGAAGTCAAAAGATGAGTTCTAGATCTAGTGTGGCCACAAAGCTACTTGAAATAATGTGCAGTTACCATGCAAGCAGAAGGTACATGGCTAAATGATCAGAACTGGACTTCCAAAATCAAATCCTACCAATAATGAATTCTAACTTCCCATTAAGAGAAAGTGTGGATCATGCAGCTGGAATTTCTAAGATTTTAGTTGTGAATGCCTTAGAGAAAAAATATTCACCTCTCACTGTATGAAAATGAAAGTTAGTCAAGAGATCCACAAAGATACATTAATAAAACCAATTCTGGCTGACCTTTCAACTGCCATTCTAAGGATTATTTAGTGAAGTATTGCCTCTCCTATCTGAATGCTGATTGTCACAACACATCTCCTTTACACACATCCTCATATGGTCAAGTCAGGCATAATTCCTGAACCACAAGACCTATCAATCAAAGAAACGGAGCAGGGTAAAACAGCAGACAATCCTCGTTAAATTGGCAGAATACCTAAATGATTCCATTCTTTTTAAAGTAAGCAAAGGTAGTTTTCATCTTTAAAAGAATGAAAAATGCAAAGGTATCCTACTATGGTTTACTCACTTTAATATTTTATCAGGAAGAGGACAATGTCATCACAGTTCATTGAGAACAAGATGACCTAAGGTTCAGAAGAAGAAAAAGAGACAGAAAAGAAGGGAGGGGAGGGGAGGGAGGCAAGAAGGGAAAGAGAGAGGGGGTGGAGGAAAGGCGAGAAAAGAGCAATAATAGCAAAGGGACAGGAAGGAAAGTGTTGAGAGAACTTGGTGGGTCATCAAAAGAGGCAAAGCAACACATCTGTGAAATTGTTTTTCTCAGCCCTGTTTATGCCCCAACACTCTATCTCTGGGCACTTCTGTCCTTAGAAAGTGCCTGTCATCTTCTCCCTCCTGAGAGCCCCTCCAACCAACTGCAGTGTTGGGAACTGAGTTCCCTCCCTTCCTTGGGAAACCTTTTATTCAGATAAGCTCCCTTAACCACAGCCCTCATCACACATTACTATTGCCATGGGTCCGGTTCTGGCTGTTCTCCATAGTTTTTTTTTTTTAATCCCTTCTCTTAAAGTTGTCATCCACTCCAGCTTCTCCTGCCACTTGTTGGATCCTGAGTACACTCAAGGTCCCACCTAGAAATGAACACCAGCATTCCTACACCAAGCCTCCTGAGAACAAGGTGATCCTATCTTGGTCCACACAGAATGAATTCTTAGAAGTCTGATTAGATATTTGTGTTTCACCAACAAAACCCAATATCCTATGAGACTGAGTTAGGAACACCAAAGTGATTCAGTTGATAGAGTACTGTAGAATTCTAGAATCTTCTTAAGAGTCATTAGAGGATTCCAGCTGTCTTTCAACAGCTTATTCTACATTGCAAAAAAAAAAAAAAATGAAATTCTAAATGGAGAATTTCTATAGATAAAAACTCTGCCTATTTTTTGATGTTTGTTAAATAAGGAAAGCATGTGCTATATATAAAGCATTTATATGCAAGGCACAATTAACCAGACTAACTCTTTATATAAAGGACATTACTATAAACTTTCTCAATGTTCTACAGTTAGTCTCTATTCTTTCTAGAAAATGCATACAAATAAAAATAAAGCCTACAGAGATGTTTAGCCAACTTAAATAACCCACAAAAGTATATCTAAGCCTTGAGAGCTAATCTTCTCAAAATTCCATTTTATCTATCATATATATCAATTTTTACCAAGAATGAGATATTAGGAAAGCACATACTCCTCAAGGAGAGATGAACAGGGGTCTGGTGTGCACTGTGCCATGTTCCAAAGGGGCAGAACCATGGGGTTAAGAAGATAATTTTAGCTGGGTGGTAGGGGTGCACGCCCTTAATACCAGCACTAAGAAGACAGAGACAGATGGATCACTGTGAGTTCAAGGCCAGCCTAGTCTACAAAGTGAGTTCCAGGACAGCCAGGGCTACACAGAGAAACCCTGTCTCAAAAAACAAACAAACAAAAAGATGGTCTCAGTGCTGGGACTCTGTCTGGTTTGAACCTGTGCAGGTCTTGTGCATGCTGTCAATCTCTGAGAGTTCATGTGTCCATCAGTTTTGTTGTGTCTGGAAGATGCTGCTTTCTTGGCTTTATCCACCACCTTTCACGCTTATATTCTTCTTTACCCCTACCTTGCCACATAGTTCCCTGAACCTTGAGGGTAGGGATTTGATAAAAACAAATCAATCACATTCCAGGGGTTGCTCAACACAAAATGAACTTCGTGTGTGTGTGTGTGTGTGTGTGTGTGTGTGTGTGTGTGTGTGTGTGTTAGAGAGAGAGAGAGAGAGAGAGAGAGAGAGAGAGAGAGAGAGAGAGAGAAAGGAAGGGGAGGGGTAGGAGGAGGGGAAAGGAGGAGGAAGGGGAGAGGGAGAGGTAGAGGGAGGGGAGAGTGACAGGGACAGTGAGGGGGAGGGGGAAGGGGAGGGGAGAGGGAGAGGGAGGAAGAAAGGAGGAAGAAAAAGTTTTGTTTGGTATTTTGTCTTATATTTTTTTTCTTAGTTTTTCTGTTTTTTTTTCTTTTTCATTTTTTCTTTTCAGAGAGAGATAAAGAGAGAATAAACATGAAGTTAGGTGGGCAGGGAAATGGGGAAGATCTTCAAAGCGTTGGGGGAGATGAAAGAATAAGATCAAAATAAATTTTAATAAAAGTGGTCCATGTCCTCAACTGTCTGGTGTCCAATTTTAGTTCTGACTGTGACCTAACTGTGTTTGCAGGCTTTACTTCAGCTCTTCTGTTTAAAACATTTCAGAAGATGCAACAGAAGCTGATTTTATGGCTGTCGTGATAACTAAATAATTTAGGTCATGCACATCTAGCATTTAAATTTGTGTCTGCCACACAACAAAGATTATTTACTCTTAGTACGAATTGTATTTTTTAGCTCATAACCCCTGAACTTGTGGCTGTCTTTAGGTTGAAATCCATTGTCCTTGGCATGTCCCAGAAGACTGTGGCGTTTACCAGAATCTCTGACTCACCCACATTTCCCTTGAAAGTGAACCATGCAGTCCTCACAGAGGACTCAGGAAAACCCAGATCCACTCCATTCAGCATGTATCCCTATGCCCCAGGAAGCTACTTTATGTCACCAAGATGAAGAACTTTAGCATCCACTTGGGGGGGGGGGGAGGAGGGGGTCCTCAGCTAATTAACATGGCTGTCACCAAATATATGGAGCTCAAATCCCGTTATAGCCCTAAATCAGAATACATGTTTCTCCCACATGAACCAACAAGAGATTAATAGCTTTCTAAGGTTGATCAGCTGGTAATTGATGGCTCTGAGCTTGAAGCTTACATCTGCTTCACCTTGAGGCATTTGATGCCATCGAGTACCTTCTGGCCTTGGTGAGGTCATCCTGGATAACACAGTTCCCCACCCTTCACACTTTTTCTGCAGTGGCTTTATTTACTTCTTCCTTTCTGAAACAAACGTCTCTGAAAAACATGGAAACTTTCACAATTTTCTATCCTTCTTGTCAGTAAACATAAGGGATATTTAATAAATGTTTCTTCAATGAATGAATTAAAGCTCAATAAAAATTACAAAGTATTTTTCCCAGGGACAAACGAGTCAGAACTGAGGTTAAGCTATCAGACACCAGTAAAAGTCATTATCAAGACAGCAGTGTAGGGCTGTTGCAATGGAAACCTACAAAGAAATTACAGAAAATGCATTAAACCATAGCATAACTAACTTCCTTCCTATAAAATTTACTGTTAGCCAAGTATGATATTTTCCCTCTAAGATTTGAATGGATGGTAGCAAAATGCAATTGCATATGTATGGTATACATAGTGATGCTGTGATGTAATGTACTAGGCAAAATGTGAATTAAACTAATTAACATATCTCTTACTCCAGATAATCAGTGTTTATTCCTCGTGACTAAATGAAACTTTATGCATCTTACTAACATGTTCCCACTCTACTCCCTGCTTCTGTTACTTAGATTTCTCAAGTAAGTGAGGGTGTGGTGCTTCTCTTTCTGCTTCTGTAGTGTCCTTCATGATTCCCTGAGCATAGCGA
The DNA here is from genome assembly GCF_011762505.2 of Arvicanthis niloticus. NCBI lineage: Eukaryota > Metazoa > Chordata > Mammalia > Rodentia > Muridae > Arvicanthis > Arvicanthis niloticus. Next base: position 62,578,181 of record NC_047672.1, on the reverse strand, counting down.
CTTCCAGATCACCCACACTTTTAAAAATGACATAACTCGTAACTTTCTGAAGACAGTATAGAATTCCATTGCGAACATAGATGGCATTCATTCTAAAGCCAAGACATAAGCCAGGTACAGAACTATAGTCTTTTAAGTCAAGATAGATGACAATGGTCTTTTTATTGACAATATTGGACTGGGTATTAGGTCTGTCTTGTACCTTACTATTACAAATTGGTAATAGTTGTGCTCTAATTATATTTTGAGAGAAAGTTTTTTCTTTTATTCTAACAGAAAAGATGATATTGATATAAGTCGCTACCCAGGGACTACTCTTGACCTATCCCTCCCCCTTCATGGTTGCTAGCCTCTCCCTTCCTCTTTCTCTCTCCTTCCCTTCCTCTTTCCTTCTCCCAGCTCCACCTCCTCTTCTACTGCCCAATCACCAAGCTCTACTGCAATACAATGTAGCAGAATAAATATCCTGCTACATACATTTTTATTATCTTTTTTTTTGTTTTATTAATTTTTTTTGAAACAGGATAGTACTTGGTACCTTAGGCTGCTCTGGAATGCTTATGTAATCCAGACTTGCTGCAAATTCAAGGAGATCTTCCTATTTCAGCCTTCCAAGTACAGGTACCACACACATGAATCACACATATACACACATTAATTTCTTAAAAGATATATATGTGTGTGTGTGTGTGTGTGTGTGTGTGTGTGTATAAGTGTACATGCTTCTGTACAGATGAATGTACACATATGTGTGTAGATATATATGTCTTTATTCCTGCATGGAGACCAGACAAGGGCATGAAGTATACTCTTTCAGTCTCTGCTTTGCTCCTTTGAAGCAGGTGTCTCTCTGAATCTGGGGCTTATGTTTTCTCAGTTAGGTGCTGAGATCCTCACGCCTTTGCCCTACCAGGAACTGGACACTGGTTTGTTTTGTAGGTGGAGAGATCTAAACTCCAGTCATTATGACCACAGAACCACAGTTCTTCACAATTAAGCAGTCTTGCATGCCTTTCCATTAATGTTTTGATAATTAAATTGATTCATTAGCAATCATGAATAATGACACAATAGACACCACTAGTCAGGTACCCTTTGATGTAATGGTTTCAAAATCTTAGGATATGTTCCCAGAAGTGGGATTGCTGGATCACGTGATCATTTTGCCTTCGGGATTTAAAAAATGTTATTAGTGTGTATTAATTACACAAAATAGTAGGTTTCTTTGTGACATTTTCATAGCAATATATAACATACTCTTTTCTTGTGTATTTCCCCATTACTAATGCTTGCCTGCTTCTCAACTCTTGTCCCCTTAATGCTTCACATCTCAGAGAAAATACGTGATTCTTACTTTTCTCTCACTGTGGGTTGTATTATTTAACATGAGTCTATCCAGTTCTATCTCTCTTCCTTCCTCATAGTTGAGTAAGAAACAACCCAATACTACTTTCTTTAATTGCTATGCTAATTTACATTTGTTCCAACAGTATACAAGGGTCTATTTTTCTCTATAGCTTTTGTATTTATCTTTTATTGATTAATAGTAGCCATCATGAAAGGTATGAATAACATATTCCCTATGGCTTTTACCATAGTTCCCTGATCCTAGATATGATAGACAACTCTACATATAGTTGTCAACCATTTATATCCTTTTTGGGAAATATTATATACGTGTGTGTGTGTGTGTGTGTGTGTGTGTGTGTGTGTGTGTGTGTATTCAGGACATTTTCTAATATTTTTAACTTTGTGTTTGCTTTATTTTGATATTGGATGTTCTAACTCCCTGTGTACTTGGTATCATAAACTCTCCATTAGCCTTGCAAATATTTTTTCCAATTCTGTAGGTTGCCTCCAACCCAATATGTTTTGTACTGTGCTGTTCTTTAGTTTGTTATGTTTTGGGTTTGCCTCTGAGCTTTAGAGTCAAATGTAAAATAATCCCAGTTCAGCCCAAGAATACATACTCTTTCCTCTATGATCTTCTTATAGTTTACTTCCAAGTCTAAAGTTTAAATCCTTCATCCACTCTGAATATGATGTATGATAAAGGTTCTTTTTTATTCTTTTGAATGTAGATACTCTCTTTTCTAATACTTTATTGGCAAGACTGTCCTTCCCTATAGTGTACTTCTGGCACTCAAAGGTCCCAAGCTACAGCCATGGAGCCCAGTTCTTTAGCAGCAGATAATAATTGAATAGTTGTGGGGTCCTCTTTCCAGTAAGTTCAAACATCTTTGCCTGGGACACTCTCTTGAACCAAGTAAGCCATTTCATCAGTTGTCTTCATCCTGAAGACGAAGAGGCCCCCAAGGTCTGCAGCCATAATGCTGTTTGCATCTTCCCATGTTCCCACTCTGGTGGGGTGGGGGGGGTCAAACCACCAGGGATTCTTTATGACCTTTAACTAGAGTCTCAGCTGGTGATTGTTTAGATTCTGTCTGCCAAGGGATCTAATCTGAACTGGAGAACCTTCCAGGTTACCTGTGTTTACACATCGTCCTTCCTTTGGGTATTGATTTCATTCTATTATAGTTAAAAAAAAATACATGAAAAGATTTCAGTCATTTCCATTCCAACAGATTCCATTCCAAATGCCAAGCCTAACTATATAAAAGTTGAGTTGAATAAGTTTTGGATCTGGTTAGTTTTAGTGTGTGAAATTTTTATTTATTTACAAATTTTTACAATAAAGTTTCTAAAATTAAAAAAAAAACTACGTATTTTGCAACTTAGCATGTGAGCATTCCTTCAGAATATTCAACATGTGTCTAAGAAGAATATGTATCATGATGCAACCGGATACAACACTCTATCTGTTTAGCCCCTCTAGCCTGAGGACTCTTGAAATCTACCTTTGCAGGCAGTTTCCTTTTGGGGAAGTCTTTCATTACTATAAGTAGAACACAGATAGTGAAATAGTCTACTATTATTGTATTGCTTGTACTTATCTTTTCAAATGTGTCAATGTTTACTTTAAATACTTAGGGGCTCTCATGTTAAGTATATTTATAGTTTTTCTATCTTGTTGATTGGCTCATAACTATGTTGCTATCTCTGTTTTTCTCACACATGCAAAAACAACTTTCCTTTTGCCTCTACAAGTAAGTGAATATCTGTCTAATACAACTGCACATTTAATTAACTGTGTATCTCTCAGAAATCATTAGATATGAGTCATAAAAAAGATTTGAAATAAAAGCATGTACCCAAAGACTTGTAAAACTATTCTGAGCATAGCACTTATTGATACAAGTAAAATGAGTATTAATTTATAACCAGTTATTGAGAGATCAAAATAGAAGTGTATGCATGCATAGTTGTATAACAGTTATATCTCATGAAAACCACATTAATCTCTTAGCTCCTATATGAGAATTACAAAAGTAAACTATACAAACATGCACACATGTTTACTGCTTATATAGTGCATTTTTCTATACACATTTGTTTGTATATTTGATTACATATGTCCCGCGTATCATTGATTGACTTGTGTAACAACAATACTGAAGCACTCAGTTAAACAAAGTCTATAAGACAAAATTGGCTTGGTGGTTACTTTCTGAATGGAATATCTTGAATAGTTATCCTCAATTAGAAAATCCTGTATTTAAAACTTATTGAAATTATGATTTTGGAAATATTTGAAGGAGTGAGCAATAAATAATGTGTGCCCTCTCTACCAAAAAGCATTAGAATATAAAAGAAACAGATGCATTTATTTCTTCTTCAGTGGTTTAGACCTCTCTAAAAATACATAAAGGTAAAAATCTCCTTTCACCATTGTATCTCCTAGGAGAGCCAGGCTCACACCTTTCTCTTCTAAGACTTGGTTTGAAGCCAAAGGCCCCCGTCTCTGGGGTGTGTGGTTGCAGTAGGAAATTGCTCAAAGATGACTGCTATTTTTGACAACTTAAAAGCATCAAAGGAACCCCAAGCCTTAAGAAGTACTTTAGAAACTCTTCCGCTTCAAGGAGAAAAGAGGATAGTGGGCCAGCAGTGGGGTTTAAAGAGTGCTACAGGCTCTTGTTCTAAGATTGGGATGAACAGTGCAGTGGTTCCAGAGGCATGCTACCTGTAAGGCTGTAAGGTAGATAATAAATATGCTATCTGCAAGACCCTGTAGATAATAATCATGCTACTTGCAAGACTGATGGTGGACTATAAGCACTTACAGAAAACAGACTCAGCACCAGAACCTTGGGAGAAGCAGCCACGTTCCCTGCTGAAGGTAGCAGGGAAACACAGAGCCATGAGGTCATCTCAGTGTCCAGAGCAGCATTAGGAAACTGACCAGCTCTCCCCAGCAAGACGGACAGCAGAGACCACTACCAGTGTCATTAACAGAGGCCTCTCCCTGCCCTTCCAGAGCCCTACTAGCTCTGGAATCACATATACTCAGGGATTCAACATAACAAAAGCTGATATGTGACTTCTTACCTCTTTGAGGAGATTTGCAACTTGATTCTAGATGGTTTCAAAAAAAACAAATATATATTAGAGTTTACCCAATTTTCTGGAAAAGTTGATTCCATGATTATTCCCCAGGAAAGGCCTCTACTAGCCCCCTTTTTAAAAAAAAAAGAAAAGACCTATGTAATTATACATCAAAGAACCTATAGTAGTTTCACAAAGGCTTACCAAAATTTATAAATCTGAGATCATAGCCTGCACAACCACCACCATAACTCCCTTTGACTTACTTCAAGTCACCATATTCTACTTACTTTTTAATCTGTTTTCTCCTGTCTGAGCCAACTGCTAAGTACCAAGAGAGATGAAAGCACCTTGGCCACATCCCCAATGAAGAGAAGCTGGCTCTACAATCAAGTATATCTGTGGTGGAGTCTTAGATCTGCCACATGCAGACCTGGGGGCAGTTACTGTCCCACTTCAAGCCTATGTTTTTCCTCCAGTAGAAGGACTGTTACAGTTGATACACACTCCTAATCTGAAAAGCTCAAATTCTCCCAAATCTGAGTTTTCTGTGGATCCCAAATTTTCTCGAGAAGGAGAAAATTCTATAGCATTGCTTCCTGTAACAAATGATTTTTCCTATTACATAAAACTAATTGTAGGTGAGGTATGTAAGATATATATATATATATATATATATATATATATATATATATATGAAATAAAAATGAGGTATGTTTTTAGACTTGAATATCATCCCCAAGATATCTCATTATGCATATGCAAATATTCCTGAGATAACCAAGGACAGGATCCAGCTCTAAGCACCATGTCTGTCTCGATGTCAGAATAAGAAATGGTGGTTATGATCAACAATAGAAATCTAAAGTGCTAAAGACTGGGAATATGTAAGCAATGTGCATAATATTATGATGTGACTGTGTTTCCAAGTTAATTAGATCTGCTAACTGACTTGTGAGCTTTAAATAACCTCCTTTTACTATAACAAAGAAAAAGGAAAAATTCTAAGGATATATATATATATATATATATATATATATATATATATATATATATCATACAAGAGCTGGGACAACTTCAGATTTCAGACAAAAAAACTGATATAAAAAGTGCCCCAGCTATCATGTACTATTTTTAAAATAAGCATCATTTTCAAAGTATACTATGATTAAAAGATACTTGACTACTAGAGTTTTAGAAAACTTTTTCTCGTTGAAGAGGGAAAATCAAAACTTTATGGAATGATGCTGTGAAAATATTGACTGGAAAAGGCCTCTGCAACATTCAAGTAGAAGTGGCTCTTATTTAGGCATGGATTTTGTAACAAACTTAGGAACCCTTGGTCAATGTGTGTAATTCACAGTATACTGATAAGTACCAAATTATGACTTCTAGAGTGAGGGCCTCATTTGGAATGACTACCAATTCCCACAGGTATCATCTTCCACTACAGTCCTCCTTAAATGGGATAGCCAGAGCTAGCCCAAACCAACACATCTCCTATCCACAGAGTAAGCATTTAGAATAGTTAGTGTCTCCAAATAAGGCTGGTTACAAAGAGCCAAACAATTAATCCCAAGAGTACAAAGGGCTGGCAAATACATACTTTCTAGGAAACAAATTTGCAATAAATCAACTAAAACTACATCATGGTTAAGCAGACTCCAGTTTTCTTTAACCACATTCTGCTTCCACTGAGAAAAGATCCTGTGTGCCAGTGACTGTCGAGACCCCAGCCTGGCTGCATCTACTTCTCTATCAACCCCACTTCTGACTCTTGCTAGATCGCCTGACCATGGGGACTCTCAGGTTTTCACTGCATTTATTTAAAATCAGTCACCAAAAAAATAATGGTGATTTTTTTTCTGATTTCTTCATCTGTCAAACTACTACAGTCTCCATAATGCCTACTCTTAATGTTCAACTTTTCCAATGAGTAACATACACACTGTATGAATAAGAAGGAGTAGACCACCCATTTAATAACTTGCTTACCCATTTCATTCTTTTGGAAACTGAAGCTTTATACAAACGTTTTCAGAAGACCACAGAAAAATCAAAATAGTTTCTCTGCCAGCTCTTGAACCCAGGGCTACAGCTGGTCTATTTCACTGCATAAACTTCCAACTGACAAAATGGTGTTTTGGAAGGTAGCTTATAAATAAAAATAAATTTGATCACATCTCTCTGTGTTAATTATGAACACTGAATAATTTCTAGAAAACGAGATATTGGATGTAATATTAGCAAACAATCCCATAGTCATTCTACATGTTACACACTTAAAATAAACTATTTCTATGCCAAATAAAAAGGAATCATTCCAAGAAGAGATCTGCAGACAGTGGTAGTGATGACAGACAAAAATGAAAATATACTTCATAACACTCAGAGGCGCTCTCTCTCTCTCTCTCTCTCTCTCTCTCTCTCTCTCTCTCTCTTCATCCCTGTTTTGTTTTTTTCAAGACAGAATTTCTTTGTAGCCCTGGTGGCCCTGAAACTCACTGTGTAGACCAGGCTGGCCTTTAACTCACAGAGATCTACCTGCCTCTGCTTCCCAAGTGCTGGAATTAAAGGAATGTGCCACCACACCTAACACAAGGTTATCTCTAAGAGGAATTCTAAATGATGCATGCTTTATCCAATTAAAAGGTATTATTTTAAAACTCGGAGATAGATTCTGTCCTTCTCTCCATAATTTCAAGTAAGAGAATAAATAGTTTGTTTTTTTTTTTAAATAACTACCTTCAATATTGTCCATGTCTCTTTAGGTACTTCAGACAGAATGACACAAGGTCCCAAGAAAGACCCAGTAAGTAAAGGTACCTAATGCCAAGCCTGACAACCCAAGTTCAATCCCCAGGAGCCACATGGTGGAAGTAGAGAGCCAATTCTCACAACTTGTCCTCTGACCTCCAAACACACACTATAGCACACCTAGATTTACATACATCCTTGAAACATAGCTAGATGCATACAAACAAAATAAAGAAAAATGTACCAATAAAATTTTCAAGAAAGTCTTATTATTTTGCCAGATATCAACACTACATATTCATTGTTGCCAGGTCTCTTGTGTTCATTTTAATGGCATCTAGAACTAATATGATGAGTTTATGGTTTAATCAGGAAAACAAATGGTCAAAAAAACAAATCACAACATACTGCATTCTTTGCCTCTCACTGGGTCAGGCAGGCCAGAGCAATCCACTGCAGAATTCGGAATGGCGACCCTCCACCTGGAGCCAGTGCTATCACATTCTGTATATTCAAAGTGGTAATCTTTCTGCAAACAATCACAAAAACAAGCCTTTGTTAGAGCCAGTTCTAACTGGTGAGCTGAGTTGTCTCTATCGTCCCAAATGGCCTGTTTCCAAACTGTATCCTCTCCTAGAGTCTCATCCCTCTCCCACCCTACCCACAGCAGCATTCCCTTAATCCAAACTGTCCTGTGATGCAGAGTGAGCACGGAAGGACTGATGAGAAGAGGGCACTCCACACTACCTATCAGCTCAAGATGCTACAGCACGCTTCCCATATCTCCTTTGTGGGGTTTGGGAGCTAAGCAACTGACAGATATAAGGAAATGAATGGACTGAGGAAGTCAACTGCTGCCACTGTCTCGAGTGCTTGAAAGCCACCAGTCGTCTCCACTGGCCGAATCTCACTCTGCTTAAAACTTAACAGAAGGCATAATGACTAATCATTCAAACACCAGTAAACTGCTGGGACTTTCAAAAGCTGTTCTCTAAGGCTTAGTTCACACCCACCTCAGCAGAATGCTACCCTTCAAGATATTAAAATAGATCGCTTATTACAACTGACCGATTAAGATACACTTGTCTCTTCTCGTGGTGACTTCTTTTATATATATATGGAAAGTTTGAACTGGGGAACCAGAACAAAGTGTTACAGGGCCATTTCAACAATGATAGAAATTCCAAGTCTACCAGGTAACAGATTCATTTCAGTAGCCTAACCTTAGGGACTGGACCCAGAACCTCACACCTACAAGGCAAGCACTCTGCAACTGAGCTACATTCCTCCCTTACCCTGTTGATACAAGCCAGTGTTCTGAGTGTTAACTGCCTGCTTTTCCCACTGGTTAGCCTACCCTAGTATATCAAAGACAGGCAAGAATAGAACCACTAAGTAACATCATCCCAGGGAAACTGGGAATGAAGGACTATGGCTGCTAGTTGTTTTTCTCACAACACTCCCTCTTCTAGAATCTGTTTCAATCTCAATATGCTAAGAATTCCCCCAAGTCATCAGTTCCCATGCTAATCGTTTTTTTAAATTTCTCTCCCTTTGTTTGTTTCTCTCTCTCTTTCTTTGTTTTTCCTTCCTTCCTTCTTCCCTTCCTTCCTTTCTTTTTTATTGTAAGCAGTAAGAATAAGACGGCCTCACTTTTGACAGTCTCCCACCCCAAATTTTTAACAGAATGTTCCTAATTTCCCTAAACCTTCACCAACACTGTGGTTGTTTGAAAGAAAACTGTCCATAGATAGTGGCACTATTAGGAGGTGTTGCTTTGTTGAAGTTTGTTGGAGAAAGTGCATCACTGGGGAGCAGGTGGGGTTTGGGGGGCGGGGGGTGAGCCCAAGCCAGACCTGGTGGCTCACTAATTCTTTCTGTTGCCTATGAGTCCAGATACAGCACTCCCAGCTACCTCTTCCAGCACCATACTTGCCTGCATGCTGCCATGTTTCCCACCATGATACTAATGAGCTGTAGGCCAGCTCCAATAGGATGTTCTCCTCTGTAAGAGCTGCCATGGTCATTGTTCCTCTTCACAGCAAGAGAAACCCTAACTAAGACACCAAAATTGCTGTTGTTATTTCTAATGCTATCCAACCTATAGCAACTTACATATAGTATAAGGCAATGAAGTCATTTTCTGCTGTTACTTGTATTTTTTACTGAGAGTATTTTACATACCATTTCTACCAATAATCTTCTTAAGACAATCTAGGCTTTTTTTTTTTTTTTAATTCAAAATTTCTCCAGCTTTGGCCTATCACACAATTCCAAAGCCAACTCCCTACATTCAGGTTTTTGCTTAGCAGAACTTCTCAGGCCCAGATTGTCAGTAGTTTCCATGGCAGCATTAACAAATCACCATAGCAGTCAGGTATTTTCCCATAGCTCTGTAGGCATTACATCCCAGGACGGTATCATGGTTCTGACTAAATCAGGTGGACACAGTTCCGCCTTAACCATGGGTTGTATATGTCTAAGTATTGTTAAGAGTGTTGATTTTCGTAAATCATAAACGCAGCCTTTAACGTTGTAGAGTTTTCTCTTTAGTGGATGAACAACCTTTCTTGTCTTGTTTGCTCAGCTCTTGAATGAGAGCTGCCAGATTGTTCCCTTGTGAAAGCTGTCTGAAGCCCAGCCAGGCACCCCATCCTTAGATCAATGTTCCAAGCTTTCCATGAAGAAGCCATTATCAAAGAACTCTGCAAGTACAGCTGAAATTGTGGCTTCCACTTCAGGAGGTCTTGCTCTAATCACAACTGCCCCAGCTTAACTAAACACAGGACATTTGTGAATGAAAATTCCCGAAAAGAACCATACCTTTCACTGAACCTTTGCAAGCTGGTGGGAACTTGAAGGCCATGGGAAGGTAGGATATTGCAACTCAAGAACCAAATTTTCTTAAGGTATCTTTAACCCCTTAATAAGCACTTATCATCTTCCTCAGTATCTGACTCAACACCTAGGTAACTGTTTGGTAAATCCTTTGGAATATACAGACAGATGCCTAGTTTCCAGCCAACCAAAGGGCTAAAAATGCTGTTACATAGCATTCAAAGCCTATAACAGTGTTTACCCGGCTTTGTTGTAGCCTGACTGCCTAATGTTTCCAGCAATAAATCTTGAAAGTGCCCTGTTTTTATAACTTCCTTTGTCCTGATACTATAGAAGCTCCAACCAACTGTTAACACATTGGAACATAAAACTTGGGGTAACCTAAATATGTGTTCCTAGGACATGGCCACTCATACTTTTCTCCAGAAAAATACTATCTCATGTCCTCTGAGAGCTGTGTTCTTGTGTTAATGACTTCAACTTAATCAACTTCAGTGATCACCACATGACCCTGCTGCAAGTACTCCAGAGTATCCATTGACAATTATTCTGGAAGATTTTATCAGTTGTGATCCTATGAAAGTTGGTAACCACCTCCAGTAAATATTGAGCAAAAATCTTTATGATTGACAAAAAGGGGACTGTACCTATCTGAGGTTTCTGATTTATCATCCTGATTCAAGATTTGTGTGGTCTGACTTTATATAAGGTTTTAAATAAGTAGAATTATAGCTGAACACTAACTAGTACTGCTGAGCCTTTCTTCTGGCTAAGTAGCAGACAGTGTTTCATCCTTTTGGGGTTTGGCAGGGAGCCTTTTCTCCTATACACTGGTATTCAATATTAGGTCAATAAAAGCTTCTTCCCAAATGGCCTCTTTGCATACTTGCCTTTATCATGGGTAGAACATGCTAGGTAGTTATCCAAGGAGCAGACAATACCCTGGAATTTCATCCCAGGCAGCAACAGTGAGGAGTAAGGAGACCATAAAGAATTCCAGAGTCAAAAGGGGCTGAGTGTTCCTATACCCATAGCTCTAAGCTACACCTTTTGGAAACAACTCAAGAGCTCCAGAGAGTCCTGAAGAACTACAGAAAACAAACAAAGGCAGAAACCATGAGAAGCTAAGTCTGCAAGAGCCAAGAAGTCATTAAGAATCAAAGACTGGAACAGAGGCCGTGAATACTAGAGGTCTTGGTGGCTAGAAGAGTCTGAGAGACCTACTAAAGGTTGAAGAGTCAGGAAAGTGGAAGTTACTGGTTTCTTTGGAGACTCAGTTAGGTTATAGTGATGTTTTTCTGGGGCAGACAGATGAATGAATATTTTGCTAAAGCAGACACGTGAAAGAATGTTCTGCTGAAGCTGACACAGGTGCAAGAAAGTTTTGATACAGCAGACACATGAAAGGATCCATGATGTTTAGAAAGAATACATACATACATACATACATACACACACACATACTTATACACATACACACACACACACTCACACACACACAAAGTAGGAGTTCAAGCATTGGTTCAATTTGCTCTGCCTCATGATTTAATGTATGATGTCTGCCAAGTGGACCGAACTATAGCTGCTGATTCAAGTTTGGTGTTTGCTAGTGAACTGGACTGAGAACAACAAAGACTGAAGTTGCCCCCAAAGAACTATTTCTAAACAGGTCCACTTTCCCCATATCCTAATAACTTTTTTTTCAATCACCTCTGGTGGATCACGGGCTAGAGGGGAGGTTAAACCTTAATTAAAGTAGGTTGTGAAAGGTATACGCCTACACTCAGGCATAGTGAGAGTTAAGTGACTGCAACCTTGGCCAGTAGATATTGGTACTCTGAACCCAGAACAAACAGTTTCAGCTTGACCACGAAGAACAATTAGTCTCCAGCTCCGAAAGCTTGAAGCCATAAGCCTCTTTTTTTTTTTCCCAAGGCTTAGAGCTATAAGCCTCTGGACCCAGAAACTTGTCTTGTGAATCTCTGGAACTCAGGGAGGCCATCAACACCCAAGTTACTGCTTTCTTCTTGTCTCTCTACCACTTTTATATAGACAGAACAAAGGACTCTCCTGTCACATGGTGACAGTATTGCCAAGTCATAGTCTCTGAGGAAGCTGGAGGAGAAAATCTATCCCTACCTTTTTCCATCCTCTGTTGGCAGTCAGCATTCTTGGCTCCTGTCCGGATCACTCCAGTCCCTGCTTTGTGGTGACACTGCTTTCTCCTATGGCTGCTCTATCTCCAAAATTTATATATATATATATATATATATATATTGCCATGTAAGTCAACACTGTTCTAAGAATTTCTGAGAATCTTGTTTTTGTGTTTGTATTTTACTTGAGAAAGTATCTCTTCAGTCTCTGTGGGGGACAGCCTAGGCTGGTCAAGTATTTGCATAATGACTTTCAAGTTTCTCTGGTTCCCAGCTATTTGTATTCAGAGGACTTTCTTATTTCCATATCCCACTGAGAATATTCTGGCCTCTATTTGTAAAATTTAAGTTATTTCTTATTATCCTGGCAAAATAATGATGCTACGAAGTATGACTTGAATTTCAAATTCAGCACCGCCTTTGAATAAAACAGGTAGGCCTCTGACTGATTCGGGTTGCCTGTGAAATGAGAACAGAGGTAAGTACATAAAAGCAGGGTTTTGTTTTCCAACTCTAAACGTGGATGTCATATGCTAATTAATTTTCCTAAGATTATTTTATCCTATCTGCCATGTTGATGATACCCAGCAATTCCAAAGAGCTATCGATGCCATTGTCACCAAATTCTGAGGATGCCAGCAGGAAGCTATAATGTGTCTCTTTACAATTTAAAAATACTGAAATTCAAATCTATTTCATGCACAGGGCTGTACTTGGTGCTCAAGGATTTCAATTGCAGCCTAAACCAGATAGATTTTGTTTCAAACTCACCATTTCATAGAAACTCATAACAGTTTTAAGACTCCACTCCTCACATACATCAAATGATCTAAAAAGATAGTGTGGTATAGTAACATTATTGAAAATATGATATATACCCACCTAAACTCTATTCAGAGAACTAAATAATGAGAATCCTAGCACATAAATGTTCAGATTAATAGAAACCCCCATAGCACTAATTACTTAATACACACGGGTCACTTGAACCAGCTCTTCACTTCTAGGAACTGGGAAATGGCTCATAGGTTAAGAGTATAGCAGCTCACAACTCAAGTTCCAACAGATCCAACCCCTCTTCCAGCCTATTTGGGAATTAGACAGGGCATGTAGTACAAATAACAGATATATATTCATACGTACACACAAAAAAATATATATAAATATTAAAAAATAAAAACAAATGTCCGAGTGCCAAATGGTGATTTTTTAAAAGAGATAAAATCATTTCTTATGCAAATACAAAATTAATGCATGCAAAAGATTCATGACTAACTAGCAAGTCAAATTAGTAAAATATTGCTACCAGTGAAAGGAGAATTTCAGGGTCATATAAGAAAGCAAAAGGCATTTACTTATGCAAACATGGTAAATACCCAGAGGGAAACAGTCAATTGTATTCTAAAGACAAATGCGGTTTCATTTCTGGTTAGAAGATGCATTCATATTCCTGCTAGTTTCTTACAACTTGGTACTATAAAACCTTTCAGTGACAGTAGAAGGTACTGGCCTCTGAAAAACCTGATCACTCAAAAAGGTACACTTGTTAATCTGTCTGCCTATTTCAACGTTCTTCATAATTTTACCTGACAAGGGAAATTTTCTTGACAATTTTTCCAACCCTTTAGAGCTCCTGATAGTTTGTCACCACACTTATATGAGTCATAGCATCTGCTCATGAGCCAGTCTGCAAACCAAAACCTGGAACAAGAATCCAGGCCCACTGCAATGCTAAGGATGGGAATTACTTACACATGTCTGCAAACCACGGGATGCTGTAGCATGGAGACACTGTGCCCAGTACAGTAGAAAGCACTGGGATCCCTGGGAAATCTTACATTGCAACTGCACAGAAACCAGGTAACAACCCCAAAAGAAATAGAACATAGACTTATTCCTGGCCACAGGACACTTAAAAAAAAATAATCCTTCCATAGAAATTGGGACTTTCCACATATATATACCTTTCATGTGTCACAAATCAAGGTACAGGCTTAGAGCCTCAAATAAGTGCAAAATTTGTATCATGTTACATCGAAAATACAAAATGTCAGAATATACTCAATGAACATTTGATTCCCACAGCTTCTACCCAAACAAAGTCACCACAAAGAAGTCTCATGGTGCTCACTGTAAACTTTGGGTGTCATTGTTCAAAACTAGTTATAACATGTACAGTTTACATACAGACTACATATGTGATTTCAAATAAATCTTATATTAAAAAGATGTGAATGTATTGATAACATGTATGCATCATTTTGAAATTGCATGTGTCAGCCTTCAGCACCGTAATGAAGTGTAAGGTAACTAACTTATTTGTGTATATGTTGTGTGCATACAAGTATGTGCACCCACATGCTTACGCTGGAGGAGTACATCTGACATCTTCTCTCACTCTCTACCTTATTACTAGAAACAGGATCACTCTCTGACCTGAATGGCTTTGCCCTTTGGATAGGCTAACTAGCCAGTGAACTCCTGGGGTGCACTTCTCTCCATCTGCCAGTGTTGAAGTATCAAATATGCAGTCATGCAAAGCCTTTACCCAGATGCTCTTGCATTCACTACAAACATTCTTACCCACTGAGCCATTTCCCTATCCCAAGACAATTAAAGATTATTTGTATAATCTTTATTTAATATATAAAAAAAAATTCACTTTGGCCCATAGTGCTGTCTGATCTTTGGCACCATTGTCTTGGACCTCAGGTAAAGCAGCATGTCAGCATAGAACTGTATGGTGACACACCACATCAACAGGAAGCAATAGAGCAAGCAATAGAGAGAGAAGAGCGAAGGTTCCCCATCATCATCTTCAAAGGTGTAGCTCCAATAATTAAAAACTGCCATCCAGGCTCCACTTCCTAAAGGTTGCTCCACTCCTCAATGGCACCATCTTGGTGACCAAGCTTTTAACATACGGGCCTTGAAGAGACTCTAACATCTAAACTCAAGCAGACATCAACACATATCTTATATATCAGAGTTCTCAATCTTCCTAATGCTGTGACCCTTTAATACAGTCTCTCAAGTTATAGTGACCCCACCTACAAAATTATTTTACAGTTATTTCATAACTGTAATTTTGCTACTGTTATGAATTATAAATATCGGATATGTAGGCTATCTGATATGCAACCCCTAAAGGGGTCATAAGTCACAGGTTGAGAACCTTTGTCATATATAATATTTTATACAATAATCAATGTCACTTTAATATATATTTATATATAATATATATATGTAATACATACACTAGTTTTTACTACCTGATATTTAATTATTAAATAAGTATTATAATCTTAAAGGCTATATGGGAGATTTAAATTTTTTCTCTTCAATGAGATTATAATTTTGTCTGTATTCGAGATACATGCACACACACACACACACATGCACACATGAATGCTTGTGAATAAAGGTTCAAAGTGCAACTGCAGCACACAGATCAGTGTGTAGGTAAATACTCTATCTGGTCAAAATTACCTGTGAGAAGTCCCTTAACTTCCCAGAAGTTACAATGTTGTACCACTGCTCAAGAAATTCACAGAAGTGGTTTTCCTCAAGTATTCCATCAAACACCCATTCCTCAGAACTCAAATAACTTCGTTTTAGAAGTCAACATTTCTAGAAAGATAAGAATTTTTAATATTTAAAACTGCAATCAATAGAGTATGTTGACTGAGTTTGCAAAAAAAAAAAAAAAGCAAACTTGACTCCATGTTATCATGATTTCAGAGGCAAAGAACATTCCTGTGAGTTGAAGCAGCTTGAAAAGATATGGAGAAGAGGGCCTCACAGGAAAGTGTGCAAACATCCATTCCTTCATGAGTGCCTACCTTGAAAGTGCATATGAGCAGGATGTCAAACTGTATAATGTGAAATGCACTAGACTACAATGGGTTAACAGGTGGTGGTGTGAACCACAAATGACTGAACACAATGGGCACTGTGAGATTTGTTCCTATTAATGAAGAGCTTTGTTTCTTGAATTCTCTCTCTAGTCTCTAAAGCAATTTCAGAATTGCCTGTAAAGGATAAATATAATGCAGAGACCATACTTTCTAATTTGAAGTCAAAAAACAGCAAGGAGGTCATGGCAAGTGATCAAGGCACTTGCCAAACAAGCATGAGGATCAGAGTTAAGATCCCCAGTAACCACATGAAAGTCAGGCAGCCATGAGACAGGATCCCCAGGGGTTGGGGGGAAAGCCAGGTAGCTAGACTAGCCAATTTTTCAGCTCCCACTTGAAGGAGATCTTGCCCCAGTAAAACAAAGTGAAGAAAAATCAAGCAAGTCCCCTGGTGACAGCCTCTGATGTCCACCCACAAGCACACAAGTGCACACATACACACACACACACACACACACACACACACACATATACATATCACATACATATATTTAGATAGATGGATGGATGGATAGATAGATAGATAGATAGATAGATAGATAGATAGATAGATGATAGATAGATAGAAGCAATTCTCAGGCTTCCAAGTCAAAATCAATACTTGAAGAAACAGAAGAGATGGGAAAAAAAGAAATGAGTGTAATTTATTTTCTCTACTCTGTTTTTTTCATATAAAGTTCATTATCTGAATTTTTATGCAAAGCATTGGGATCGTCATTGTTTTAGCTTGATGCTACTCCCAAAGAACCCCTGGGTGAAAGTACTCAGTGAGCACCTGAGTGAGACAGTAAAAGGGAGAAAATCTGAGCCCATCTCAATATAGGGCCCATCTCAAGTACCTCAACTCCAGCTCAGATGAGTGAGCAGACCTCAGGTTACCAGGCAGAAAGGCCAAAGGCATACCAGCGTTTAATGCTTACACGAGAGTAGTTCCATCAGTCTGCACTATCAAGATGAGCTCAGATGTACCATTCAGAAATATTTATTTTCAGATTTTTCTTTTATAAAAGGAACATGATGTTACCATAGAAACCCACTGCTAAGTAAAGTAACATATATCTGATCTATTTAGGACACATCCTTTTCATTTGTGGATACTGCATTTTTTTTTTTTTTTTTTAGAAAATATTTTCAAAAGTTCATGCTTTAAACCTGACTCTGATGTCTGCTTTGTTAAATGAGTCTCTAGAAGTACACGGTTATTTTTCTTTTAATTCAAGACAGCTTTATTGAGCATCTCAAATGTGCCCTGTATAGATGACAGAGATACAATCGGGGGAAAAAAAGATTGTCAAGCAACTGATCTCCTGGGGCTCATATTTTGATGTGAAGGGAAGTGCATGGGGTTCCTTTCTTGGCAAGACCCAGCTTGCATGATGTCCCTCCTTTGGTCCATTTAGTGAGGAGACTGGGCAGTGGAGGGGACAGATCTCAATTCCAGTCTTAAATCACTAACAGTAAGATCCTAAATGACCCAACAAACCTAAGCTCCCCTTAAGCCATGGGAAGCAAAAGCTATGCTTCACTCGTTACAGGCCTTATCCTACATTTTCACTGGTCCTGATGAAGGGAAGCCAACCATTTTCAGTAGCTGTGTGCCGCCAGGGAAATTTTCAAAAGATGGATGTTTGAAAACAAGACCACCCATGAGGAAACTCAAGTCTAAAGGAGCTATTTTAAGTTGTGTCTAGCCACCGGTTTGTTCAATTTCCTCAAGAAGTTGATAGCTAGATTATGTATAATAATGAATAACCTTCATAGTACAAGAAAACAAACCTATATATGTGTGTTTAAAAAAAAAAAAAAGACCTAAGGTCTGGGCAAATGGCTCTGCAGTTAAGAGTACTGCTGTTCTTGCAGGAGACACTGTTTTGGTCCCCAGCACCCACAGAGTGGTTCACAGTCACCTGTAATTCCAATTCCAACAGATCTGATGCTCTTTTCTGGCCTCTATGAGCACCAGACATGCACCTGGCAAACATCTATAAATGTAGCCAGATATTTACATAAAATAAAAATAAATAACACTTTAGTGTAAGAAATACCCTTAAACTATGCTATCTAATTGCATCTGACTAACTTATTTGTGTCTCCTCCACACACCTGTAGAAGAATAAATACACTTCTAAAGGGAATTCAATAGAATAAATGAACAGAAATACTGTAAGAAAAAAAAGTGGAAATGGCAATAAACAAAGGTGTCAACAAATATTTTGGAAGAAGCATTAGGTGAGCTCTAACTGACTCCATCAACGCAAGAAATTCTACATGATGTGTGAGGATGAGAAGGCTGAATCCTCAGAACGGAGAGCATCAGATACCACAGGAATCAGATGTGCGTAATAGACCTAAAATCAGAAGCAGATTGAAAATCTGCTTAAGAATGTAGGCTCCACAGTGTTCCCTCCACAGTCAGGCAAGATGGTAGGGCGGGGAAGGAAAAGAAGATATTTCCACTCAAGATACAGAACTACTGAGGTCAGAGATGCAGACAACAGTATAACAGAAGGCAAGGGCATTATCCTGAATCTGTGTTCCACCACAGGGCCACTTTCCCTGCCCTGATGCACAAGTCCAGATAAATGCAACATCAGTGTGGTTTCCCCACAAGTCGCCATCACGGAGCCTGTCTGGGAGAGCCACCTTCCGGCTGTTGGAGGAGCCTGTCTGGGAGAGCCACCTTCCGGCTGTTGGAGTACCTTTAAGAGTCCTCACACCCCATACTGGCTTTCCCCACAGTGCAGTTGATCAGCACACCTGCTTGTCTTGATTGAGATTAGCTGGAATGTAATTTTACCTACAAGTTAAAGAGTATTATCAATAATAACAACATTGACAACGTTTTCAGAACCCTATCTCAAAAAAAACAGCCTACTTTTCCCAGTAGAATTTATTCATACAATGGTCCTGCATGAAAGCGAGAGCATCCTCGCTGTCACTGCCTCATTTCAGTCACCCTTCCTGCCACCTGGACGGCCATCACCAGCAGCTTAAGTGGCCTCCCTGCTTTAGCTCCAAAACTGCCACACTCAACGCTCAGATGCACAGCAAGCATCTCATTATATATATCATCTGTGCTCAAATCCAGCAATGAGTTTCCAGTGGCCTGAGGCTAAATCCCTAATCAGCGTGACACAGTGGGCATTTTTCTTCTTCATTTTCTGTCGTCTCCAACCTTAATTTCTAAGCCTTTTCTGCATATGAAGCACTAAAACTGCAGGAGGGTACATTATACTCCTTGCCCGAAGGTCTGAGCATGAGAATTTTTCTCTGCCTATAACTTACATTAGCACATGGAACTCTTATATAAAAGCAAATCACTGTGTAACAGGATCCACTCCTGCCATTAATAGGATCAAGGACAAGAGTATAAACTGAGGAGCCCCCACCTCTCCTTTCCTTCCTTCCTTTCCTCTCTGCTTCTCTTCCTGTGTTGGGGATCAAACCCAAGAACCTTGCACATACTTGTCAAGTGTCTACCATTAAGCTGGCCCCGTGGTCACTGCCCCTTCCTACCCTATTCCTATCCCATAGCTTGTGGTGACACTGTAACTGTCCTGTCCACAATGTCTATATTCAAGAGAATGAAACTTGGAAAAGACCATAGAGGCCTTGGTGGCAATTTCTTCTCTTATACTATCCAGTTTGTCTCCCTCCACCCCTCCCAGTTCCACCACCCCAACTCCCTTCTCCCCCAGATCCACCCCTCCTCTGTTTCCATTCAGAATGAGGCAGGCCTCTCAGGAATATGAACCAAACACAGCTTAACAAAGCCAATTAGCTCTGCTAGTTAGAGCATGGTGCCAATATTTGAACTTGTAATTCCAAAGTCTCATTCTCCAAAACATGTTATTAAGAGGAACATGACATGAGAGGGGTAACACAAACTACAAGGGAGGGAGAAGGACCCCTACAGAGAAAGATCTAAGTGCAGCAGCCTACAGTGAGGACTCTGCAGGGCCCATCTGCATCAGCTGGGAGTTGATGGTTAAGATTGTCTGTGTGTATGTGTGTGCATATATATATGTACATGTGGGTGTCTATGTGTGTGTATGTGTGTATATGTGTGTGCATGCACATGTGCATGTGTGTGTGCCTCTGTGTGTGTGTGCCTTTGTGTGTGTGTATCTATATATGTCTGCCTGTGTGTTTCTGTGCATATATATATATATATATATATATATAGTGTCTATCTGTGTATGTCTGCCTGTGTATTTCTGTGCATATATATATATATATGTGTGTGTGTGTGTGTGTGTGTGTGTGCCTGTGTGTGTATGTATGTATGTGTGCCTATGTGTGTGTGAGTGCCTTTGTGTGTATCTGTATATGTCTGCCTGTGTATTTCTGTGCATATATACATACATACATGTGTGTGTCTGTGTGTGTATGTATGTATGTATGCCTATGTGTGCACCTCTGTGTTTGCCTCTGTATGTGCAATGAGTATGTGGAAAAGAGCAAAGAAATGCATGTTGAAAGATTAATGAGGGCAATCAGGCTGCAACATCTGTCACCCCACTGACTGCCAGGTACGAGGAAGCTAATCTGGTTGACACGGCATTTGGTCAGATAAGACACCTTCTCCAATAGACAAGGACTCTTTTGTGGTTGAAAGTATAGGAGGTGAGCTTCCCCACTGGAGCCTCCAAACAAGCTCTTGAGATCAAAAGCAGGTAACTGAGCAATAAATATAATGATGTTAGTGACCTTTGTAGAACTCTGTGTTTTCAAATGTACTTTCTCTGCGTTTATGTGGGGAAAACATATGAACTATTCCTATTTCTCCTAACTACAATTAAAGTACGTGGTAGGAGATGCAAGGATACCACTGAAAAATGATCCCACAGCCACTATTAACTCCTCAGCCTAAATCGGTTTCTCTGATGGGTGTAAATCATCTAGCTAGGCTAGGTCATAGGACACAAGTCATAGGAAACAGGTCAGCAAGGTCTATGGAAGCCTGTGAATTTAAGTCGTGTCCAGGCACCCAGATACAAGGATTCTGCTACAAGTAGATAAACACTGGGGTAATAGAATGGGAGGAAAGAGAAAAGGGGCGTGAAGGAGCTTGGACAAGATGTTTTGCTGACTCCACAACCTGGCTCCTGAAGGGACAACTGCACATTTGAATTCAGCCAAGCACTGGCGGAACTCAGATGGAAAGGATTTATAAAAAACGCAATTTAAATTCCAAAGCTAATTCTTGTCAGTGCTATGAACTTGAAACTGAGCTTCACTTATCAAGAGCTTATAGAGAAATAGCATACATGATTAAAAGGCTCTGAATAGCTTAGCATGCTAAACCAGGTTTAGTTTGCAGATGTAGTGATCTAAATTAAAAAAAAAAAAAAAACAGATAT
Organism: Arvicanthis niloticus; assembly: GCF_011762505.2. Classification (NCBI taxonomy): domain Eukaryota; kingdom Metazoa; phylum Chordata; class Mammalia; order Rodentia; family Muridae; genus Arvicanthis; species Arvicanthis niloticus. The sequence goes on along the minus strand of NC_047672.1, from coordinate 62,556,707 downwards.
TTTATGTTCTTTTTCATTTAACTGGCCCAAGCAGAATCTCCCAAGTTAATAAACTTTTGTTTTTGTTTTTAAAGACAAGTACAATCTATCCAGTATCTCTCAAAAACACTTCCAGGTGGGGGAGATGGGCTACTCAAAAGTTCCATAAAAAGGCATCTTTCTAATCAGAAACTTTCTAATTAGTAAATGTTTGTTATCCTGTGTGCTTGGCACCCCCTTTGCATTTCTTCATGTAAAAGTGTGTCTCCTCATCTCTTTACACTTTGGGGGTTTGTTCTAAGATTCTACACAGTTCTAACGGGACAATTAATCACAGAAATGAAACCCTTGGCCAGGTTCTAAGGTGAACATGTTCCCTGACCAATTATAATGAATTAGTCACCAGCCCAGGTGAAGGAAGCCTGGGACACCTTCAGTCCAAAATGCTGACGTCAGAGCACAAAACAACAACAGAAAAGCAGCAAAGCAAGTCAGAACTTGGAAACAACTGAGGTGACTGTGAGTCTCCCGACTTCCTGACTCAGCTGAGGGTGACCAGGTCTGGGAATCCAAGCTCAGTGTAGGCTGGACCCCCGACCTCCCCACCCCAGAGAAGCCTATTTCCCTAGCTCAAAGATCAAGGAAAGGAGCCCTTTGGGAGGGAGAGCAATGTTTATGGAAGGAGAAGCCCGAGTACCATTTCCTGTTTTCTTTCTCTTCCAGCCCAGCCCCAAGGCCAGCACTAGTTTCGGAAGTGCATCCACGCCACCCAGGAAACAGAAACACATGAGATCCAGAGAGAAATCTTGTCTAAAGGGATGAAGGAACTAGAACAGTGTATCCTGCATGCAGGCTGTGGGAGAAAGTCTTGTTCGGTTTTTCTCCCTTCATTCTCTTTCACTTAGATCAGTCTGGTAAAATCACACCACAGTCAGCAGGCTGGAACTATAGCCATCCTTTCTCTGAACAAAGGGAAAGCAAAATCAATGGGAAAAAACTGCGAAAAGACATGTGCGAGAGAATCTCGCTACTATGTACATGAACAAACACAAGTCCCAGGCTGCAGTGATTTGGATGAGGATAGACCCAGGCTGCAGTGATTTGGATGAGGATAGACCAAGAGGTCCCAGGCTGCAGTGATTTGGATGAGGATAGACCCAGAGGCCCCAGGCTGCAGTGATTTGGATGAGGATAGACCCAGAGGCTCCAGGTTGCAGTGATTTGGATGAGGATAGACCCAGAGGCCCCAGGCTGCAGTGATTTGGATGAGGATAGACCCAGAGGCCCCAGGCTGCAGTGATTTGGATGAGGATAGACCCAGAGGCTCCAGGTTGCAGTGATTTGGATGAGGATAGACCCAGAGGCCCCAGGCTGCAGTGATTTGGATGAGGATAGACCCAGAGGCCCCAGGCTGCAGTGATTTGGATGAGGATAGACCCAGAGGTCCCAGGCTGCAGTGATTTGGATGAGGATAGACCCAGAGGCCCCAGGCTGCAGTGATTTGGATGAGGATAGACCCAGAGGCTCCTAGGCTTTCGTACTTGGTCTCCAGTTGGTGGACCTGTGTGGGGAGAATTAGGAGGTATTCACTGGGAATGGATTTTGAGCGTTCTTTCTTTCTTTTTTTTAAAATTGGATATTTTATTTATATTTCAGATGTTATCCCCTTTCCCCAGCCCCCCAACACCCAGAAACCCTTTTCCCATTCCCCCCTCCTCCTGCCTCTATGAGAATGTGCCCCACTCACCCATTGCCCCTCCCAACCCTCGAATTCCCCCACACTGGGGCATCCAGCCTTCATGGGACCAAGGACTTCCTCTCCCACCTATGCCCTGCAATGCCATCCTCCCCTACCTATACAGCTGGAGCCATGGGTCCTTTCCTATGTGCTCCCAGGCTGGTGGTTTAGACCCTGAGAGCTCTGGTTGGTTGGTATTGTTGCTCTCCCCATGGGGCTGCAAACCCCTTCAGCTCCTTCAGTCTTCTCTCTCACTCCTCCATTGGGAACACCATGATCAGTTCAATGGTTAGCTCTAAGCATCCACCTCTGTATATGTCAGGTTCTAGCAGACCTCTAAGGAGACAGGTATATCAGGCTCCTGTCTTTGAGTTTTCAAAAGCTCACACCATTCCCAGTCTCTCTCTCTCTCTCTCTCTCTCTCTCTCTCTCTCTCTCTCTCTCTCTCTCTCTCTCTCTCCCTTTCCCCTCTCTCCTTCCCCTCTCCCTCTCTCTCTGTCCTTCATGTTTGTAGATCAAGTCATAAACTCTTGGCTACTGCTCCAGCTCTCCATCTGCATGCTTGCCTGTCACCATGCTCTCCACCACAATGGTTATAAACATACCCTCTGAAACTAGAAGCTCCAAATAAACCCTTCTATAAGTTACCTAGGTCATAAAGTCTTCTCACAGTGATGGAAAGAGTAACTAAAACATAGGCTCTCCTTCAAGTTTTCTGGGTAAAGTAGCATAACTAGCATGTGGAGAAGTGAGCAACCACATGAACCCCAAACTCTGAGGGCTACTCAGAAAGGACAGACAACACGTTCATGCCCAGAAACAAACAAACAAACAAAAAACCTACACTTTTAAAAAACTGACACTAGAATTTTCAGCACAGAAGACAAAACATGTGGTTAGAACCTGACCACATCCATTGCATGGGAACAAAAACAAAACAAAAAACCAAGCAAGTCAACATGACAAGGGACATTACAGGATTCGGTCTCACTACACAACATTTAATATGCCCAGAACACAATCCTAAGTTATCTGAAAGACAAAGAAGAAACACAATTGGACTCAAGAGAAAAGACAACCAACATCTAACACCACCAAAATAGCAAGGGCATTAGAATTCTCAAAGGAAGTGCTTCAAGCTACTATTGTAATTACCCCCCACGAGACAAGGTATCCTAGTATCTGAGGTCTCAGGACTGCTCCGTATCTCAGCCCACTCTGGGCTATCCAATTAGTACACTGCTTTTAAGCTGGAGTCACCCGCAACTGAGGGCTCCACCAGATGCACATGGATTCTACAAAGTCAATTCTCATTCACGAATGTCTCAGACTCCACACCAGGTTATGATCACACTGAAGGAGAACGGCCGCCACCCACTGTTCACATTCACCAGGCAGAGCGCTAATGTCTTCAAAGAATCTCCGTGCTGGCCCACTTCTGTGAGGCAGAGATTTTATGGATTAAGAAATGAAAAAAGATTCCAACAGTTTCCCAAGGTCCTGCACGTGATCCACAGTGCATCCAGAATTAGAACTTATGCCTGTCTGTCTGTCTGTCTGTCTGTCTGTAAAGCACATTCTCATAACCACTCATTTATTTTTTTACACTCGAGAACTAAAGCTTAGCTCTTAAAACTCTATAACCCAAAGTCAGAATAAAGACAGAAGCCTACTCTTAACTTCACAGGAAGCAGAATTTGGCCAGCAATAGCCCACCCTACATAATCTCTCCTCATGCTTCCTCTCAGCACTCCATCCCCTTGTTCCTAAGAAATAAATAAGCTCAAAATGAGTTTAAAAGGAAACCATGAGTTATTTGTCAAAACAGCTTCATTTTCTACCACAGCATCCTAATTACTCAGCTTTGTCTCTTTTCTTGATATGCTGGTTTCACAGTAACCTTTAATGTTTGCCTTTGCAGTCGAAAAACAATACTTACTCAGTATGAAGAATTTAGAAAATAAGGGGACATACAAATACAATAAATCTCTCTCATAATCCCATCAACCCAAAATAACCAGTTAGCACTTCATTTCTCAAAGCATATTTATTTTAGAAAATTAGATGTTTTCTATGTCAAGCCTTTATTGTGCTAGTAATATCTGTTTGCTTTAGATAAATAAGAAAACACAGATAAAGATGGATTTCCTTTCTACAGCTTTGTCTTGATCCATACGTCTAAACAATGGAGGACATGGCCATACCTCATAAGAAAATTAAGCACTGATCTCAGTTAAGGTAACAAAGCTATGTATACTTCAGAATGAAGGAAATTATAATGACTGTTTGCCAGAGTCTTCTGCTTACAGTTATGGATGCATTCCCTTTGTGAGACAAGTGAAAAAGATTTCCATGTGCTCACACAGATCTCAAAGATCCATTCAGTAACACGAAGCATACAGATTGATGTAAGAGTGTCCCTTATCGCCAGAGTCAGCATCTTTATTCCTCCTATCAGGTACCTTAGGAAAGCTAACTGATACCTCTGATACCTGCCAGCTTTGTGGGGTTTTGTTGTTGCTGCTGCTGCTGCTGTTGGTGTTTATCTATAATGAATATAATTATAATATATTATAGTTATATTATATAATTATATTACATAATTATATAATATTCTCTAGCTATTGTACAGGGCTGTAACAATAGTTAAACTAACTTACTCACTATTCAAACATGAAATGGCTAGTCCTCCCCAAGTATAGTGATACTTAGGACTGTGTGTCAACCAACTGTTGTATCCTTGGCTTTGCCACTACACTGACACTCAGCAATAGAGTCACTGCAGTCTGTGAGCACATCTCACATATATTTTGTGATTTCATTCTCATGTGATATATTTGATTCACCACGTGAAGCAGATGTAACTATACCTCTGAGATGCACAATATATATATATATATATATATATATATATATATATATATATATATATTAAAAAAAACCTTGTCGTGATGTATACAGAACAGCATGACAGTGGGACAATAGGCTTAACAGCAGGCTAACTTTATGGTCTCTTGCTTTCATTTCAGGTGACTTGTTTGAATCATGAGAATTGACCATTACCTTCACTGCATTGCTCATAGTACTGGAGGGAGAAAAAGTAGACATAATCGTGCAGCAAAGAACACCAAAGTTAGTGTGCTCACAGGGTGTCCTGTCACACAAGGCAATGCTATCAGAGAGGGCTGAAATGGAAGTTCTATTAGCATAGGATTTCAGAAGCTACAACAAAACCATGTGGTGCACTTTGGAGGACTAGCAACCAGCAACTGTCCCCCAAACATTTCTAAATAACCTTGAGAGACAAGATTTAACCACAGGGGACAGAAATCATGAGTGCAACCTAGTGGGCTGAAAGGAAGCTTATATACATATTTATAAATTAGAACTCAAATCACTTATATATATATTCTAGAACTCAATTCACAAACCATATGATTTGTAAAAGCATGGTCAGATGCTAAATTATTGGATGTCACAAGGACAAACCCAGATAGGAAGATGGGAAATGGTTACTCAGTGGAAAGAGTCTCCAGCCAGTAGGAATATGCTCTACAGTGCAGTAAGGTAACAACCACAGGTCAACACGATGCATGATGTGTCTCTAAAGAGCAAGGAGAGAAGATTTAGAGTATTCTCTCCTTAGTGAGCTGCAGATTAAGACAGAAAATTTAGAAAAATCTTGATAGTTCAGGTAAAAGCAAACAGTTGGTCTTTTGCAGAAATATTAAAAAAGAAATTGTATAAAATTGATGCAGATACATCTAATTCATTGCAAAAATTACTGTACACTTAACACAGTGGTTGTTTCTCCCAGTACCCCACAAGGGTAGTAAATGTTTGCCATATTTCATAATAAATGGTGCCTCTATAGCATAGAAAAGACACTACTGTGAACAATCTGGGGCTCAAGGTTCCTGAGCTCTACCAACATGTGTGAGGCACAGCTAAACGTGAACACTAGCATGCATATAATCCTATCTTCACCTTCTTCCCACTAATGGCATGCTACATGATATGAGCGTTTCACAGTGTGGTTACTGTCTTTTAGTAATCAGGCAGTAAGAATTGTCTACCTTAGGTAAACTGCACCTCGATCTGATCCTGCATCTTCCCCTATCAATTCACTTTCTCATTCTCACCAAAGGAATCTGAAAGTTAACAGTAGTTCAAGCTCGTTGTTTAAGTCCAGTCCCTTTACCCTTTTTTTTTCAACAAAGAGCCTTGCATCTTACATCTAACCTCACAGGAAAATGAAATTTCTACCATCACATTGTTCCTCAAGTTGCCTCTCTTCTCTGTGTGTCTCCTATATGAGCTTCTGTATTTGCATATTTACATGCTCGCCTCCTCGTGAATCTACCCTTCCAGTCTCCAAAATGAGCATCTCTCTGTGTTCTTCAAATATCCTAGCATCATAATTATTCCACAAACCATTATGCTTCTCCCTTGCCCCTTAAATTCTTCTCTTTTATCTGGCTTTCCCCTACCAAATAAATGATTAATGTCTCTCCCATTAGCAAAAGAAAAATTAAGTCCATTGACCCTGTGCGTTAGCAATTCAACACATCCATCTCCAATCTCATTTGCTCTGAGGGAAACAGCTGACCTCTCTGAACTGTGTCATTTTGCTTTCTGGATTCTGGTTGTATAAATCCAAAGGGAGACACTAGTAGCAAAGTGGAGTAAGGAATGTATGTCCCTTTTACCTTCCATGGCCACTGAGATTCCAGAACTCCATACCCCACCCTTGTCCCTTGTCCCTAGGTCTATATATGCTAGGACATTAGTACATACTGTATGAAGCAAAACTTCCCATGCAAGTAATGTGCTTCTAGCCAAGGCACTAAGGCAAACTCATGTCTCTGACTGGTTCCTGTCCCCTTCTTTCCAGCTATGATCCCTAAAAGTCATCTCCCTATCATGACAAAGTTACACCCTAAGTCACTGTACTCTGGCTTCAGTCCTTGCACAGAGCTCTTTCCAGTGGCTTCTTCTGAAACATTTATAATTTGACTCTTACAACCTCCCAGCTCTACCTATGTGAGTTCCACCCATAACGTGTTTCTAGCTGTTTGGAGCCTTCTACCTCGTCTTCACTTCTGACAGCTGAGCCCTTACACCCTGTTAAGCTTCAACTGAGGAAGCATACTCTCTTGAGATTATTTCCCCCACTCTCCTATCCTCTACCAACCAGAACTAATTATTCCTCATTTACCCCCAGCTGCTGAAGATAACTCTTCCACACATCACCTTACACTGTTGATGTGATTTATACCACAGTCCTACCAAATGACTCTCTTTCATAGCATGATAATAGCAGATCTCCAGAAAACAAATCTGGGAACAAAAACTTGATCATTGGGTACTAGAAGTGCAATTCTGAGGAAGCAGAAGAGAGGCTGGAAAGGGAAAATTAATCCTAATAGAGTGTGTTCACAAACTGTCCACAGCTGCAAAGATGTCAGAGCAGTGCTTGAAAGCTATTGGGTCCTTATAGCCATTTTGAAAATAGGAAAATGGAACAATTTGGCCACTAACTACTCCTTTCTCCTTGTTCAAAGTTTGTTCACATCAGATGAGCAATCTAATAGTAATTAGAGAAAGACTTTCCAAGGGATAGTTATTTTAACTTGAGAATAGCATAGCACCATGATGGGAAAATGCACACCATGATAAAAACTACAACTAAGGCATGGGGACATCTTTAAAGAAAAAATGAGGAGCACTATCTAAAATATTGGAACACAACAATCCTTAGCCACAGAAGTTATAACAAATGGCATATAAGACTAACCAGTATAATAGTAACCAGTTAGGCAAACATCAGTATAGAAGTGTTAGTGCATAAAGCACAATCTTTGTGAAAATCCTTTTGTGGCAGTCTTTGTGAAAAGCTGTGCTTCTGGCGGTTCTTTGAGGATAGTTGGTGTTATTAGGCAAAACACAGTCCTGCTTCCCGGACCTCTTGGCTTGTTTTTGTCATTATGCTTGGCACAGAAATTGTATTTTGATTCTCACAACTTTCACAGGATGTTGCCTCCTCCTCCGTTCCCTGAATTTACAAGGCAGGAATATAGTTGTTGGACACCCCCGAGCCGTGGTGTTGACGGGTATGAAGGTGCTACTGTGTTCATCATTAAAGCCAACACAGGATTGTGCCTGCAGTATCAAGCACTGCCAGTGTAGGAGGCAGCAGTCGTCAGACAAGAGAAGCATATGGGTCTGAGGTGACACATCAACTGTGCATGCCTCCAGAACCCAGAACATTTGTTTTTTTACTATAATCATAAGCACTTAGTGAAGACTTACAAGCTTATTAGAGGAGGGGGAGTGTACACCTTTGTCTGATGAGTTATATCCAAGTGATGGAGTTCTGGAATCTCCTGGTGAGCAGTCACATGTAACACCAGTGTCTTAGGTGGGGCCATGTTGTGGCTTACCTAGGACTTGTGAGTCTTTGCAATACAAAACTTAGAAGGAAGGAATCCAGGCATTACAAACAGGTATAGAGTTTTCATGCTACTTCCTTTTCAGAAGGACAGAAGCTTTAGACTCAAAGCTAAGACAGTCTGTTTCCCAGCCACCATTTCCCAGTCATCTGTATGGGACCATTCTCTGTGTCATGACTGCCTCTACATAAACAATCAAGATTAACTTTATAGTTAATAAAGGGAGTTGTTTTTTGCCATTCCACCAAAATTATTTGTTGTAGCAGGGATGTTACAGAATTAAATAACTCCTAGGAATCTTTTGAGATGAAATTCTAAAAATTCTTTAAAAATTAATAATCAAGTGTTCGTATCTGAAACCAATATAACCATTTTTTTTGTAAAACTAAAAGATTCCAATATTATATCTGTATTCACACTTATGACTCCTCCTACCCACTAAAGATCCTAGATTTACATCACTTACATCTTAGTAATCCCCAAATTATCATTTCTGCTGATAACTTTGGGACAATCTGGACAAAAGAATAAAAATAAATACTAAGCCTAAAACCACATGGGTCAAAATGATCTTGTCAAAGTAAGGCAACAGAGTCAATGGTTCACCATTTCAGTGTCAAGGCCTATGTCTACAACCTGAATTCAGAAACCATCAGGTCTAGGAGAATCCTCGCTAATCATGGGTAAAAACATACATGCAAGTGATGTTCACAACCAGGGCTTACAGCTGTAAATATCCAAGGCTTCTTTTTCTAGCACAGACTGAAAGATTCAGCACAAGGGCAATCAAAGCAAATATTTAAGGAAGGAGGATTTTAACATAAATGTTAAGGGAAAGATTTACTTTAGAGTTTAATTTCCGATGTTTTCCACAATCATCTGTGAGTCAAATACCTGATAATAAATGTAAATATAGGCTGTTACTGAAATATCGGAAGGCCTATTAAAACAACATATAATCCACTGGTCTGATGGACCCTCCTTCGGGACACTTGGGCTATCCAGCATCAGAACCCAGTAACACAGCCACGAACACAGACATCGCTGTTCACTTCTCTCAGAAATGGGGGCATCTTAGGTGCTTATCCTAAGCCAGTGGGTAGTTATAATAAATATGACAGAGTTATGACACAGAGGATGGTCCCATACAAATGGCTGGGAAACAGAGCATTTTAGCTTTGGATGTGAAGCTTCTGTCCTTCTGAAAAGGAAGTAGCAGGAAACACTAAGCCAATTGGCAGTGCTTGGATTCCTTCTAAGTTTTGTATTGCAAAGACTCACAGGACTTAGAGCTAGCTGCAGCATGGCCCCACCTAAGGCACTGGTGCTACATGCAACTGTTTACCAGGATATTTCAGAACCTCCTCAAGGGTGTGACTTAAACAACAGTAACTCACATCTCACAGTTTGGGACCCAGGCCATCCAAATTCAAGGTGCTACCTATTTGGTGCCTGGTTAATCTGTTCCTGGCTTACAGACATTTGTTTTTTGGCTTTTTGTTGTTGGTGGTGGTAAGGGGGGTTGTTTTGTTTTGTTTTGGTTTTGGTTTATTTTGTTTATTTCTTGATGTGGCTTTGCTCCAATGCACATACAGCAGAGAGGGAGATAGTATTATAAGGTCAACCATGTCAGTGTAAGGGCCCTTCTGTGTTAGCCTTATCTTGCCCTAATTATGTTCCAAAGGCCCCAGCTCCAAATGCTAAGACCAAGGCATAATTTGTAAATTTGGGATGGACACACTCTCTCCCTCACAGTGCTAACTCCATTCTACTAGAAGAAAGAGATTAAGGCTAAGAGTTCCAAAGCTTCCTCTATAAGTTCCTAAGCAAACTATTATCTTCCCTGTTATCAACTTCTAATCAAAGGAGAGGACACTGAGGGATGGGTAAGATAGTCCTGTCAGCTAAGTGTGTGCTGCATGACCACGAGGACCTGAGTTTGCTCTCCATATTTCTCACTAAAAGAAAAAAAAAATCAGCAGTATTGATGCATGCTTCTAATCCCAGCACCAGGGAAGAGAACCCAGAGCATCCCTAGGGCTTACTGGTCAGCCATCCCAGCCCACTCAGTGAGTTCCAGGTCAATAAGTATCTATGTCTCTAAATACAAGGCCTCTGAGATTTGTGCCAAGCTAAATCTGGAGCCTCCTCTCCTCCACACTGTACATGCATGCACCTACCTATGTATACCCACAAAACCAAACATATGCATGTGCATACATAAGGACAGGATGCTGAAATTAGGTCCAGTATAATGAGCAGCTCAGCTTTCTTTTTTCCTCTCCTAAGGGATTAACAATGCATTGGCTTCACAAGATTGTGGGAATTAAATCAGTTAATATACATATACGTGCAGTTGAAATGGTATCTACATTAGAATAACTGCTATTGTAAGTATTGCCACTGTAACTACATCAACCACATAAAGGTGACTACCACACAACAGCTTATGAGTTTAATCATAATGATCAAAAAAGCAAGTCAGTATCAAAGAAAATTAGAAGATTGTCATTACATGTACACTGCGCATGTGCCCCTTTCCCAAGAGAATCCAAGCCACCAAGACAAAAAATAGGCCATCACTTCTTAAATCTAATAAACCCATCGCAAAGCCTTAAATTGCACATGGCCGACTCACAGTCTGTGTTTTATGATGTAGAACAGAGAGATAGAATATATTTCATTTATCTACAAATAAATTTCTCCCAGAAATGTAAAGAAAACAAAGTGCAAGTTAAGTCTCTTTTCCCACTCTTTTCTTTTATACATTTCTTTTATTTCATGTATCTAAGCAACTTATGTAGAAAATGACCCAGCCTAATTCAGAGTTCAAAAAAAAAAACCATAAATAACTATAAATAAAAATGGCAAAGGCTTCTCATAAATAAAAATACTCTTGTGTTATTAAAATAAACTGAGCACAGAAAGCTACCCCAATCATTTTTTTGTAAGCTCCATAATTTGCAAGCTGCCAGATTGTAGAAATTTTTTAAAGATGTAATTTTAATCAATGTTGACATAATTTCCCTTTTAAATTATGGAGGCTATATGCTCTGGGCTCCAAATATCTTTCTGTTTAGCTATAATGAAGGAAGTAAAATATGCACATCCAAATTATGTGCATATTTGGAGTTTGGAGATTCTTTTACACTGGCTTTTGGCTGCCATAACTCCTAATCCAGGAGAACCTGAAGCCTGCCATGCATCAGTAAGCTTGATGAGAAGGCCAGTGGGCTCTAGGTTATTCCTGCATTTCAAAGCCATTTGAAGAATTATAATGCAGACTAGAATAGACAGCCCCATTTCAAAAGCAACATTTCCTTGCCCCTTATATTTAAAGAAAACCAGCATGCCACTGCCAATGTGACTTACCAGCACATATTCATAACTGACTGAATAAAACACAGGAGCCAGAACTTTTTATTTGTAGTCATACCTTATCTCCAATGGCAGTCAGATGCATGACACACACGGCCCCTTGGCTTGCATGTGAGGTGGAATGCCCTTTCAAGACTGAGTTCCAGTCTTAAAAGCAAGACCTCCAGAAAAATAGAAATGAGGAAGTAATGAAACACACAGTGCACAGTCGGGATGATTCCTCACTTTTTAGCTTCACGATAAATACAAATGCAATATGCATTCAATTACAAACAGTATTTAAAATTATGATCTTCTTCCAGGCTAGTGAAACACAGTGTAACAGTGTTCGTCAGCTGTAGAAAGCCACGGCTCCCAGCACACTGTGAAATCATGAGGATAAACAAATATGTTTCCTATGGCTAAGCTAGAATGTTCACTTGATAGGCTAGGTACATTAAACGTTGTCGATGCAAAACGCAAGAGGAATTTATTGTTTCAGTGCATTGGGGCCATTCTGCACCCAAAGGAGAGACAGCGACCTGCATTAAAGTTTTAACACACAAGTTTCAATGGACAATGAGGTCCCTTGGAAAAAACCACACTATAGGAATCATCAATATAAAATAAGTTGTTTATCATTTGTAAAAAGCAAAATTAGATGCTCCTAAATTTTGAAACTATGAACATTCCTATTCAGACTATTCAAACTATGAATATTCCTATTCAGGGATCTCTTTGAGTTTGAAGTCAGCCTGGTCTACAGAGCTAGTTCCCTAGACAGCCAGAAGAAGAAAAAAAAACCTTGTCTTGAAAAGGAGTGAGAGGGGCTGGAAAGATGGCTCAGCAGTTAAGAACACTGAATGCTCTTCCAGAGGTCCTGAGTTCAAATCCCAGCAAATCCCACAACCATGTATTATAATGGGATCCAGTGATCTCTTCTGATATATCTGAAGGCAGCTAGTACTCATATAAATAAAGTAAATACATTTTTTAAAAAAATACATACATGAAGAGATTCTGTCTCTCTCACACAAATATATTAATTATATTAATATATTGCTGATATATTAAAATTAATATAAGTATTAATATTATATTAATAGAAATACTGATGATATGATCATTGTGATGATGATGATGATGATGATGATGATGATGATGATGATGATGATGACGATGAAGAAAGTGCTGGAACCACAGTTACTCTCCTCAGAAAGTTAGCAACTGCTTAAAGATTCCTTGTTTCCTACAGTGCACCAGAGCATAGAGAATCAACAACAAAATTGGAGTAACAGATAAGGAGCCAACAGCCTTATTTCAGCTTAAATCCACACAAGATTTCCTGCCTATAAAAGCAAATTCCTCCGTTGCTGCTGACAATTGGGGAAAAAATTGCCTCAGCTCGTTTATGTCAGAGTTTGTCTTCCATAAAAGGATGCAAGGAAAAGGCAGCTCAGAGCTGCCGTGGAGGTGCCTTTCGCCTTCCCTTTCCCAGTCTCAACTCCCTTGGCTTCCATCTTTCAGGGCTGGTCTTGGTCCAAGATGGCTGCTAAAGGCCCAGGCATTGGATTTATATGAACATCATCAAGACATAAGTATACAAAGAGCAAAGGTGTGAGTGCGTACCCTCACCCCTTAAACTCCCCTCTGACCTTGAGAATTCCTCAGCTGAACCATAAGACAACTCCGCAGGTAAAAGCACTTAGAGTGAAAGCCTCAGACCTGAGTTTGATTCCCGGGTCCACGTAAAAACAGAGTCAGTGCTGCACATGTGGAACCCAAGCATCCTTACTGGTAAGGCTTGAGGCAGAAACAGGATGCGCACCCTGAAACTAGGGGCCAGCTAGCCCAGAATATGCAGCTACACAGAGCAAAAATGACATTAAGAGGCCTTGCCTCGACAGATGGAAGGTAAGAAGAGATTCCCAAAAGTTATCTTCTGACCTACACACACATACTGTGGCATGCCTGTGCCCCTCACTCACATCACACACACAATAAGGAGATACATTTTTAAAATTTAAATGCCACAAGAGAAAGATGACAAAGATTCACTGTGACCATTAATAAAGTCATAAAATAAAGAGCTGGATTCAATGCTCTCTGAACCGTCATATGGTGATTCTGCAAAACACAGTGAGCATTGTAAACATAGCATTGGAAGGGACTCGGCCTGATCTCAAGTGTAGGAAAAAATATGACTGGTGTACCCAGGGTTCCTCCCGCCATGCTGTGGGCAGTCGGCTGGGAAAGCTCTAGGTTCCTCCAGCTGGAAGTTGGGCCCGGCTGCTCATTAACTAAAGGCCTCTACACGGTTCCTCACGACTCCTCACAGCGCAGACCCAACAAACAAACGAGGAAGTCCTTGGGTTTCCAAAACTGGTTTATTGACATGGATGCATACCCCATAAAACCCAGGGCAGACCTGAGTTAAATAGGGAGAAGAGGAGGGGGAAGGGGCTGGGGAGGAATGTTTAATCAGCTCCACCCTCTGGCCTTCAGGTACTTTATTAGTATGTAAATCTCTCTAGGGCCTGGATCGCACCCTCCAGTGTACATGACTGAAGGGTGAAGGTGGAATGGAGATTAGATCTCCTGTTAGGCCTGACACTCAAGAACTGGAAATATGAGCTTTCCCAGTAAGGCGCACTAACTACTAAGACTAGAAGCTCAGAAGAGGGAAGAGGGTGTAACATCACCATACTAAAATGATGGAAATCTTACAAATATGAGAGAGAAGTAATAGTTCCTGGTGATGATATAGCTCCAATCTTAACACTTTTACATTAAATTGGAATTATTGTCTCTCATCTTTATTTACCAGGAACAGTCATGAACTTAAAAGAGTCCAAACCACTTGCCCTCAGTCAAGTCCTCCATAATCTTGCCCTCAAACCATCACAAACTTCAGCTTCTGTGCAATCTCAACAGTCCCACCACATAGATGTTTCTAGTAACCTAAAATGTTCTAGTGGTCACCCACCTCTTCCATTATAAACAACATGTCCCTGTTCTCCATATATGTGCATTCTGCCATCTTTCATTCACTATAACAAAGTCTGAAATAATGAAGTTTATAAAGACAAGTTATTTGGGCTCATGGTTTTGTAGACTCTGGTTCATGTTCACTTGGCCCCTCTGCTTGGGTCATGTGATAAGGCAGCTGATAATGATATAGTACAATAAAACTGTTCACCTGACAGCCAGGAAGCAACAGAGAGAAAGAGGAGCCAGGGTCCTACCATCCTCTCATCAAGAAAATGAACAGTAGAGCCTCTCAGAGGACAGCCATGCTAGGCACCTGTCTGCAATCACAACAGAGTATCATTAATAGTGTCAGAGATTGGTGTTTGTCCATGGGATGGGTCTCAATGTGGGCCAGTTATTGGTCAGCCATTCCCTCAGTTTCTGCTCCATCCCCCATGCCTGCATTTCTTGTAAACAGGATAAATTTGGGGTTGAAAGTTTTATGTATGGATCAGTGTCTCTGTTGCTCCACTGGGGTTCCTGCCTGGCTACAGATGGACTCTTCAGGTTCCATATCTCCAATGTTGTGAATCACAGATAAGGTCAGCCCCATTGATTCTTGGGTTCCTCCCCCATCCCAGGTCTCTGCCTTGTCCTTGAGATGCCCCTCACCTACCAACCCCTGTCAGTTGCAGATTTCCATTCATTCTCATGGGCATCTGGCCATCTTTCCTCACCCTCTCTATACCTGATCCTGAACTCTCCCTCTATGCCCTTCCCCATCCCTTCTTCTTCCCAGTTTCATTCCTCCACCTGCCTCCTATGACTACTTTATCCTCCTCTTCTAAGTGAGATTCAAGCATCCTCACTTCAGCCTTTTTCATTTAGCTTCTTTGGGTATGTGGAGTGTAGCATGGATATCTTGTATTTTATAACTAATATACACTTATAAGTGAGTACATACCACATAGTCCTTTTGGGTCTGGGTTACCTCTCACTCAGAATGATATTTTCTAGTTCCATCCATTTGCCTGCCAAATTCATAGAAGGAAGGATTGTGGCCCCCAAAGGGATACAAACTCCACAGATAGTCCAGCATAGTCAATTAACCTGGACCCTCGGGACTCTCAGAGTCTGAACCACCAACCAAAGAACATACACAGGCTGAATCTAGAACCCTGCACATATATAGCAGTTGTGCAGCTTGGTTTACATGTGGGTCCTGAACAACTGGAATAGAGGCTATCCCAAAAGCTGTTGCCTGTATGTGGGATATGGTCTTCTAGCTGGGCTGCTTTGTCTGGCCTCAGTGGGAGAGGAAGCACATAGCCTCACAGAGACTTGAAGTTCCGGGGTGGAGGGATATCCAGGGGGCCTCCACCTACTCAGAGAAGAAGTAGGTAAGGGGAAAGGATGGTGGGAAGAGATGAGCAGGAGGGGACAGTGAATGGGATATAAAATGAAATACATACATACATACATACATACATACATACATACAGAAACAACTTAAGGACCTCCCACCAGGACTCACCTATACAAAGTTCTACCAACCTCCTAATACTACCCACCACCCTGGAAACCAAACCTATAGACAAGACAAACTGTGTCAAGAGCACACACCATGCAACTAAATTCTCTTCTTATAAATCCATTCAGTGCTTTTTTCCATTAAAAGTCTCAGTCTCCCCTTGATCTCAGTGGCAGGCTTTTGTCTATGCCAGAAGTGATTCCTCAGATTTGCTTCCTATTTCATTCCTGGTCAACAAAATTTGAATCTCTTTAGAAACTGAAAATTTTATATATTTGTCTCAACTGAATCCAACAGCAGAGATGTTGAATATAAGTAATTATGGCAATTATCAATCATATTCCTATACTTTATTTGCAGAGGAAAGAGCAAAAGAATAAATTAGAAATAAGATATCATCTGTGAAATGAGGAAAATACACTATATTTTCTTTCCTTTCAAATATACAGAGTTGGAAAGACAAATGCAAACACTGTTGAAGTAGAAGGTATAATGATGAATAAATGAGTCATTAGTCAAGTGTTTTTGAAATTTTCAAATTATAGCAATCAAATTAGTACAGGTTTCTTTTCAATCACCTTAGATGTTTCAATGGTATGCCAAAGATGAACAATCTATACAAACCTAAAGAACAGCCCTAATAACACATTTGCCTGTTAAGAGCTGACTGGCCACAATTTTTGTCTATTGTCTAAAAACATAATGTTGGCTTCTGTTAGAGTTTCCCAATACATCATAACAAGAAAGTCATTTCTAAGGACTTAGTCACTGGAGAATGAAAGGGAGAAAGGCTGGGTAACAGGGATGAAGGAGACAGTCTCACTGTCAACGCCCAAAGGAAATAATAAATTAAGTACATTAGCATCTTAGGAACTGATGGGGAAATAGTGGTGAGAAAGGATGACTTGCTCTTAAGTTGGTACTAAAAATAAATGTGAGTTTTCTAGTCCTAGAAACCACCCTCATGCCTCTCCATCCATGACCAAAGAGAAATGATCTTAGGCAAGGTCACTGTTGCACACCCATCCAGTGAACAGGTTAACTACCAATATATCAGATAGATAGATAGATAGATAGATAGATAGATAGATAGATAGATAGATCAAAAAATTTTATCCAACGAGTTTAAATAAGAAAATTGAATTTTGTCCTATTACACGAAGTCACCAAAGAAGGATAGTTTTCAGCACTGATTGACTCAATACAGTCATGTCCTCAGGGGATGAGATTCTACTTCTCTTAGGAAGGTTGGCTCCATCTTTAAATTGGCAATAAGAGTTTGTAGTAGCTTCAAATATCACCTCCAGGCGAGACAATATCCAGAGACAAAATCAAGAATTGTTTCTTTTGATTTTTCTTTCTTGTGATCAGAGACACTTCCCCTCACTTCCCTCTGTACATGAACAGCCCCCAGCTATGTATTAATGTAGGAAATACAAGGCATGTGATGGGCATGCAGCTACATCCACTGACTGGAACGGAGAGACTTAATGATATGGCAGAGTGGGCAGTTTAAAACTGGAATTACGGCTAATAGAAGGTGTTCTGCAAGCAGCCACAACATGTTTCACAAAAACACCATGTCTCATCATAAACACAACACTGTACTTGACGATACACAGAAATGTGATCTCAAGACTTACCTCTTAAGGTCATTCATTAATCAGAAAGTATTCAGGCCGAATAAAAATAAAGAAAGACTCAAATGTGTTTATATTGCACAATTTACATATGGGTATTTTGATAACCATTAGCTCTTACTCATCTCCGCAGCTGGACGGATAATAGAAAGATGTTAAAGTACCATCTGCACTTCTACAAAGGAGAAAGAGAAACTGGGAGACCTGCGGCAGTTTAAGGAAGTAACTGAAATTCAGAGAGCACTGGAAGTGGAATTGAAACCCAAGGCCTCTGAGCCCAGTTCTTCAGCACCCTGTGTCCTGGGGTGGAGGCTCCAGCATGCTGCGTGTATTCACCAGATACCTCTGCTAACAGGAGCATCATCCAGAGCATGTAATTGAAAGCATCTTCAGAAATTTTCAACTCTTCCCCTGGAGGAGAAATCTGCATCCTTCATCAACTGAGGGTCACTGTAAGACTCTGCTAAGGTTAACAGAAGTTCTGCATCTATAGTATAAGGAAATTCTAATTTAGAAGATCATTTATTTTCCATAAACTCAGTGTAAAAAAAAAATGACACCTAACCTGTCGTCCCATGCCCACTCTAGGAAACCAGAGAGAACCATAATACATGATAATCCACAGAAGCATCAAATTCTAAACGCAGGACAATGTTCACAGTTTTCTGTAGAATTCAAAGTTTGTTAAAAAAAAAATTTATATACTAGTCTGATTTTTTTTTTAATGTATCAGATTGGTTTTCTCTCCACAACTTCTCTTCCCCCTTCTTGTCCATATTTCGCAGTTGTGGAAATAAAACGGCGTCTGAGAAATCCCGTGTAAGTGTCAACCGTGAAGGGAGGCAAGAGCTGACAGAGGCATGCTCAAGCGCCAAAGCCTCACCCAACGAGGCCATGTAAGAACAGTGAGCACACCCAACTCAATTCACACAGGTGACTGAGTATTTTTATTTTTCTAGCACTTTTTAAAGAGCAGAGCTTGTGTTAATCACTGGGTTCTGTACACAGCTTTGCTACAAATACAAAGAGCTCCTGCCAACAAAGAGCTTAGGAGGAAAACCATGACCAAAGAGTGTATGTTTATTTCAGTAAGCTTTGTAGCGTGAGTTTTCACTAGTTCCAGTAATAAAACATTCTTATCTCTTACTATCTTGGCTATTCAACTGTAAGATCAGTTGAGTATATAAGACGCAGACTAAAGAAAATAAATGATTTGGAATTATGGCTCGAAGTATTAAGGCAAAATCATTCTCATCACTGGACACTCAGGGTCTCCTTGCTGCTCCTGTTGATTAGACTATGCAACAGCCTCTGGAGACAGCACCCCGAACTTCACCACAATAGTTAACAAAGCTCCAAGCCTGCCCAGGGAAAATCAAGCAGTAACTGGCTCTGTCAGTAGGAGCAATTCACAAAGCTTCAGCTACCCCATACACACATGCACACACGTGCACACACACACACATGCACACACACACATACATACACACACACACACACACACACACACACACACACACACTGAATTCATCTGTGGTTTACAATAGCTCTGTATCCTAAGTCACTAAGGATAAACTCTTTTCGTTTTCCTAACGAAGACACACACACGCGCGCACACACACACACGAGATGATTCTCATTCATATTTCATCTGTTTTCAGAGCAAACTAATCATCTCAGGCCTAAAGGTCAACACCCAGCAAAGATGATGCAAAAATAAAAACAGCGCCATATGGAGCTTCCTGAACTGGGAAACACATCCAAAAGAGTCACATTAACCTCACAGAGAAACCCATTACTGTCCAGATGCAAGCCAAAGCACTGTCGAAACGACAGAGAACTAAAGGCACCATTTGATGCCATCCCTGCAAACCATCGGACCACCTACAAGACTAGGATAATAGGTAAATATTCACCATTGCTCTTTTAGGAAACATATTTTAAACACTCACACATACACGCATGCACACACACATGCATATGCACAGGCACACACACATGCACACGTACACAGGCATACGCACACACATATACATACCACAAATCTGTATGGTGAAAGTATATGCAGAATAATTGCATCCTTAATAGGGGCATAATTAAGAAAAGCCCCTCCTTGCCCAGAAGCCATTGGTGCAAAGGCTTAAATCCTTCCTTTGGATTGCTTTCTCAGCCAAGAATGAAAACGCCTGACCCCTTTCCCAGTAAATATTAAAGTGTCATGTAAATACAATTCCTGGCAGATGTGCTTGACAGCACAGAGAAGAGCAGCCTGGCTTTGCACAGTGGCCCAGCATGCACCTGCTCAGCCCTGCAATGTCACTCACTTGCTGGGGATTCTGAGCCAACCGTTTATTTTTGCTGCTGCTGTTTTCATTACTCTGCCTTTGCTATTAACCTCGGCAAGTGCCAACACCATTCCACATATTGTACTGAATATAAAACAGAAGCTGAACCCGGGCCATCGGGTGCACATCAGAAGTTTTGGCTTGGCTAATTAAAAACGTAGGAAAAGCACTATCTTTTCAGTGTTTTCAATCCCATGAAAGAAACCTCAGCCACTGACCTGTATAAAACTAACTGTTCTCCTGAATCTCTCACAGACCCAGCAAACCCTGTAAATGGAGAATGGCTGCACATTATGCAAAGAAGAGAGAAGCCATGATGAAGTGGGGGTGTGAAATCTCAGGGTGATTTCCGTTACTTCTCCAAGTTTCATCTAAAAATGATTTTATATTTCTAAGTGAAAATATTTTGCTAAAACTACAGAGACACTGAAACGAGATGGTGCACGCTGGTTTCATACTTCTATTAAAAAAAAAATAGGCCCCAGAGAAACCATCCCACCAGGTATACCATTATCTGGACCCCACAGAAGTAAAACCTCACTGTTAGATGCTCTACTGACTGATAGGCCATCCAGAAGGCTCACAAGCCAGCAGGCAGATGCCTGTGTGATATATATTCTGAATGTCTGCTCTCCTTGCATTAGCCGAAGTCCCAGAGAGTCTAGACGTGGTGTTAGACAAAACAATGGGAAAGCCAGAGGCAGAAGAGTATCTAACCTAGCCTCCTGCTTAGAACTGTCTGTTAAGATCATTCCATGGGGGGCTCCTGTGCTAATCTAAAGCAGCAGTGAAGTCAATAAGAGAAAAATGTCTAAATATACATGTGCCAGCCCACCTTTGTTCTGTGAATGAGAGTCCTAGACATTGCGTGCCCTGTGGACAAATGAAGAAAGAGATCAGCACCTGGCTAAAACCTCAGTAGAGCAAGCCCACATGATATATAGTGGAAAGACTCAGAATAATAGCTTGACACCTCACCACCATGCTAGGGGAAGGTGTAGCCAATCCAGCCAATGGAACCATAAAGCCCTCAGAGAGCAAAAAAAAAAGGGGGGGGAGGGACCCTGCTCCCTAACCCTGGCCTTCAGTTGTATATGTCAAGTAGGTGCTCTGAGGAGCCACATACGTTCAGTTGTCCCTTTTCCTTTCACTGTGAGACCATCTAGACCCAGTTCCATCCCTGTTCATGTGCATGCCACTGCAGAGAACACCATGGGCTCACATCCAAAAGAACACACATCCCAAAGCTGAGCTGCTAGAGCCGCACTTCAGACTAGGCCTGCCTAGATGGTCTAAAATTAGTGCACCGTCCCTTTCCACTCAGCAGGCTGGAGGCCTCTTAAGGAAGGTCATGAAAAATGTAGTGAATGTATTATCTGCGCACATCTAAACTTAATACAATAAAATATGATCTGCCAGAGCTACATGTTCGTGCTGATTTGCTGCTATGTCAGGTTTTTTGAAGAGTTTCACACATAGATGGGTGTATTTTTCATTAAATGTCACCATCTTCAGTCAAGGTAGCAGTGTCTGTCCAGACCATTAATATTTTTAACCAATTCCCACTTAAAACGTATCTGAATCTGGCCCAAAGTCAGGGCAACTTTCCAACAGATTCACTTCTACACCTTGTTACCAGTTGCTCCCAAGATGGGAGGAAACATGCTTCTCTCTTCCTATTCAGCTCATCTACTGGATAGCCAGGAGAAACAGAAGGGATATGCAGCAATAGCCCCCTCTGCTCTCTTGATGGCTTCTGTTGCCATCAGCATGAGCAACATGTATAAGTGCCAACTATTGATGCCTCCTACCACCATAGGCCAACCATGGTGGTTTCGATGTGACATTCTGAGAAGGGAGTTTCAGATCTTTTCTAGAGCCTGCCACGGGTAAGCAGGATACCTCCTTAAGAGGTGTGGGTCTTCTCTTTTAGCTGGAAGCCCAATGTCTGCTCCCTAGTCAATTTCTACACTGTGCATACAGAAGACAAAGAAACTACAGTCCCTTCTACCCCACATCTTCTGGAATTTTGTGAGGGTTCTTCATCCCAGCATAGCTTAGCGGTCTTACGTGAGTGGCTAGCCACACATAAGCCCTGGAAGGTTGCTAGAGCATATTATTTCGGGACCTCCCATAACAGATATAAGCCAGATGCTCTCCTGCATTTAGGGCTTGGTTTTGAGGAGAGGAATATGATCAATATCCCTCCAAAGAAGAGAAGACAGGTACTTCCGGTATCCTAATTGCCCTCCCCCTAGAGAGTTGTTTCTTCCTCCTTAGGTGGGCCAGGAGTTCTGCAGCTCTGCCCTCTCTTATGAAACAAGAAAGGATTTAATTGTACTAAGACAAAGTATTCTCTCCAATCTCTAGTAAGAGAAACGGATTTCTTTGTGCTTTCAACTGTGACGTATCTTCAAAGTAAAAGAAAATCAGGAGTAGCACCTCTTGGCGGTATTCTACATCATCATGTGGACTCAGCAGCTGACATTTAGTTTCTTTCTCAATGTAAGCACCTACAGGCAGCAAGGTGGATTTCCTTGATCCAGTCCTTTCAAAGACTGGGCTTACTTTCCTCAGGAGTGAGTCCATCTGACCAGCCAGTCTCGTAGGGCTTTTTATGACCAATCAAGGCATCTTAAAGCCAAACGAACAACAGACAGGGGACACTGAGAGTTCCCAGCCTACATTTTCTCACAGACAAATGCAGACTGGAATTGCAAAGGCCAGCTGAACCTACAGTATTTCCATCCAGCAATATGTGTGGAAGGGAACCAGAGGCTCCCTTCCTTGGATTCTAGAGCTTCGGATATTGTGGGCTGCAAATGTCTAGAACCTTAATATTCGGTGTGTTCTACAGACAATGCTGATACATACCCACAGTCTCTCATAGTTCAAAGATTTTTGTTTGGAAATACAGGCCTAGAGGTTCTGATAATAAAGCATTATCCAAGACTATGAGGTGTGCTATACTGGAGTAAAAATAAAGATTATATATGATATATGATACATGATATATGATATGTATATCCAAAGCTAGTGAAAGTATAATCTAAGGGAAGCATATAAAGCAACCTCGAAAGTTTATGTGTCTCTTTGCCAGAATGAGACAGGAATGCTGATCCTAGGAAAGCCGCCACTCTGCTGAGCTGCGTGAGATGTGAGCCAGGATCTAAGACTGCGCGCACACTCCCAGGCTCCTGGGGCTTGGCTGTAGAGGTTCTCATCTACAAAGCCATCTCAAGAGCTAAGTGAGCTGCTGCTGCCTGCACCATAAGCTCACTAATTAAAACATATTTGCAGCATCGCATCCTATTACCCTTTCTAAGGCGAGAGAGAGCCAAGGCAGCCTCCAGCAGCAGAAAAGATAATTAAGTTAAACTGTTTCTCACAGATAAATAATGGATATGACAACAGATGCCCCTCTCTCTTGGATAGATGGGAATAACAAAGGAAGGTTGCATTTGTCCCCAGAATGAAGGCAGAGTAGCTGCAGGGTGAAGATCGACTTCCATTCGGACACTGGGACAGAGAGCAGGTCTGGCGTCCGTGTTCCAGTATGAAACAAAGGCTCAGCGCTTCTGTACAGAGCACTTATTTTATTGTGTACTTTCCCTCTGCCTTACAAAAGAAGATAATATAAATTCAATACAGGTCCACAATCCAAACATGATGCTGCTGCCTTGCCAGCCACGTGGCATTAGCACCTCAGACTCTAAGCCTTTATGACAGGGCGTGGTACACAAGGTGCTGCAAACCTCAGCTCCCTCTAGGAGCCTTCCTGACCTGCCATCTACCACTCCTCCTGTTCAGCAGTGTTGGACTGGAGATAACAACAGATGCCCCAGATATTTAGTCTAACTCCTGCATGCTGTCATAGCCACACGCTGATGGCTGCCGAGGCACGTCATCAACTGCACACCCGATTACAGATAACGTGTGTTCTCAGTGTGAAAGCCATGGGCACATTAACAATGGAGTAAGCCTAAGTATGAAAGAGAGAAGAGAAAATAGAACAACTTTAAATAAATATCCTCTGCCAAATAATAAATACTGAACCACAAAGGAAATTGCTAACCTTGTGAAAATGAATCCTACAATGAGCAGGCAGGAGAGCTGTGAGCCCTTTTTGCAATAGCCCAGAGCGACTAGTAATGAGATCTCCATAGCAGCTTGTGAATGCTTGACTGGAGTAGGGAAGTGTACGGCTATGCACATTGTTCGGGCTGGAGAGCAGGTATCATTATGGCAAATTTCAGCCCTGTCTATGTGCAGAAAGGTTAGCAATGGTTTGAAAAATATAGTCACAGTAAGTCAGTCACTGGGGGCTGGGGAATTGGCTCAGTTGGTAATGTGCCTGTGGCACTTGAGTTAAGATCTGTATCACTCACTTAAAAGCTAGTTATGGTGGCACGTGTCTGTAACCCCCAGCTCTGGGGGATGTGAACAAAGACAAGCAGACCTCCAAAGCTCACTGGCCAGCAAGCTCTAGGCTCCAGAAAATATAAAATAAGGTAGAGATTGAAGAAGAGACACCTAATGCTGACCTAACTTTACACACACACACATGTACACACATGTATATACACACATGGAATATCATATACACATATGTGAACATATATGTACACACATAGAATTTTATCATTTAAAATGTCAATTGTCATTCAATCTATTGGCTTATAGTAAAAAAAAAAAAAATCTTAAAATAGGAATTCGAGGAACTGGAGAGGTGGCTCAGCAGTGGCTCTTACAGAGGGCCCAGTACCCACATGGTAACTCACAACCATTTGTAACTCCATGTGTAAGTTCCAAGCAATCTGATATACTCTTCTGATCTCCAAGGACATACAGAGAGAGAGAGAGAGAGAGAGAGAGAGAGAGAGAGAGAGAGAGAGAACATACATGCAGGCAATATGTTCATATACACAAAATAAAAATAAATCTTAAAAAACAAAGTACAGAAACATAGAATAAAGGAATAAAAGAATAGGAAAAAAAAGCTCAACAACTGATTTTATTGTATTTACTCCCAGCATCATTGTGCATGGTAGAAATGAAAGCTGGTTTGCTGTATTACTGAAGTCTGTATTTTATAAATATGGTTGAAAGAAACTTTTAATGTTAGCTTCAACATTAGCAAAGGAAAATACCAAAAAGCAAGTTTATACATGTGCTAAAACCTGGTGGCACATGTCATTCCACAGCAGAACAGGATCCGTTTTCCCCTAGCGCTTGCGAAGATGGGTAGTCAAAGCAGCAATGAGCCACGGGCAGAGGGGAAGTTACGTCTCTATGAATGCTGCTTGAAATAGAGAGAAATGGCTCAATGAAAATCAGACCCATGTCAGTTGTTTCAATGATTCAGAGCTGGGTATAATGAACATGTCTGTAATCCCAGCACAAGGGAAGCTAGGTTGGAAGATCATGAGTTCAAGGCTATCCTGAACTACATAGTCCATTCAAGGCCAATCTGAGCTTGATGGTGCCTTGTCTCAAAAATAATAAATGAATCAATAAAAAAACAAATGAATGATTTCTGATAACTTACACTCATATAAGCAACTGATTTTCCAAAGTGATGCCAAGGAAATTCAACGAAAATGGAAAAATGTTCGCAGAGTGTGTTGAAGGAACGGAATATCCATTTGAAAAAACAAGCTTTAAGCTTTACTAACATCCAAACATAAAACTTAATAAGGTGGATCACAACCTTAAGTGCTGAATTCAAGACAAATTTTTAGAAGAAATCAAGAGAATACCTTAGTGCTCATAAATAAGTAAAAACGTCTTTGATGCAATGCAGGATACAATCATCGTAACGTTAGGTATTATTTAAAAATACAGTTGTACAAAACAGTAATATAGGCTGCAAATGAGTCAGTAGTATTATGAGTCATGTATTATGTGCAGAGCTCTAAATTTGATCCCAACAAGGGAAAAATACACACACAAGAGGTGGGGGAGAGAGGGAGGAAGGGAGGGTGAGAGGGAAAGGAAGTGGAAGATGCAACTAATAGAAAGGAGAAAATATTTTACAACACATTTCTAACAAAGAATTTGGTCTTCCTTGTCTTAGTTTGACATCTATTGCTGTGATAAGAAACCACAACCAAAAGCAACTTGGAGAGGAATTTATTTACCTAACAGGTGTAGTCCACTATCAATGAAAGTTGGGACAGAAATTCAACTGAAGCAGACGCCATGGAGAAACATTGCTTAGTACCATTCTCTCCATTGCTGCTCAGCCTGCTTTCCTAAAGTTTATACTGCCCAGGGATTACACTCCTACAATGAGTGAGGCCATGCCGCATTGATCATTAATAAAGAAACTGCCTACAGACTTGCCTGCAAGCCAATCTTATGAAGTTGCTTTTGCAACTGAAGTGTCCTCTTCCCAAAAGACCTTGGCTTGTGTTAACAAAAAATACTAACCAAAACAATCATGTTTAAAGAACTCTAACAACTCAATAAAACCAAATTTCTAAATCAGTGTAAGATCACAGAAGGTCACCAAAATATGCAAATGACCTATGTGCACATTACTTCATTACAGGAAGGCAGATACAGAGACAGTAGCATTAAGAGCATTAAGACAGTCTGGAAAAGATATATATACTTTCTCTCATTTATACTTCCTAGATTTGATGTAGATAAATAAAACTGTGCATGTGCATATAGCATGAAAGTAAGGTAAAAGTATGTAGTAGAACAAAAGGTATTAATTGGAGGGGAGGGGCATGTTCAACATACAGAATATACTTATACAAAAATTTTTTAGCCAGGCAGTGGTGGCGCACACCTTTAATCGCAGCACTTGGGAGGCAGAGGCAGGCAGATTTCTGAGTTCGAGGCCAGCCTGGTCTACAGAGTGAGTTCCAGGACAGCCAGGGCTACACAGAGAAACCCTGTCACGAAAAACCAAAAACAATAAATAAATAAATAAATAAAATAAAAAATAAAATTAAAATGAGTCAGTCATTCAGTGGGTGGTGAGATGGTGGGTAAAGGTGCTGGCCATGCAAGTCTGACAACAGCCAGAGTTCAAATCCTGAGATCCACAATAAGGGTTGAAGGAGAGAGATGAATCTACAGTTATTCTCTGACTCCCACATGTGTGTCATGCACATGCAATATCATAGATCATCATCATAATCTTAACAATAATAATACATTTACTTAAAGTCCTTCCGCCTTTGGTAAGCAAGGAATTGCACATTTAAAAGCACAATGGTGTACTATTACACACCCAATAGAATGATTTAAAGTAAATGGGCCAAAACCGCAGAATACACACAAAGACGAGTTAGTCACGACGCCATATTTTTCAGATGACACTGAAAACACAGGTCTGTCACTTTGAGACTCATATTTGGCCATTTCTCAGGGTACTTAGTTAATACTTATAAATGGCCCAACCACTCTATCTCAAGTATTTTATCTAAAAGATATCAAATTAAACTACTCACAAAGAAGACCTGTAAGAAAATATCGATTGCCATTTGCTTCATTCATAACAGTTGAAACTGGAAAGAAACAAGTATGTATCAACAGAGGCATGCATAAGTAGACGTGGAATTACTCACTGTTGGTGCACACTATGAATGAATCTCAGAAGCCTGATGCCAAGTGAAGGAAATGGTACACCCACATCATTTCATTTATGAAAGGTCAAGGACCAATGAAATGAGAAAAGCTAAAACCCGGCAGCTGCCTCCTGGCTCCAGCGTTAGATAGGACTTTGGGGGTCAAAGAAAGAAAACAAAGGAAAGTTTCTGGGTGATGAAAATATTCTGTCTAAACAGAGGTGTGTCTGGAAAAACTCAAATTGGCTACTTAGGATCTGTGCATTTGACTGTGTGTATAGAACCTCAAACTTTTAAATATTCTGTTTCATACATTGTTTTTTTTTTTTTTTTTTTTTTTTAGAAACATGAGCCAAGGACTCTGAAAACATGTTTTATGTGTTGTAGCCTATGATGGTTTAAATGACAATGACTCCCCTGGGTTCTCATTTGAATACTTAATCTCCAGATGGTTGAAACGTCTGGAAAATATTAGGATGTGTGGCTTTATTCAAGCAAGTGTGTCACTGGGGGTGAGTTTTGAGACTCCAAAAGTCCATATCATTCCAAGTTAGTTCTTTCTCTGCCTCATCCCGTGAATCAGATGTACTACTTGGCTACATATACCTTTGACTCTGCCCATCGGGACACATAGGTCCCCAATTCAATTCTTTCTTTTATAAGTCATTGTATCTTGTCATGACAGTAAGAAAGGATTCTAGCCGTTGAAGAATGTGGTTACAAATATAGAAAGGAGACATACAGCAATGTCCCCAATGTCCCCAATGTCCCCAATGTACCCAATGTACCCAGTGCTAAGTTACAAGTTAGCAGCACAAATTGCAATTTATATACTCGGAGTATAGAGAACAAATAACATAGCATGTATGGACCCCAGATCTCAGTTTGAAAACACCATTGACGACAAAAAAAAAAAAAAAAAAAAAAAAAAAAAAAAAAAAAAAAAAAAAAAAAAAAATCAAGGAACCCCAGAGAAAAATCTAACTAAAGAGCCAGAGCACTGAGAATACAAGAAACCTACAGCAGCTTCTACATAGCCACAGAGGTGGGGAAACAAATACTCGGAGAATAAATGGCAACAGAAATGACAGCACTGCAGCCAAGGTGAGCCTCCTTGGGCTATATCTGCACCAAAATAAAAAGTCAACATTAGTAACTAAACAAGGACTCACTCCTAGTTAGCTTCAACTATTAGCTTGATATAGACTAGAATTATCTGAAGGAGTCCCAGTTGAGTTTCCCATATCTTATTGGGCTGTGGGGTCTGTCTACAGAGCACTTTCTTGATTGCTAATTGAATCAGGAGTGCCTGGTGCACTGTGGGTCATACCATCCCTAGATAGGGGCATCAGTATGATATAAGAAAGTTAGATGAGCAGACGCTAAGGAGCCAGCAAGTAATTCCTCCGTGGGCTACTTCAGTTCCGGCTTTAGTGCCTGCTCTCATTTCCCTCAATAATAAAATAGGACCTGGAATTTTAAGACAAAAATTAAAAAATAAAACCTTTTTCTACCTGCAACTTCCTTTTTGTTATACTATTTATTGCCAACAACAGACAAAAACAAAAAAGAGAATTTATCAGTATGATACAAACAAATGGAGAAGACCTGATTTCAATGAAAGGTTAAAAGGCTAGAGAGCTATTAATGATTGCTACAACTATTCAATGAAAGCTAAATGAGCATAAAGATATTTATACAGTCTGAATATATCACTGGACACATTGCTGACTGACTATATATTATTTTGGTGGGAAATCCTAGCAGACCTGAAATGACCAACAGTTACCAATACAAGTACAAGTTGATAGCTTCTTATGATGTACTTGAAAAAACAACATACTCCTTAGAAAGGTAAGATAACAAAAGACAGTATGGGGACTGAGAGGGCTCAGTCAATAAAGTACCTCACACTGAAGCATAAAGACCTGATTTTGGATCCCCAGAATCCACAGAAAAGCTGGGAAAGTAGGTTTATCACACCCCAGTATTGAAAGTGGAAAGCAGACAGGATGATACCAGAACCTCATTGGCTAGCCATCCAAGCCATCAGTGAGATCAATCTCAGTAAGACCCCTCCTGAAAAAGCAGAGTGGATCACAGTCAAGGAAGATGCCTGACTGTGTCTACACCTGCATGAACACACATGCTCGTTCACAAATTTGTTCACATGAACAGAAGAAAGGTAGGATCGGGGAATCACCCCAAACTGATGAAGGTAAAGGGGCCTGGCAATAAAATTTTTCTAAGTTGTGTTTGGACTGGAGAAATAACAACTATAATTCTTATCATTCAAACTCCTGCTATTGCCTAAATGTAGACATTGGTTAAATAGGAATCATGTGTCTGGGATGTTTCTTAACATTAAGTTGTTGAAAATAATAATAGTTAATTGGGCTTCACTTTTCATTAAGCAATACTAGATTTAAAAAACTATAATACACAGGCATTTCTTTCAATCTTATCACCGATAAGACAAGAATTAGACTAAGCAGCATACAGAGAGAATTACTATAATCAACAAGAAAAAGACACACAAAATTTACTAGGAAAAGCAGAGAGATCATATGGGTGCCCTCATGAAAAGAGAGGTTTCATCTGTGGGATGGACCACCATAATCAGAACAAAAATCCAGAACAAAATAAACTAGGGATCTAACACAGTTGTAAGGTGATTGTTGTGCATGCAGGATGCCCTGGGTTCAATCCATGGTATACCACAAAAGAAAAGGAGGGAAGGAGGGAAGAAGGGACAGAGGGACAGACAGACAAATGAATGGAAAGACAGTTGGGCAGACTGACTAAAGAAAAAAAGCATAGAGGTGCTCTGTGCAGATGGAACATTGTGAAGTAAGGCACTGAGAAACAAATCGGAACATTTGCAGAAATTGTAGGAAACAGTTCTGGTTGGACGTCAACAACATGAGAAGAAACCGCATGGGTAAAAGCCTGTGCAACTGGTCTGTGGTTTTGCAGACGGGATTTTATGCTATCATACAGAGGAAATCATTTTAGAGCTTTGAGTTCCAAAATGTCTATCTCCAGAGTGACTGGATGCTTTGGCAGTAGGAGAAATCGCTACTTCACACCAAAAGACAAGAGGCTAATCCAGATGTCCATAAATAATAAAAATATCTATTCCAAGGTAAGGCAGGGAAAAACTGCTGTTGATGACCCCTTTCCTGTACCCATATGGAGGTCCCATCTTAAGAGCACTTGTGGAGAAAGCTAGTAAGCAAATGGGTCACACAGCATGTTATTAGCTCATCTTTATAGACGCCTTATTAACATTTCTCTGTGCTGATTTGTACAGCTTACTAGCTCTTTTGTTTTTTTCTCCAGTAAATTTAGGAAAGATTTAAAGAATAGCCTTTAAATTTTCAGTATATAAAAACCTTATTAATAAACATCACCAGGAAAGCTTCTTTGCAGGGTAAAACTCATTTCAACAAGAAAAATATCCAATTTCAAAGCATTTCATTTCCCCCAAAGTTGCTTTCTCCAAGTGCAGAAGTGAAATATGTGCCCAGAGCTACTGTCAAACTTTAAGAAGAAATTCCCACCTAATGTTCCCTCCAGATCATCACTGTACAACTGGCATGTGGTTTTTCAGACAGGATTTTATTCTGTCACACTCTGGTACAGATCTTACTATGTATGTCAGACTGACCTCAATCTCACAGAAATCCTTCTGCCTCAGCTTTCTGAGAGCTGGGGTTACAGGCTTGTGCCACAATACCAAGCTCCTACAAATAGTTTTGGTTACTATAAACAAACACACCCTTTATGAGAGGATAGAACTGGAAGTAGAACCCTTGGTATTTGCAACCTTCACGGATACTTTTGCCAGGTTTCTAGGGGAAATCTATGAAACTAGAACTCAAGTGGTACCAAAAGGGTTTGACAGATA
Organism: Arvicanthis niloticus; assembly: GCF_011762505.2. NCBI lineage: Eukaryota > Metazoa > Chordata > Mammalia > Rodentia > Muridae > Arvicanthis > Arvicanthis niloticus. The sequence continues at coordinate 62,525,202 of NC_047672.1, read as the reverse complement.
GGAATGGAATCAAGCAAGTTTCCAGAAAAGGAAGTGGGAACATACTACCTGAAGTAATATCTGTCTTTGTGCAATGTTCCAATTAACAACACACTGAAATCTCAGCCTGTGCAGGGAAAGACTAAGCATTCACTGACCTTTGTTTGGGTCAACACAGGTAATACATGATTATACATTTCTAGTACACAGCTAATAAAGGTCCAACAAGTTGTTTTACATCTTGAGCTTCATCAAAGATTTCTCCTGGGTTGTTCCATTTTGTTTCAGGCCATCATCAAGAGGAGAGACAACAACCTTGTTCTGTGGCCATCTTCAGTGCTTGTCTGGTGTTCACTACATCAGCTACACAGTTCATAGCAGGCACTGTCACAGTCCATAAAGGTAAGGCCAGTGAAGAGTCTACATAAGGCAACACCTGAAGCCTCTTGAAAATAGTTACACATAAAGAAACATGGGCAACCCTGTCTTAGTTAGGCTTTCCATGGCTGTGAAGAGACACCATGACCAAGGCAACCCTTATAAAGAAAAACATTTAGTTGGGGCTGGATTACTTTTTCAGGGGTTGAGTTCATTTTCATCATGGTGGAAAGCATGGCAGTGTGCGGGCAACTTTGGAGCTGGAGGGGTCAAAAGTTCTACAGCTTGAACAGGCAGCCAAGAGGAAGTTCTCTTTCCATTAGCCAGACTTGAGCATATATATGACCTCAAAGCCCAACCTCCACAGTGACACACTTCCTTTAACAAGGCCACACCTCCTCTGATAAAGCCACGCCTCCTAATAGCATCACTTCCCATTGGCCAAGAGTATTCAAATCACCACAAAACTTTCATTGCTTTTATTGGATTCTATGAGGTCAGAACCCAAAAGTACCTAGTGCACAATTGTCAATGCCGATCACTGCTCTTCAAAACAGATCATAAAAGTAGTACAGAAATAAGGTGGTACTAAATGAAAGCAGACTTGGAGCAACAGCAGTCTACACATGTCTCTCCTCCTTTCCTGTTGCCATATCCATAACACAGTACATGTCACGTGTCTCTCATAATCAGTTTTCTCATCTACTGAAATGTAAAATTACAAGTAGCAAGAAAATAAACATTCCCAGTAAAGTGATTGCACTTGGATTTAATATTCAAATGAATGAAGGCGTTTGAAAAATTAAGTTAGACAACTTAAGATGTTTCTTGCAGTACTTGGCATATCATAAACATAGGGCATCTTCATGCTGCTACACACTCTGTACACTGCATGGATACACCCTCCTGAATAGGCCCAATTGAGTTCATCATTCAGCCTACACTGTACTGAGTAGGCCATGTACTTCAGTGAAAACTTTACCTACAAAGAAGGCAATTTCTCCTCCATTTTAGTTTGTACAAAGGCACAGTACCAGTTAGCAGTAGTCAGAAATGAATGCACACTATGTGCGAGCTGACAAATAAAGCAGTAGTCAGGACCTTCAGAACTCAAGAACTGCAACAGCTCAATAACAAATGCAAACATGCTCAAAAATGAGCAAACGACTTGAACAGATATAGATAGATGACAGATAGATAGATAGATAGATAGATAGATAGATAGATAGACGATAGATACTCAGATGATAGATAGATAGATAGATAGATAGATAGATAGATAGATAGATAGATAATTTGCAAGGATAATATACAAATGACCATCATGTATGTGAAGGAGTGTATCAAATCACTAATCAAAGAAATGTACGTGAAAATTACCTGGTAGACAGCTACACACATATGTATACACTCCCCCAACAGACACATGGAAAGATAACAGCATGACTTATGGTCTTTAAAATATGTTAATGAGGTGAGGATATCACTCAGTGACAGAGCACAAGGCTCTGTGTTCAATTCCCAGTACCTCAAAAATAAAATATATTAAGAGAATAGATCTCATATGGCGTATTATTATCAATAAGAATGAACACAAGGAAATTTTTGGAGATGTTGAACACATTTTATCCCTCGATGGCAATGATTTCTCGACTATACATAAATGTATGTCCAAACTCATCAGCATAATTCATTAAATATGTGCTCTAATTGTACAATCAAGATCTGAAGGCCATTTCTTATATCTACAATTGGATTTTTCATTAATGCCAAAATAAACAAACTTTCTTACTTAACTAACACAGTTACCGGGGCTTTTAAATTCCTGGGAATATGCAGAAATCAGCAATGAGGCACAAATAGAGCGAAGTTTCTCAGTCTAATTTTAAAAATGGCAAAACATGGTTTCAGTTTCCTTTTTCCTCTTTGCGTTTTTCCAAGAGAAGGATACTAGAACACACACAGTCTACGAGCAGCCACTGACCGCCTTCCACTGAAGCACGCCCACTGGATAAAGAACGTGGATAAAGCACAGAATAACAACTGCACAAACTAACGCTGTGCCTGAAGCTAGCCATGACAACGTAACAAACAACACCAGACAGTGTCTTTCCTAGACTGAATTAACCTCTGTGAATAGTAGCCAGAGCTGCAAAGCTCTAGTCCAGGCAGAACTCAAACTCACAATCTACCCCCAGCCTTCAAGAGCTGGGACAGGAGTCTGTGCCCTCATGCTGACCTAAAGGGTCGCTGAACACTCAGTTCTTAACCAAAACAACAAATACTAAGATAACCTGCAATTGAGGAAAGATTATAGAAGAAGTTTTAAGCATTGTAGTACAAAGGTTCAATCCATTATTTATTTTTCAGTTTCAATAACTTTTCAAATTTGTTAGCTGGCTTTACCTTGACATGCAAATGTCGCAATATTATCCAGAATGTACTAATTCTGAGCATTGGCACCTTTCATAAAAGGGCACAACAACTACCTTTAATAAAGAGCATGCCACTGGATTCATGAGGAATTGTCCATGTTTCAAATTTCCTTTTATTCTAAGCAACAGAGTAACATTATAGATATATTTATAGAAGTAGAAAAAAGAGAGAAGGAAACAATACAGTATCTATAAATGTTAATATCTACCATAACAGCCACATGATCTACATATTATATATCATAAACAGAAATAGAAGCAACCAATACAATTCACACATTCAACTTTAATTTTCTTAGTAATACATTAAAATGGTGAAACAGATAAACATCCTTTAGCTTAAACATATTAGTAAAAAACGACAATTGCTTGCCATATTAAATCACCTAAATATAGTGTATATATCACATGTGGAAAGCACCGAATTTGTGTCTAGCTACACTTCAAGTAGTCAACAGCCACACTAAGCTACTAAACTACTGCAGTCAGCCAGTGTTTATTCAGTTATGTTTTTATAGCCTGACCTAGTAAATATCTTTGCACTTAGAATATGTGTATCACTCTCCTCAGGATGACCACAGAGCAACACACATATGACAGAAGCTTAATATATATAGTCCAGATCTAAAGGACTATTCCAACAAGCATGAACAATGCACACCAAAAGCCCTATTGGAAATGGGTACTTTGGCAGAATGAAGTTTTACATATGTGTCTACTCTAAAAGGATTACATTCCCACATGAGTACTGTCAAATAGACCATCAAGCAAGGCACCACATTAAAATCCAAGGAACGTGATGACTATAAAAAAAAATCCTCTAGAAAACTGGCCATAAAGTTTTAAAGCTGGCCTGAATAGAAGGAAGAAAAGCATAAATTCTTGCAAATGTATTAGCTATGCTGTTGAACAAAGTACAAAGAAGGATCCAGCAAATTCCCCATCAGTTCTGCTTTCACTCCCGATTCTGGCCCTCCTCTTATAAAATAAAGATGATGTGTCCGGGAAGGATGACTATGTGTCGAATGACTGGGAAGGATATGCTGGGTTTCACCCTTTATATTCAATTCCAGCCGTGGAGAATAAAGCTGGTGGTGTTAACCTGAGTCTGAGTGATCATCCTGTCCACTGATTTCATAGCCAAAACTCTGGAAGTTACACTCCCATTCATCATGGAAAGCAAAGTGCTAAAAAGCAAAAAAAAAAAAAAAAAAAAAAAAAAAAAAAAAAAAAAAAAAGCCGTTAAGTCAGAATGGGGAAAAAAATCATAAGATTAAAGTTCTAAATTTCTCTCTCAGTGCACACTAAAAATCATCTCTAATTCTAAAACATGTCCCAAAGCAATTGTTAATCGTATGGCAAATTTGTTTTCTGCTTTCTTCTAAAATCCTCAGGTTTTTCTTGATAATGGGATCCCTCGGGTTGGGGAAAGGAAGAAGACTGTTAAGTTATAGCCTAGAAGCTTCCATTTGAAAAGGGGGCAGAACAAGAGAGGAGCTGATGGTAATGGTTCTCAGTTCATTTTGTCCTTCCTTCCTTCCTTCCTTCCTTCCTTCCGTCCTTCCTTCCTTCCTTCCTTCCTTCCTTCCTTTTCAGTTAGGTGGTGACTCTGGCACTTAAACCAGAATGTCTGCTGTTTTTAGAAGGCTGTGATGTGCCTTATGGAGAAAATGCCTGCATTAAATACATTTCCTTTCTTTGTGACTTGAGCAGTTGGCCTTGGTTTCAAGGGCCAGCTTTAAATCCAGTAGAAATTATTTAGGCAGAAGCATATATTAAACAAGGTTATGCTTCAACCCACAACAGAAATCTAACCAGCTGCCCCTGTATTTCCACTCAGAGAAATTGTGTAGTATTGGCAAATTCCAACATCATAACAACTTCACAAGCCACAGCAGTGAATCACAAGAATTAACTATGCATGGTAAAGGGTTCAGTGCTGGACTACCTGAAATTCCCAATAGCTGTCTAGTAATCTGCATTCCCCTTAGACATAGCTCAAATAAGAAGCTGAAGGTTGGAGCCAAACCAGAAATGTTCTAGACTGAGGTGCACTGATATACACACCCCATCTAGTTCCTTCGTGAGTAAAAAGGCAATACTGTGATTCACAAACTGTGTGCAAGTTACAGAAATATATAACAGCAAGCTTGCTGGAGGAAGCAAAAACAAGCAGCAATGCATTTTAAATTTGAGGTTTTGATGGACGAAAAACTAACCATTTAATGTAATTAATTACTAAGGCTTTTCTTTTCCTGTAATTGGAGAACCATTTAACCGTGTAACGCAGTATGTCTATATCAGGAAACCCTAAAACAGCATTCTTGAATCCACTTCAGAAAGCACCTTCCATGGCAAGAAGCTTACAAATGGAATGGGTGTGCTAACTAATTAGAATAAATAATGAGTTCACGATACAAGCATTGGTCCAAACTTAAGAGAATTGTACACACTAAAATGTGTCCCATTTGCTATATATACACACACAGAGAAATACTTTATTGAAACACTTCCTGTTTTAAATTACACACAAATAAAAAAGTATTTTCTGAGGGCAATCAAGATCCTTCTACCTTTGGTTTCAAGTTGGACTCCTCCCACTTTTCTCAAAGTAAACTATGTAGGCAGGCCACTTCATTAAGGCAATTCCATTTGTAGTTCACAAACTCTCTGCAAGACTGTGAGTACCTTTATAACCTTGCCTCCAAATTTAGTGCTGGGTTCTCATCTGTCCTTAAAAGAGTTGTCACAAACTGAAACCTGAGACCTAACCATCTGAAAGCAAAAGGCAGAAAATTCCTTCTTAGCTTTCAAGTAGAGAGCCAGGTCATTCTTTTCCAAAGACTTCTATGGAAATGAAACTGTTCTACATGTCCATGTTCTGTGCATTGGGATAGTTTAGCCCCAAAGTACACTTGCTTTCAAAGTGAGATCATCCATCCCTGAAAATTATGAAGTATACTGAAATGTTTCAAGGCTCCCTGGAATCACTTACAAGAGTATTAAACTTGCTTCTATCAATTATATAAGAAATGATTATTTGTTCCTCTTCAGGAACATGACCCCTGAGAGACTATATGTTAATGGATGCCTCTGCACTAATTTGACTACGTGTGTGTGGTGTGGGGAGGGAGACATGATGTGGAGATGGGAATAGGACATGGATGAGAATAGGCCTGGGAGTACTTGGAAGGATATAATCAAAAATAAAAAAATAAAAATACACTTTAGAAAGAACCGGCTGTTGAAATATTTGTTACAGCAGATTATGTGATAATCCCAAGACAATGGGCCTATCTTTTCTCTATCCTCATAATCTTGCCCAGCAATTACACAAGGTAAGAAGTAGCAGTTGGGTAATCAGCAAGCAATAGCACCTGTTGGAAAAAGTTCTCTAAATATCCAACAAAATAGATCAGATATGCTCAGAAGATGCTCCAACATATAACAAGGACAAATGCTCCACTATGTTTATAGCAGCCTTATTTATAATAGCCAGAAGCTGGAAAGAATCCAGATGTCCTTTAACAGAGGAATGGATATAGAAAATGTGGTACATTTACACAATGGAGTATTACTCAGCTATTAAAAACAATGAATTCATGAAATTATTAGGCAAATGAATGGAACTAGAAAATATCATCCTGAGTGAGGTAACCAAATCACAAAAGAACACACATGGTATGCACTCACTGATAAGTGGATATTAGCCCCAAAGCTCAAAATACCCAAGATACAAATCACAGACCAGATGAGGCTCATGAAGAAGGAAGACCAAAGTGTGGGTGCTTCAGTTCTACTTAGAAGGAGTAACAAAATACTCATGGGAGCAAATATGGAGACAAAGTGTGGGACAGAAACTGAAGGAAGGGCCATCTGGAGACTGCTCCACCTGGGTATCCATCCCATGTGCAGTCACCAAAGGCAGACCCTGATGTGGATGCCAGGAAGTGAATGCTGACAGGAGCCTGATATAGCTGTCTCCTTAGAGGTCTGACAGAGCCTGACATATACAAAGGCGGATGCTCACAGCTAACCATTGAACTGATCATGGGGTTCCCAATGGAGAAGTTAGAGAGAAGACTGGAGGAGCTGAAGGGGTTTGCAGCCCCATGGGGAAAGCAACAATACCAACCAACCAGAGCTCCCAGGGTCTAAACTACCAGCCAGGGATACTACCAGATAGGGACCCATGACTCCAGCAGTATATGTAGGGGAGGATGTTTTGGGGGGCATAGGTGGGAGAGTAGGTCCTTGGTCCCATGAAGGTGGAATGTCCCAGTGTGAGGGAATTCGAGGGTGGGGAGGTGGAAGTGGGTGGGTGGGCAGGGGCACATCCTCATAGAAGCAGGAGGGGGGATGGGATAGGATATTTCTGGGGGGAGGATGGGGAAAGAGAATAACATCTGAAATGTAAATAAAATATCCAATAAAAAAAGAAATAGATTAGAAGCCAGGGAGATGTTGAAGAGGGTAAAAGCATAGCCACTGAACCTGATGGCCTGAGTGCAATCCCCAGATCCAACAAGGTAACAGGAGAGAAGGAACTGGATCTCCAGAGTTGTCCCATGACCACAGCACACAGGTACACAGATACAAATGCACACATGCTTGCACACACACACACACACACACACACACACACACACACACACACACACAGAGTCACACAGTGGGAATGGGTATTACTTTTTAAAGAAAGAAACAGCTTAGAGATAGTCAGAAGAATGAGGTCTATTCCAAGAGCTTATTGTATGTATATGTGTATGTATGTGTGTGTGACCAATAATAAAACAAAAGCAAGCAAACAAAAAAAAAAAAAAAAAACCTTCCCTTACTGTCTCAAAATTGTTTTTCATGAGTGAAAAAAAAGTAAAAAAAAAATCCACTGAGTAAGAAACACATAAAAATTATATCTTTAAACTGAAGAGAATATTTTTATTTTATGTACTAATTTTGAAAGATACCCAGCCTTTTCAAAGATGAAGCCTTTACATCTCTGACAACTTCATTTCTTCCCTAAGACACTGATAACATTTAAAATTATCTTCATTTCATAGTGAGGACTTTATCTACAAAAATGTCTAAAGATAGGTGCCTAAATATAGCAAATCGTTTACCACGGCAATATTTATTGTCGAGTAAAAAATCATTCTAGGTGGTCACCAAGAGAACACTGCCATATATGTTGCTATGTCCACAGCATGGCATTCTGGGTATTTATTTCCAATTGCAGCATCTCCCATAGCATGGCAAGATGCTCACAAGGAGTGCACTAGGACTGCATTTTCATTTAATGTGTGAGTGACAGCTGATGTACAGAAGGGAATGTGAACAGATATTAACTTATATGATGTTCACACAAAGAAAAACATCATTCAGAAGCAGAAAATGAGCAGGCTGTCATAGTGTCAGCATCCTAAAGCAGCTGATTAACCACACCACAAGAAATGTCCCCCTGGGGCTCTCAGAGTCTGAACCACCAACCAAAGAGCATACACGGGCTGCTGTAAGCAGATACCCAGGGGGGCCTAACTGCTCAGAGAAGGGGAGAGGGGACAGGGGAAGGGTTGTGGGAAGGGGTGACCAGAAGGAGGACAGTGAGCAAGATATAAAATGAATGGGTAAAAAAAAATAAAATTAAATAACAACAACAAAAAGAAATGTCATCTCCAATTCTGATATTTAATGAAAGGTTAAAAAAAGGTGGCTACTTACCCATGTTAGCATTCATTCACATAACTTGTTCTGCTAGTGTGTAGGAATATTTTATGTCTGTATAATAAAGTCAAAAGAATGGAAATACCTAAAAATGAGGCGTTCTACTTAAATTACATTCAAAGGGTGAAAATGGTTTCATCAAAAATAGATTCCCTAAGTCTTAGTGGAATATGTTGAATGAAATTCAAGCTTTTCTGAATGAATGAGGATCTGCTTGTCTGAAAAGCCAATGTAATTGATAATCTTCTGGATGAAAAGTCCAGAGAGGATCAAGTATGTTCTGACTCTAGGACACATCACGGCTCCCTAAATAAGCCCAGTTGTGCCCTTACTTTCCAGGAATATATGTGTTTATCCTCACTGTAACACAGAGAACTGTAAGCTACTGTGCAAGTACTTCCCACTACTTCCAGGGGTTTCCCCACTCAGTTACTGAGGAAGAATTTCCCAGCAAAGCAATTACTCAGATGAACAGCATTCCATCTTCCAACAGCACAATACGGGATTTCTTTCCTGTTGACAAACATATACATCAGTCGCCTAAGAAACACTTGCAGAAACATGCACAAAGGCAAAAATGACAAAGAGCAAAAAAATGGCAGATTGTCCCATAGTAATATTTATAAATCTTGTGAGATCATAATATCATAGCCAAAATGAGAAAACGTGAGTAGGCTCAAAAATAATTATAGCAAACCCATCAAGACTTACATCTCCATTATGTCATTTGAAATCTCTCCTGGTCATTAAGACAAAGAAACAGCTCTCTGAGGATCATGAAGCACCTACTCACACAAAAAAGAAAAACAGTAACATCTGACAAAAATGTCTGATATGAATTGAGATTTAAGAATACAAAATGAATACCATTCTGTTAAAGTGATAATCATTTTGAAATAAAAGAACATGAGCAGACAAAAGAACAGTCAGGTCCTCAAGTATTGCTGGCCAGAATATAAATCAGCATAGCATTTCCACAGGGAAATCTGGCTGTGAGTCAAAGCCTTAAAACGATAAACTCACTGGCAAAAATATTCCATGCCTGTGACGTTAGCTGCAGAAAATAATTAAGTAGTGCTCTCTATACAAACACCCATCATAGCATTGCTTAAAATGAGGGTCCAAAACTGAATGTTTATTAGCAAATAAAACATAAAATTTATAAGTGCATGAAAAACATAATTATACAAAAAGTTTACAGATGAAAGAGAGTGTTCAAAACTGTTACATGGTAATAGTAATAAAACAGAACAGACAATAAACTCCCAGTTTCTCGTTTTCAGAGATGCATGTATTTATTTACAGTTATATATACATATATGATGAATTAAGATATATATAATATGTATAGATATATATGCATATAAATTTGGATTAGTAATATTTCTGTCTTAAATTTCTATAAGTAAATCACTTTGTTTCAGGATAGGTTATCTAAAAAAGGCGAAGGTGGATGGAAAAATGAATTGTGGTATCTTACAGTACCAAGAAACTTCCCTTTCAGGCATAAAGCCCCAAAACTTCATAGCAAGTCAAAAAGCACATCACAGAAGGCCATGAATTGTAAGATTTCATAAAATAGCTGAAACAGATACACTCATGAAGATGCAATACAGGCCAGTGATTGCAGGTGCCATGGAGAATGGAGAGACACTGCCTGCTCAGTACTGGCCTCATGTTGGAAGGATGGGTCTGTTTTAGAATTAGGTCAAAAAGATGGTTGTCCAACATTAGGAGCATGATATAATAAATCCCTTTGGATTCCGCACTTTAATACAGTTTATATTGTATGACCTCTACCTCAAAAAAAAATTTTAAAATATAAATCTAGTAAAAGAAATAGCCAGCATCTAAGTATTGCATTTCGCTTTAAGGTTTACAACATTGTTCCAAATAGTTGATGATGTAAGAAAATATTTTCTCTATCAGAAAATGGTAGGTACACTATTCCATCCCTAGGTCTTGCTATTTGTGTTACAGAAACAATCTTAATATGATACCTGAGGAATTACTGCAGGGTTCAGATAGATAGATAGATAGATAGATAGATAGATAGATAGATAGATAGATAGATAGAATGCTAACACCAGGAAACAATTTTTCAAGGCAGGTATTAGGGCTGGCTGTAATATTTTTAATATTATCTCCATAAATAAGAGAAAAACAGAAATAAAGTACAGCTAGTTGATAAAATTTTAACTCCAGACAGGCTTCCTTCAGTCCACTCTTCTAGTGTGCTTCAACTATTATGCTCTAATTTCAAAGAATTTGTGATTGGTGTAGAAAAACTAGAGATAGAAGTGAATTTATGAAAAGCGGAAAGACTATCCATAATCTTATCATGCAGGGACGAGACAAAGTCAACAATTTACTGAGCACTTCCCCAAAGAGATACATACACTTATGGCTACCCAAACCAATGTAGCCATAACGTGTTTCATAATGTCCCTCTCATGTAAATATGCTGCTACATCATCACATTTAATGAACCATGATATGCATCTAACAGAAGGAACTGTATCTTATCAATTACCTATTAAGTGGGTAGGCCGTTTATGAACAGCTCTAAAATGAATATACTTTTTTTTTTTTTTATGCCTTCGTCTCATTTCCATGAAGTAACCATAGAAAGAGATGCAAAATTCTTGGTAAGTATATTATACTTTACAGCTCTTGATATTACCCAATTGTTATAAAAAAAAGTTAATAACTTATACTCTTCACTGTAAAGTACAAGAGAACCCCCCCATCTCAAATCTGTTTAGAACACTTCCAGCTTAAGCTTAGAACATAGTCTGTCTTCCAAGCCTTGGTATTATTTGGATTGGAGAGGATTATTCTAAATGTATACTGTACACTGAAGCATATTATGCATCTTCATATATATATATATATATATATATATATATATATATATCTCAAGTCATTTTGTGTGCATACAAAATGAATAACACTTTGTTAGGGCAATAATAATTTTAAATAAAATACATGTATATATGAAGAAAGAGAAAAATGTCTTAAGCCAGATTCTTAAGGCCATTTTGCCAACTATTTGTTAGCACTAAGGTTTGTTTACCCTTAAAATTCTCAAGCTGGATCCTCTGCCCACTATTCTCAGAATGAAAACGAAAACTCCCATTCATCCAAGTACCAGGGCAGAATTCCTGATTCTCTATAAAGATACAGACAGAAATAAAGCTAAGATATCAAGTAACTCAAGGATGAACTAAACCAACCTCTTTTCTAAATAGAAAGTTGAAATCCAAGAAAAAGCAAGTAACCCAGGGTCACACAATGGACAATGAGTCACCAGGTCTTAGGTTACCACATCCCATCACTCTGATGCACAGATGGTCAACTATACATTAACTCTTCTACCTAGGGATTGGGGTGGGGGGAGGAGGATGGGGTAGAGAAGAGTGGTAGATATAAGAACCCAATAAAGTAGCAAAAAGTCAGGTGACTATATATATACTCACAAACCCACACATACATACATACATACATACATACACACATACATACATACACACATACATACACACACACACACACACATACATACATACATACATACATACATACTGCCTGATTCACGGGGAAAACCTTTTAACTGAAAGTTTCCATGAAAGTACCTAGAAATAAAGGTGCTCATTTATGGCAGGCCAGGCCAGGAAAGAGAAAAAATAGCTGCTGGTACAAATTAAAAAAAAAAAAAAATTTAAACAAACATGTTCTCCCGTAGTATCTGAGTGAATAAAGCAGCCTAGCAAAACCACGTCTAGACCCACGCATGCATTTGCCTCCATCTGCTCTACTTCCTTCAGCGCACTCGCCGGGAAAGCACAAAGAAAGAGCTGCCTATCGGGGTGTCTGAATGTAAGGACCTGGAAAAGCTAGAAGGGTTTGATTTTATGAATGCAAAGATCAAAGTCAAGTGTCACTGCACTGTGGTCACTGATGAGGTAGACTGGTGTTGGGGTCCACACTAGCCCCACGTTGGGGCAGCCAAAACAAATGTTGCAGCCCAGGCAAAATGTTGAGGCCTGGGCCGACCCACATTTGGGTGGCCACTGTATCCCGGCCCAAGCTGCTGCTCCAGTCTGCGGGTCGGGGTTCAGCAAGAGCGAGGGTGAGGGCAGACTCAAAGAATGGAGACCAGACAGGGTGTGAGTCAATCCCGTTTATTCTTCAGTCTCTCTTCCTCTAAGTGTCTCCTGTCTGATTCTCCCTCTATAGTCTGATGTCTGGTTCTGTCTTCTATAGTCTGTCTTCTGATCTGTTCTGTCTCTGCCTTTTATGTGTCTTACTTCTAAGCCACACCTCTAAGTTACACCTTTAATCATGCCCTTAGGTCTTGTCTCTAACTCTGATCTCTATACTTCTAAATCATACTCTTAAGTCACACACCTTTAATCTCACACACCTTTAATCTCACGCACCTTTAATCTCAAGGTATCTAAACCAAGATTATCGGAGTGTGCTCAGCTGTCGTAGGCTATTGTAATCCAAGTCTCATGTCAGGGTATATGGCTCAAGATGGCTGCAAAGCTGATAGCCGCTTTCTGCTAAAAGTCAGCCCCCAACAGACTGGTGGCAGGACGAAAGTCCCATCATGATTATTATGAACCACTTTTCTCCCATTCCATTTGTGGGGTGCCAACTGATAATGTTTGTTGTTTTGTGGCTCTAAAAACATTTAGTCTCTTGACTCATTCTCCGCCCATTTAAGCAAATAAAAGTTTTCATGATTTAGCCAAGTTCTACAAAGTTAAAAAAAAAAAAAAAAAAAAAAGCCTCTCCCAAGAAATTTTATCTGTGGCTAGTGTAGATTACAATTCAAAGCCAGAAAGTAATTTAAAAATTTAAAAATCATATAGTGAGGAACCTATTTTATATCTATTCTCAACCACAAATATTCTGTTCATTTTAGTTATTATACTCAGCCTTAAATATATAAGGAAATAACATGTGCAGAAAAATTTGAAGAATTCTACAATTCAAGATGCATTCTCCCATGATGCACAATAGAGAAGGAGCTAATGGGTCCCATGTACTGCCACCTTAAATAGTTTTTTTAATTTAATTTTTTTTACTTATTCACTTTACATCCCACTCACTGCCCCCTCCTGCTCATCCCTCCCACAATCCACCCTCCCCTTCTCCTCTGAGCAAGTGGGCCCCCTGTATATCCCCCCCTCACCCTGGCACTTCAAGTCTCTCAAGGCTAGGCACTTCCTCTCCCACGGAGACCAGACAAGGCAGCCCAGCTAGTAGAACATACCCCATGTACAATCAACAGCTTTTGAGATAACCCCCTCCCCCGTTAGTTACTGAGTGTTACAGTCACCAACTGTGCTATGAGAATGCAGGCTGAAGGCTAATGTTCCAACTAGAACCAGCACTCTAGTTACTTCTCCCAGAGAGCAGGAGAGCTAGAAACCAATGGTAAAGTTCTCTTTGGACTGCACATGTGACTATAAAAAGATGGGATAATTTCTATAACGCTTTTCTTGGCACAACAGCAAGAAATGCTTATAACAAGTGTAATTTGTTTCCATAATAAGGGTGATTTATTTCTAGGTCAGATGAAACAAGACTATGCTATATCATAATGAGAAGAAGGAGGAGGAGGAAGAAGAGGAGGAGAAGGAGCTGGAGGAGCTGGAGGAGGAAGAAGCAAAAGCAGCAGCAGCAGCAGCAGCAAAGGTAAAAACACAGTTCAACCCAAGAGTTTTCCCAGAGACTGTGCTTTGTCTTTACAAAGTAGAGGTCTCCATCCATTGGCTTGCTAGTTCTATTCTAAACATGGAATTCAAAGAGAAGCTCAAGGGAGCTGGAGAGATGGTTAGCTCAGTGGTTAAAAGCACTGGCTGCTCTTCTAGAGGACCTGGGTTCAATTCCCAGCACCCACATGGCAACTCCTAACTGCCTATGACTCCAGTTTCAGGGGATCTGGCACCTTCATGCAGACATGTATGCAGGCAAAACTTGAACGCATGTAAAATAAAAAGAGAGAAAAGTCCAAGAAAATGTGACTTTCTGTTCATAGTATTGAAATGCCACCTCTCTAATTCATCTCATGTTTCTTTTCTGAGAGAAATTTCTTTTCAACTCCAGAGAGTATTTATTTTACAACAGGAAAGCCATCTCTCCTCTTTCAAAACATCCAAAATAAGGGACTAGATAGATGGCTCAGCCATTACTGAGTTAGCTGTTGTTCTTGCAGCGGACTCTGGTTCCATTCCCAGCACACACATGGTAGGTCAAAACCATCAATAACTCCATTTCTAGGGAATATAATGCCTTCTTCTGACCTCCACATGCACCAAACACACACAGGATGCACATACATACATGTAGGCAAAGCATTCACACAATAAGTGTAAAAAAAAAAATCTTTTTAAAAATTCAAAATAGAACCCAGCATAACCAAGACCAAACTAAACAGCCAGTGTCTATATCTGAATATCACCCAGCAGAAAGCTCAAAACTGTTATTGGAATAATGCTTCAGGAATGAGCTTCTGGGAGAAGAAGGGGGTCCTGAGTTTAATCATATACTGATGCTCTAACATCTAATGCCTAAGGATATGGCTTTAAGATGGGGACTACAGAGAACTAGTTAAGTTAAAATGAGGTTATTGGGATGATCTTCACTATGCTCTGATCAAAGAGAAAAGCACAGAAGGAAACAGATCTGAAAAGCTACAGCGGGGAAATGACCATCACAGTCTGAAAGAGAGGCTGGTACTGATCCCTCTTCCAGCCCTCAGGAAGAACCACCCTGCAGAGGCCTTGCTTTGAGCTTCCAGCCTTCCCATCAAGCTATATGCATGGCAGTCTGCTACAGCCACACTAGACAACTAATACAAAGTTGTATCTCTAACTAGAAAGGAAAGGAACTATCATAGAACATAAAGGGACTCATACTGATTTAAAAAAAAAAAAAAAAAAAACCCTCTTAAAATATTCACAATTGTGTGCATCTCACTTTAAGAGATCTGTAAACAAGAGATCGTGAATAAAATGAAAAACTCAAGTTGTTCCTCTTAGAAAAAGACCTGGGGGTGAGGGTGGTACCCACGGGGGAGGCTTCCCATAGTAGGGGGGTTTCCCTTCTCTGGGGAAAAGGGTAGGGGGGAAGTGAGAGGAGGTGTGAGGGTCAGAATGGGAGGAGATGGGGAGGGCTGTGATCAGGATGTAAACTGAATAAGGAAGTTAATGAAAAAAAGGAAGAAAAAAGATGAAAAGACCTTATATTTGGGAGGAACATTGAAGTATACTCTGCTATGTCACTTTGACATCACTGTGATGTCACTAAATATCTGCTCCTCCCCTTTCACTCTCTTCTCTTTGCCACCAAGGAGCAAAGCTCCTGCAGAGAGCCACTGCAGTCAGGGTCTGTCTCCTTTCTTTCTGTTCTCTCTAATCTACGCCAAGCCCACTGAACTCAGGTTTCTCCTCAATCAATATTGTTAGGTTTTCTACTGCTGTGATAACACATCAGTAACCAAACTGTGACAGAGTTTGCACTTACGCTCCAACATTACAGCCCATCATCAAAGGAAGTGAGGGCAAGAATCTAAGCAGGGCTGGACCCTGGAGGCAGGAGCTGAGGCAGGAGCTGAGGCAGGGGCCTTGGAGGAAGGGGTGCTGCTTACCAGCTTCCTCTCGTGGCTTGCTCAGCTTGCTTTCTAAAAGCACTCAGGACCACAGTGAGCTGGGCCCTCCTAAATCAATCATCAACCAGGAAAATGCACCATAGGCTTGCCCACAGGCCAATATGGTGGTAGTGGAGGGGGGGTATGTTCTCAATCAAGGTTCCCTCTTCCTAAATGACTCTTGGTTGTGCCAAGTTGACACAAGTTAACTAGTCAGCCTTATCACTGACTCGGAACTCCTGAAGACCCTTGAGTTCCTCACTCAGCATTCTTCTCACCAGGTCTAGTAATGCCTGATTTGTTCATTAATCGTTTTCCAGGATGCGCTACAGCTAGCCACTGGGTCACCGCTCCCTGTCAGTCTCCTAGCTCTCCCAGTGCACTCCCCATGCTTGGTGTCCCAACTCTTCTTTCTCTAACTAATATCTCCCCAGACAGATCTTTGTAAAATCTATTCTTTCCTTCAAGATAGACTAAATAAACTTAATATACAAAAGTAACACAAAGTCCAGTAGTTCCTTATCTCTCAGATCCTAAAAGCTTTATCTAAGCTGCTGTAATGCTTCATCAAGATCATACAATAACCTGCCTCGCCTGCTCTCAGCCATGCCCCTCAGCAGCCTGTATCTGCTAAAGTGATCTTTCTACATAAAACTAGCTTTTCTACATAAAACTTGCTAACTTCTGCAGCAAGAACTCACCATGGCTTCCATTTCACTCTGAATAAAAGGGGGAAATGTCCCCATGCCTAAGGCACAATGTAATCTGCCTCAGTCCATCTACCTCTGCGTGTCCTCACCCTCCTGAGTGCACTCCTCACTCATGCCGCTAAAACCCAGTGAGTCACTCTTCTTGGACTAAGTCACCTGTGTGCTCCCCATAGGTTCCCTGTGCACAGGGACTCCCTCCCAGGTGCCTGTGTGCCTTGCTTCCTCCCTTTACCCGGCCACTGCATGCAAAGCCCTTCCCTGATTTCTCAGACATGCCCACCTTCTTGTGCCCTATATTCCTTCCTGAGCCCAGGACCTCCCTCCTGTCAGGAATCAGCACAATCCTTATCTCAGTTTCCCAATCCAAACTGCATTAGAACAGAAACTCTGTTTTTGTTCTCTGGTATATTCCTAGTCTCCAGGCCAGGGACAAACACAAAAGAGGATTGAATCAATATTTGTTGGAAGAATGAATGAACACCATATGGCCTGGCAGAGAGTCAGCATTAAGTGAATGAACTTTGAAACAAACATTAGACAAGTGATTTATTATGGGTGTGTGTGTGGGAGGAACACACACACACAGAGAGACACACACACACACACACACTACTCCTATGAAGATCAGAGGACAATTTGCTGGAGTCAGTTCTCTCCTTCCATCATGTGGTGTCAGGGAGGCTTGATGGCAACATCTTTACCTTGCTGGACTTTAGCAACTGATTCTCATTTTTAATTGGTTATTTTATTTATTTACATTATAAATGTTGTCCCCCCCTCCCAGTTTCCCCTCTGCAAACCCTGGCTCCATCTCCCCTCCTCTATGCCTTTATTAGGGTGCTCCTCCACCCACCTACTCCTGCCTGACCACTCTATGCTGGGGAATCAAGCCTCCACATCCAGAGACTGCCCCACCTCAGGATCCATCACACCTGCACACACCAAACCAAACCCCTTGACACTAATGCTGATGCCAAGAAGTGCTTGCTAACAGGAGCCTGGTATGGCTGTCCCCTGAGAGGCTCTACCAGCATCTGACCAATACAGATGCAGATACAGCCAACCATTGGACTGAACACAATGAACCCCAATGGAGGAGTTGGGGGAAGGACTAAAGAAGCTGAAGGGGGATTGCAACCCCATAGGAAGAACAACAATATCAACTAACCTGACCACCCAGAGCTCCCAGGGACTAAATCACCAACCAAAGAGTATACATGGAGGGACCCATGGCTCCAACTACATTATGTATCAGAGGATTGCGTTAGCTGGCATCAGTGGGAAAGGAGGCCCTTTGTCCTGTGGAAGCCAATTGACTCTTAACCATGCCTGCAAACTGGGAGGAGTCCCTGCATCCCATCATCCAAGATTACTAAACTAGAAGTAACTTACTGGTCTACAATTTAAATGTGTAATCATGCTGATACTTTGATACTTGCTTTTCTAGAACATACTGATACTTGTTTCTTCCTTTTCTCAAAAAAAAAAAAAAAGTTGTCTTTTTTCATGATGACTTATAATTCAGGGAGCTTTTAGAACTTCACAGAGAAGGTTGGATGTAACAACCATTTAAGAAGCATGTGTTACTTCAATCTACAGGAAACTAAGAGCATAAGAGAATACAGATGGAATCACTCAGGGAGGAAATGTATAATGGCTACAGGGAGTAAAAGCAATTGGACTAAAAATGTAAACACATTAGTCAGCCGAATTCTCACACTTAACCACCAAATGACAGAATACAGCCAAAGCTAATGATCCTACTGCAGTTAGAAGAATACAAGTTTACTTAATAATGTACACCTGTAATTGTCCTTTCACTTGAACACAGTGTATTCTTGTCATTCAGAGTGTGTAAGTGTCCATCATCACCAGAACCTAAAGCAAATCTTTATAACCTCTAAACTAGTGGTGTGAGAGCCACCATTCCCACTTATACCCAGGAAGACATGGATTCATTAATTCAAAGTAACAGATCTTTTTCTTTCAAGCCTACTGGCCTAGTAACAGAGTACAAGGCCATAATATTTTTCCCTTTCAGTTAACTGAGATTGGACTTCATACCTGAGGGAGAGATCCAACATCAACCTCTGGCACCCTTCTTCCCTGTCCCCCTCCCCCCCTAACATGTGGACACACACACACACACACACACAGAGATTGAAACTATTAGACTCCATTCATAGCCCACCACTATGGTTATGAAGGCATTGTAGCTGGAGGACAGTGATCTTGTTTTAAAACAGATGCTTAAGACCTCCGTGATGGTCTTGTGGATGGAAATGGCAAAACAGTCAAAGCCTTAGAAAAGCCCATCCTGGTGTGTTTTCATGCAGTTGTGATGAGGCTAAGAATGTCGAGTGAGTGGACCTCTTTAGCTTGAGCAACAGATCAGCCTCATTAAGGCTAGAACCAAAAGGGATTAAGAGAATGGGAGGGTCTCTGCAAAACTCATAAAGAGGGGAAATGGTAAGGTTAGCTGCAATTGTATAGTTAATGCTCAAGGACCATGGCAACGATCAGACTAAGGATATCAAATTATATCAAATGCAAGAAATAAACAAAGAAAAATTTGATTTATGTTCTGAAAAACATCAACAATCACAGACAGTTGTACCAAACCCAACAACAGGCAATATTCAATTGACTTATGGAATAGTTACCCTTTCAAAATCAAGACTTATCTGAATGGCACTAACCACTGATGAAGCATAAAATAATCTCCAGGATTATCTCAGAATGTCAACTTCCCTGTGGCTTTGTTAGTACACTGGAGACTGTGCTTTTGAATAATATAAATAATCTAGTTGGTCAAGGCACAGTCAGCTCTCAGTGTTCACAGATTAGCTTATTCTATTGGAGTTCAATAATATCAAGTCCGATAATTGGAGCTGCAGCATGCCAAAAACAAATATATGAAATAACCAATGACTGTGATCAGATTATAGAATACCATTCCGCAATGAAAAGGAACAAATGATGCTCAGATATAAGCAAATTTCAAAATCATTTCACCGAATGCAAGAAGCCAGCCATGAAAATACAAGTACACAGCGTACCATTGCATTTACCTATAATTCTGGAAAACTGAGTCTGTAATTACCAAAAGCAGACAAGTGCCTGCCTGCAAAGAGGGTCAAAGAGCTAGATTGGAAGAAAATATGAATTTCTTTTGTAATATGGGAAGCAGTTATTGTATGATGATAGTTTCACATGTTTAGTATGTTAAGAACTGATGAAATGGCACACTTCAAATAATCATAGTTCAGTGTGCATCAAACAATCTTCGATGAAGAAAAAAATAGATGTAATAATTTAACCTTCTATGATTACTAGTGTCGACACTCTACCAGATTCTACCATCGTCTGAGCATGTGAACAGGTGATCATTTTAATTATGTTAATTGAGGTGAGACCCACCCACTATGGTTGGCACTATTCTCTGACTAGGATCCTCCAGTAGGTCATGGACAGAGGAACCGAGCACAGTATGTATTCATTCTTTCTGCTTCCTGACTATGGTGAGCATGTCAAGGTCCTGCTGCCTTGCCTTCTCTGCCACGATGAACTGCACCCTTTAACTGTGAGCCAAAACAAATCTATTCTCTCTTAAGTTGCTTTTGACACTATAAAAGAAACTGAAACACCTTTTCACACAATATCTAGATAGCACTTTAAAGTGATGTTACCATGCACGTAAGAACAATGGATAGACTAACCATTAAAAGACTTAAAATCTCTAAAGCACTTAGAATAATGACCAGCAATAACTATAAATTTATTGGAGACATGAAGAAAACAGAAACAGTGAAACAAAATAATAGAATTATGAACTATCAATTTTTATTCAGATTTTTTCTTTATTATGCTTTCCAACTTCCATTTTCAGACATTTTTAGCTTCTGCTTTCAGATAGCATATTCTGATAATTCCTCTTACCTCTTCTTGCATTCCCAGAACAATAGCAGAAACTGACCTAGAGTCACCTTGCTTCCATAAACCAAATTCTTCCAATCAAGGATCAACTATAACCTTAACGATAGGTAGCTCCTCAGTCCATCAGCATAACATGAGACAGAATGTGCACAAACAAGTAAAATTAGTCTGGACAGGCACACCACCCTCACAAGGAGGGCCAATGGCCACCTACACACCTTGTGTATGGGCAACACCACAGGGCATGGTGGCTTCAATGTTGGGTATCTCCATGGAAAGCAGCACAGATCCTAGAGATTTCTGAAACACCTGAAGAAGAAATCACCCTTAAAACAGAGGAATGATCTAAAAACGATTGAGGACTAGGTGGAAAGGTATAAATACAAAACACCTAAGAATCTGTCGTGCTAATCTACAAACATAGATCAGTTCTGTTTAGACAGACGGGCAAGTGACAGGGTTCCGTAGAAATGGCAGAATTTGGAGAAAGCCATGCCCCAGCTTTATGGCTGTGCAGCTTCATCATCTCATGAAAGTTACTAATTTTAATTGAGCTCCACTGTCCATCTCTCAGAGCAGACATGGAGTGCTGAGGACGGGGGCTAGCGATACACTGCAGGGTTAGTGCTCAACAAGTGGTTCTCATTATCAACAGAACCGGGGTTTCCAACAAACTGTTAGAAACTAACAAGACAGCCCTTTAAGAAACTAAATAATTAATTTCCAAACGCAAACGGCTTTTCAACCCATCAGGGGAAAATCAATTAAAAGTAAAATTGTAGAGAAAAAATCAAATAAAACAGGAATGTAGAGACTAAAGAATGCAGGATATTTATTTATTTAGCTTCAATAAAAGCTAAAGCACACAGACTCCTTCAATGTAAAAAAGACAATAGTATAAAGATGCCATTTTTAATAGATTTAACAGAAGCCAGAAGAAATTGTGAACCCTTTCAAATTTATTCTGAGTTGAAGTTGAAAGAATAGATGAGTGAGAATAGCTGATAAATCTTTGAAAGAAGATCAAGTAGTATATAAAATTGTGTGCTAAAATTCTATATGAACTCTTGGTACAGGAAAAAGCAGCACAGCATAGACAAGTAAGGGACAGCATGGTGCTGCATGCCTGTAATCCCGCCCTCGGGAAACGGAGGCAGAAGGGTCAGGAGTTCAAGGTTAGTTTAGACTGCATGATAATAGTTTAGTTGGTTTAGATAAGCATGATTTGCATGCTTTTCAAAAAGCAAAACAAAATAAAGGAAGAAATAAACAGAAACAGTCCCAAAATTAGCAAATAAATGTGTGAAATCCCTTTCACATATCATATAAAATCGATTATGAAATCTACATAACCGATTATGCAATACATAGTACAAAATATCAATAGAAGAAAAGTGGATTATAAATTACTCAGAATATATTTATAAGATTATTTATATAGGTATTTTGCTCTTATTTCCTTGACATGTGGCCACCCCTGTTGTTGGGAGCCGACTTTAGTAGAAAGCGGCTAGATCAACTTTGCAGCCATCTGGAACCATATACCCTGATTAAAGACTTGGTTGTCAAAAGCCTATAACAGCTGAAGCACACTCTGATAAATATATTGTTTATCCCACATAGCTTGTTTTGCTGTTTAGTGACCTCAGCTGTATGGTGCACGTGGTAAAATGTTTTCACCTGTGTTCTCCTGCTTGTGTATATAAATACCTCAGAATTCCCTTCAATGAGGGAGACTTGAGAAAATAGAAGAGACTGAATCACACCCTGTCTTGTCTCCATTCTTCGAGTCTCTTGCCCCAAGATCCCCACTCTCTCTCTTGACCAGAGCACTTAGCCCCAAAAGTGTTGAGGCAAAGTGTTGAGGCAGAGTGTGGGCCTCAACACCCTGTGACTGGGCCTTCTTCAGACAGCCTTCCAAAGAGGATGAAAAGGATGCCTGACAACACAGATGTCATTTTTCAGCAGCCTTGTGGGGCTCAGCCAACTAACACTGTCTCAAATACCGTGCTAAAATATATAAATAAAGGGCCCCAGGGGCTAAAAGCTTCCCAGTAAGAGATACCAAGCACTAAGATTGTCCAAATGTGAGGATGCTGTAGCATACTGTCAGATAAGGAAATAAGCTGTTAAAACTAATATAGGAAATATTCTCATTTTGTGAACAAATTTTCATAACAAACAATCATATGCAAAAGATATTTCTACATGTACTAGACACAGCTCAGCCTGATGGTTAAGAAAGAGTACAGGCTGGGGTAGCAGCCTGATCAAACAAGTAATTTGCCCACACCAGAAAATTAAGACTATATGAAGACTAGATTCGTGAGAATTTAGGGGAGTTAACACACAAAATGCATGTACTTTTTTTTAACCTGATTTTTTTGTTCTCATTATTTGCTGTTCCTATTAGAAGAAGATATTAATGGAGGTTTGCTTATTTGTTGGGATGAGTATTTTATTGCTTCATTTTTCTACAATGTCCATATATTGTTACTAATTTTTAAAAGTAACAAATGTCAGAAACCTGAGGTGAATGCTGTTAATATGTACCTGGTCTTTAGATAAGTAGGCACTTCCTCAAAACACTGGGATCATGTGTCTTAAAGTACCAATTATTATTTTGATTCAAATTACTGCCTGGTATGTATTATTGATTTGCACATGAATGATCAAATAGATGTCTGCTTTAAGCTTTCATTTCAAATGGTCAGTTCTTTTTGCTCTCAGCTTTGGGATGATAAACAAGGCCCTTTGTCTGACTACATTGTGGCAATATTAGAATTAAGTACTTAGCACCACAGATAAGAAAACCCACTCTTCTAAACCAAAGCACTAAAAGCAAAGATTTACTTTCTTGCCAGTTTCAGGGGGTGTGGCTGCAACTTTCAGTGAAATTTCCCTTGAGTTCCTGGTTATATAGACAGTTCAGTAAACCAGAACTTATGGTTACACTCAAGCCAGTGTTCCATCCAATGCCGAAAACATGCAAGTCTCAACAAGTACAGAACAGCAGCCCCTAGAAATATAAAATACCTTCTGGAAGAGCTCAATTCTGAATTCTTCTACTATTTACTAATCCAAGTTATCGAAGTCAAAATTACACCAATGTCTCTGGTATAACTACATTTAATACATTGGGAGTTTTAAGCTGAACAACCTCAATTCCTTTGCATAATCCTCACAAGGTAAACTTTCCAAATAATTCACTTTCCAACACGACCTACGCTTTTGCTCCTCTTTAAGTATTGCCTCTAAGTTGAGTTGATGGCCTAAGTTACTCTGTTCAGGCACATAGACCCTAAGATCTTATCAGGCATTGCTTTTAGCAACCATGTGACATTTAGGGCCACAAAAGTGATCTTAAGATTTCAACAATCCTATGCTTAAACATGTAGTTTTCAAGAACAAAAATAGCAGTCTACATTCCAATCATGATGCTTACTTGTTACTCTAACTCTTCAAAAAAAATATTTTGAATCTCATTTCTGCTTTCTTCTCAGTAGGCATCCTTCCCGGCTTTTAATTTTAAAATATTTGGTTATACCTCCTGAAAAAAGCATTAATTAAAATAGCAATAGCAAATACTAATACGTCTGAAATTGGATACTACATTGGTTATCTTCATCCAACTTAGCATCAATTGTTAAAATTATAACTTTGGAGTGTTTGTTTGACCAATCAAGAACCTGTTTAGCATGCATTCATCCATCATATACCTTTGTATGGTGATCAATGTTGTTCACAGTGATACAACAACAACCTAAATGCCTTGCTGAATATTGAGAATCATCATATCTGCATCATACTCAAGATCTGGTGGTGTCTTCCCCCATCAACCTCCAGCTAGCTTCTGTACTAATTCATCTCTGCTGGCTTCTCCTGCTGCTGCTTCTTCAGGTGCTAGCATTTTCCTGAGCACTTGTCATTTGCTGCTCTTGCTGTGTGCTCAGAATCCCGATGATCTCACCAACACCAGTGACTTCAATTATGGCTTATGTGCTCAAAACACCACTCGATCAGTACCATTCCCTTAAGTGAACCAGATTACAAGAGAACACCATTTGGACATCTCTTGGGCACTTTAAATACAGGATGTACAAGCTGAACCCATCCTCCTCCTCTTCATCCTCCTCCTCTCCCTTCTCTTCCTCTTCCTCCTCTTCCTCCTCCTCTTCCTTTCTCTTATTTTTCAGTCTCAGTGAAAGACAGCAATGAGGGCTTTATTCTATGGAGGAACTCATGCCATTAGCACAGATGCAAGTTCTTTATAAAAAGGACAAAAATTCAGCTGTAGATTCTAGAAAAATGGGAGCTTTTTTTCTTACTTTTATTAGTTCTTTGAGAATTTTGTACAATGAACTTAGATCATTCTCACTCCCTCTCTGACTCCTCCCAGATCCATCCTCTCCTGCCCTACCCACCCAGTTTTGTGTCCATTTTCTTTAATACAACTTTGTTTCCTTTTCTTTAATCCAACAAGTTTGGTTTGTGCTGCCCATATAGTCATGGATGTGTGGCATTCACTGCAATGGTCATACCAACTGCCTTAGCTAGGTACAAGAGAACACCATTTGGACATCTCTTGTGCACTTTAAATACAGAATGTACAAGCTGAACCCATCCTCATCCTCCTCCTCTCCCTCATCCTCCTCCCCCTCCTCCTCCTCTTTGGTGCTAATGGGTACTTAGCTAGGGGTGAGACTTTGTGCCGACCCTCTGTCTCCATGCTGAAATTTTGTCTGGTCTGAGTCCTGTGCAACCCTTGCACAAATGTCTCAACTACTATGAATCCATACATAATGTCCAGGACAACCAGAACTACATAGAGAGACCCTCTGTCTAAAATAAAACATATAAAAAGACACTCTGAAAAAAATTATATGAAAACTTACTACTATAGAAGCTTCCTAAAATGTATGTGTGTATGTGTATTTATATGTGTGTAGATAGAATAGATAGATAGATAGATAGATAGATTAGATAGATAGATGATAGATAGATAGATAGATAGATAGATAGATAGATAGATAGACAGACAGACAGATAGATGATACTTAGGGATAAGTTTACCCTATAATGTGATAACACCTCTACTAGACACCACAAGATATCAAACAAAAGTCTGGTGCCAGGAATCGGTTCCTTCCTTTGGAGTTCTTGGCAAGTGAGCCCCATAGCACAGACCCTCAAACATTACAGACTACTGCCAATGCTCTCGGTTACCTTGACAGTAAAACCCCACTGCTGAAGATGCCATACACGAGTCATAGAACAAGGAAGAATCAAGCTGGTACTCGTCTGAAAATGGGCTCCTTTCAACAGGTAGAAGTAAACCTGCCTCCCATTCCCTCTGCTCTCCCAGTCCTGTCATTTGTTAGCTGTTTAGGTTTTGTCTGATTTTTTCTTCTCATTACAGAGGCAGAAGTCCCCTAAATGATCTTCCCATCTTCAGTGCAATTCCCCCTTTAGCTTCCCCCGCTTGCAGAGAGAAAAAACTTTCTAACTTGCTGCTAATGGCTTCCCGTCTATTCAGGCTCTGGGCCTTTCTCAAAGTGTAAGCATCTCCTGCCAATTGATCCATGTATTTTTCATGTTGGCCATTACACAGCCCATTCTTAACTTACATAGAATGTGCTATTTCTTTCCCGGTGACAAACTAGCCTCCCTGCATCTAGTAACGTACTTCCAAACTTCAGCTGAAACATCACCTGCTCTAAGCCCGAGTTCCTCAGCCTCACTTAGTGGACCCTTCCTGGTGCAGCTACTCAGCCCTGTGCATGGCTCTGTGGAAGCACTTAACCCATCTGCCCGATCATCAAAAATGAGAGGAATACATGTTACTGGTTTACTAAGTGAATAAACATATGAGTAAAAAAGTAATAAACACATCATAAAAAAGTAACAGAGAAGGAAATTGCTAACTTAAATTTTCAAAAATACTGGCTGGGCATGCTAGACTCCTTTAATCCCAGCACTTGGGAGGGAGAGGCAGACAGATCTCTGAATTCAAGGCTAGCCTGGTCTACAAAGTGAGTTCCTGGACAGCCCCACTATACAGA
Organism: Arvicanthis niloticus; assembly: GCF_011762505.2. Taxonomy (NCBI): domain Eukaryota; kingdom Metazoa; phylum Chordata; class Mammalia; order Rodentia; family Muridae; genus Arvicanthis; species Arvicanthis niloticus. The sequence continues at coordinate 62,498,318 of NC_047672.1, read as the reverse complement.
AAAACCCTTCTTGAAAACCCTTTGCTTTGATCAAAACAAAACAAATTTTTCAAAAACACTCTGAATGCCAATGCAAACCCAAAGTGTTTTTAGCCACTTCGCAGCGGTTTCAGTATTTTTCTGAACCATACACATAAAAGACTATTATTGGGGAAATTTAATAAGACATTATGTTCCATTGATTTTTTTAGAAATAAAATTTATTCTTACCTGAAACATTAAGGGAAATAATTACATATACTTTATATGTATGTATTTGTAATAATTGCTTTCTCTAGATGTTATGTGTCTCAAAACATCTAGACAGTCCAAAAATCTTGGTAATATATATCTTTCCTTATTATAAAAATTCACATACATGGAAAAAACAACAAAAAACAGAAATTCCACAAGAAACAAAATACAAAAATATAAGTGGCATAAAAATATTGCTGTCATTACTGATCAAATAAAAATATAAATGGGGCTGGAGAGATGGCTCACTGGTTAAGGGCACTGACTGCTCTACCAGAAGTCTTAAGTACAATTCCCAGCAACCACATAGTGGCTCACAACCATTTGTAATGGGATCCAATGCCCTCTTCTGGTGTGTCTGAAGACAACAACAGTGTACTTACATACATAAAATAAATAAATCTTAAAAATAAACAAATAATATAAATTATAGCAGCAAGATACTTTTTTATTTTCTATCATCAAATTAGTAAAAACAGTATCCTCCAAACTAATATTTCTACTGTAAATTGTTTGAGTTTGGTCATTAGAAATTTAGAAAATTTTACATCATTTATGTAAAGTTTTTATACTATAAAGAATTAAAAATAACTTACTTATCTCAAAGTAAACTCACACATTCTTTCAGTGTGTAATTCAGTTGCATTTACTGAGCATCTACTATATGTAGATATAGTACATATATCTATGTATGAAATAGATATTTCATTTCATGAAACTGATGAAACTGCTAGGAATACAGTAAAATACACATACATAGAAACATCACCTGTGGGGTTTAACGTGCACTGGGGAGGACAGAGTCATATAAACAAATGATTATATTTTATTATGGATGCTAAAAATGAAATAAAAAAACAGAACCATAACCTAGAAATAAAAGGGGGTTCTAACTTTATACATGTCTCCCATGAAAGTGTGACCAAGAAGATAATTGCATAGAGACATGGAGACCATGAGGAAGAAACCCAAATAATATCTAAGAGACGTTTCCAGGACAAGGAAACACTGCAAAATCCTGAGAAACAAAGCTCTTCAGAAAGTGACTGAATCAGAATGGAAAGTAGAGCGTGCCAGCGTTTAAATGTCTTCTGCAACTTTCCTGTGTTGGTTTGGGTTTTTTTTTTTCTTTAAGATTTATTTATTTTATTCATATGAATATCAGATCCCATTACAGATGGTTGTGAGCCACCATGTGGTTGCTGGGAATTGAACTCAGGACCTCTGGAAGAGAAGTCAGTGCTCTTAATCACTGAGCCATCTCTCCAGCCCTTATATTGAAAACACAATCTCTAATATAAGGATATCTGAAGATGGGAAGTGACTATGGGTGGTGAGGGTTTCACTCTATGGGAAATATGGGAGTGTTTATGCCACTGTTGCAGACATGATCTCTTTATAAAAGGGTAGGTTCAAGCTCCCTCCTCCTCACATTCACCTGGGGATGGCTCTGTAACAAGGTTCTCACTGGAGAGCCCCCTACTCTTGTTCTTAGTTTCCAGAACAGTTTATCAAATACCTGTTTGTTATTAAACTACCCAGTCTGTATATCTTGTTAGATAGCACAAAACAGACTTAAGACAAGAGCACTAAGAGGTGAAATTATCATTCTATGCCACACTGACCATGGACCAAAATCTGCACAACCATCAGTCAAAATAAACCTTTCCTTTTTCAAGATGATTTCCTCAAGAACTTTGATGGACAGTTGACCACCACAGACTTACAGGCCAGCATTGTGGTACTAATGAATCCTTAAAAGCTTCAACATGGAAAAACAAAGTTTTCTTGGTTTAGTTTATAGGACTTTTTAAATTTGAAGTTTAAAAACTTTGCTATCTTATTTGATGAAAGATTGGATTAACTGGGATTGAAAAATTAGGACATAAAACCATCCCAGAAGAAGTTAGTTGGTCAACATTTCTTTGTCTAAGCATACACAAATCCCTATAAATTTTATTAGAAGATTTCAGAACCAGCAAACCAACTGGTATGCTTTCCCATCAAAGATAACCAAAGCATTCATTTTTCGCTATTATATTTTAAATGTTAATGATATGAATGATTGATTCTCTTCCAAATGTTGTGGTAAGTTACATTTTTAATCCGGTATTTTCTGGTGCTTGAATTTCTAATATATTAAAAAGGTATGTTTCCCTTAGGGTTGTTCCTAAGTCAATACTTGGTATGTACATGAAACTTTTTTACCTGGAAAGTATAGCATTTTTTAATCTAAAATTTTCTGAATGTCAAATGAAATCTTTTTTTTTATTTAAAAAATCGATTTATATTTGAATGTTATTCCTAGACTGTGGTGTAAAATCCAGATGGAAAGTTAAAACAACAGCTCAAGCAAGACATCAGGGTGGGTGGTGGTCCAGAAGCCACAAGTGGGGAGAGGTTCTCACCCTAAGCATTTGAATCACAGTCATGAGAAGCTGCTGACAGATGTGATACAGGACATGAACGACAGGAAGTCAGTGAAGTTCCTGAAGGGAGGAGTCCCGTAATGTAGTGAGGAGAACTATAAAGAGTAAGCTTGGGGTAAATGTCAAGGATTCAGTGTGAGATCTGTCATATTGGCCAAGTAGTGACGCCAACTCTGTTCACTTAGAATCCAGGAGCTGAGCTGAACAAAGGTATGAATTTCACAGCTGTCATCATGGACGTGTAATTTAAACACTAAGTCATGGATGGCATCACCAAGAATATGAGAATGTCTGGAAAGATGGAAGGACAGAGATTAAACCCAGGAGCATAGCAGTGAAAATCAGCCAGGAAGACCAGCAAAGACTGAGGAGTATAGTGTGTTAGGATAAAACCCAAAAGTGTGGTGCAATTTCTGTAATGACAAACTCATCACCCTAAACTTCTATTGTTTTAAAAAGAAGAGAAAGAAGCATAGATTATTTCAGTAAGAAAATTGTCTTTGTGAATTCCAATTCTTTCTTCAACTCTTAAAAACTCTGTTCTTCAGTTATTTGAGAATAATAACAGATATCACTCATTGCATTTAAATTTACAGAGTCCCTTCAAATGTAGATGAGGCAGGATTTGCTATCCCCAGTTCCAGACAGGCACTCAAAAGATTGTTCAAGATCATATCAACCAGGGGCACAATCGGATTTCAAGTAGTTTCTTGTTTTGAATATTTAAGAAGACCCTCTGAGTCAGAGCAAACACCTCTCCAGATAAGTAGCAGACTGGAGAACATTAACCACAAAGACTGACCATCTCTTCCTCTTAATATTAAAGCTGTTTTTATTCTAATGCCAATCTCAGGCACTAGCAAGCCCAAGTACTTAATAATTTCCATACTGTTTATTCTGCCAGGTGTGAACTTTGAGAAAGGGCAGGCCCTATCCTCCGTATCCTGTCTCTTCCCCAGTGTGAGCATTAGTCTTCGTGTGTAGAAGATAACTAAGCAATGTTTGCAAAGGCACTTCCTGAGAATGGAGGATCTCATGGTCTATTCAGTGTGGTTAATAATGTTCTAGGACTTTCTGCTGAAGGAGGAAGTCAGTGAGAATATATGGCTGTCTTAGTCAGGGTCTGTACTCCTGCACAGAACATCATGACCAAGAAGCAAGTTGGGGAGGAAAAGGTTTATTCAGCTTATATTTCCACATTGCTGTTCATCACCAAAGGAAGTCAGGACAGGAACTGACACAGGGCAGGAACTTGGAGGAAGGAGCTGAGGAGGCCATGGAGGAATGCTGCTTACTGGCTTGCTTCCACTGCCTTGCTCAGCTTGCTTTCTTATAGAACCCAGGACTACTAGCCCAGGGATGGCACCACCCACAAAGGACTGGGTCCTCCCCGCTTGATCACTAATTGTGAAAATGTCTTATAGCTGGATCTCAGGGAGGCGTTTCCTCAAGGGAGGCTCCTTTCTCTGTGATAACAGTCAAGGACTTTTTGCAACAAAATTTGTCCCCATGTTTCAGATCAAAAACTGTATTTCTTCCTTTATTCCCAGAGCAGTGGTCCTTATACTTCAGAGTGCATTAAAATTACCCAAAGGGCTGATGACAACAGAGATTGCTGTGCATGGGGGGCCAGAGCCCAAGATACTGTGTGTCTAACAAGTTCCAGGATAATGTTAAATATTGCTGGTCCTAGAATCACTCTGAGGAACACTGACCTAGAGGAAGAAACAAGTCTTTAGTAGCAACACTTTAAATAAAAAGGTTAAATAGTCTCTTCTGCCTCAGAATTTTAAACCAAAGGCCAGTATATCATGATCACTGGATGTTTATTTCTGTCATAAATCAGGTACAACTGAAAGAAGATGTCAATTATGACTAATTGCACCATAAAAATCAATTTCTTCATATAATTGAAAAAGCAAAGCTAACTGCTTACTCTTTTGAAGGCAGTGATTAGTGCTTCCAAAGAAGATCTGTGCCTTACTTATCTTTATAATCCCTAAAGTGCTTTCGACAGAAATACCTTCAATCATTGTTTGCTGGGTAAGATTATGTAATTCCATGCCTCAGTGAGCGTTCTATGTACTTGGGGAGAAATGTGTGCTCAAAATCTTGGCTTACGTGTATGGTATCCTTGTGCAATGTAGAAAATGGGCCCCTTCTGGGCATACAATTTGAAGGAAGGTATGCAGATCTGTGTCAGAGCATGGTCTTATGCTGGCCTCTGGGTGGATTCTAGCTCTTTCTTGCTCCTCAGATTGGTACCCTATTTACTGAACATAACTAACTTACCCATCTTGGGTGCTTCCTGCAAACAATACTCATGGGAAAATCTACAGCTGCCAGAAAGTAAAGCTAGAACTCAGAAACGAGAAAAGGTGCATTGTCTTTGGTGGTCCAGGAAGAGCTAAGTGAAGGTCTAGGAACTGATCTAGGACAGGAAGCTTTCTATGCCTAAGACGTTCTGTCACCAGCACCCAGGACCACCACCAGCCAACAGACTCCTACTATAATATTAGCTTGTCTCTTACCTCTCACCAGACTAGTGCTATGGTTTAAGTATGAAGTGTTCTTCCAAAAGACTAACATGTTGAATGTTTGGTCACTAAGAGGGGATATCGAGGGCTGACTGAATCATAAGAGCACTAACCTTATTGATAGATTTGTCTATTCATGAGCTCATAGCTAAATGGGCTAGCAAGAGTCCAGGTCTACTCAGAGTAAATAAATGAAGAGTGCTTCGCTTCTAAACCCTTCCTTCCATCCCTCTTTCCCTCTCTCTTCTCCCCCTACCTCCCACCATGAGGTCAGACACCTCCTCTGCCATTCACCTCCACACACACAGTTTTCTTTGTCTTGTCTTAGGCCCAAAGCAGTAGAGATGCATGACTATAGTCTGAAAACATGAGCCAAAATGAGTCTGTTCTTCTAAACTTTCCCTGGAATGTATCTTTGTCACAGTGACAAAATGCTAACACAGTGTATGTTCTCACTATACATGCTAGTTTCCATCACATTACCTATAGCAAATGCAATTATATGATGTGTGGGTTCGTTTGGGATTTGCCCCTCAAGATTACAAAGGTCTGTGTGAGAAGAGGCCATGTGGTTTCCATCATTTTACTACAATTACTTGGTACCTAAGTACTGTGTATGTGTGTGTGTGTGTGTGTGTGTGTGTGTGTGTGTGTGTGTGTGTGTAATACACACACATATTGAAACTAAAATATTATATTAACAAAAGCAGTAAGGAAAAAGGTATAGGTGGTTCCTTCCACGGAAAATAAAATACAAATAGAACTTGAGAGGTTTCTGACAATCAAAAGCAAGAATCCCAAACACTGCTTGTGGTGGTTTGAATACACTTGGCCCATGGGAAGTGGCACTATTAGGAGATGTGAACTTTTGGGAATAGGTGTGGTCTTGTTGGAGGAAGTATGTTTCTGTGTAGGTGACCTTTAGAGGCTCCTATGCTCAATCTCTGCCCAATGCAGAAGAGACCTTCCTCCTGGCTGCCTGAAGAAGACAGCCTCCTCCTGATAGCCTTCAGATCGAGATATAGAACAGCTTAGAACAGCTCAGCTCAGCTCAGCTCAGCTCAGCTCAGCTCAGCTCAGCTCAGCCCCTCCAGCTCCATGTCTGCCTGCACACTGCCTTCCTTCCCACCATGATAATGGACTGAACCTCTGAAACTATAAGCCAGCCCCAGTTAAATGTTTGCCTTTATAAGAGTTGCCTCAGTCACGGTGTCTCTTCACAACGATGGAAACCCTAACTAAGACACTGCTAAAGAAAGCCATGCTAGGAAAGTGTGCCACTATCTGTACTGAGTGCTGCTATTTTCATCCTGTGCTATAAAACATGACACTTCACAGATCTATCAACTCTGGGTTTTACATTGTAAATATTGACAGTGTGAATACTTGCTGACATTTGCCTAAAACATGGAAAAGGGTTCTGAGCAAGAGAACTTGAAATGGAAAATTCACCTCCATCTGGAGGCACAATGAGCAGGAGTCATCACAATAATTATGTGAAAACAGAGCTGTCCTGTCTTCTTTCATGACAATGTGACATCCCCCAGAGTACTTGATCAGAGCCTCATTTACTTGTTTTCTAGTTTACATAGACTTGGACAAGTCAATCACTTCCAAAATCTGGGAAGGCTTATCACTATCCTATTCTATAACCCCTACCTCGCCTGCTAGTTAACATCAACCCATCCCATCTGATTCTGGTAGAACTACCCTGGCACAGGCACCAGCAACATAATCACCAAATACATAGCCTCTTGTCAGCCCTCTTGTAGGCACTTGACATGCATCCACCCCTTTCTTCTTCAAAGTCTTCTCCCTTTCTTCAAAATCTCACAGCTCACATCTCTTCCAGTGTAATCACTGTTTTGGTGTCTCCCTTGTGAACATTTCTACATACACTTGGTAAAACCCAAGTTCAATCCTTTCAGCCATTCCTTTTACCAACATGATTCTCAGGTCCCCATTCCAGCCCAGATGGTGATCCTAAGCACTGTAGTTTGGTCCCTTGTCAAGTCGACAGCTCTAGACCAGTCCCTCTAAGAACAAAGTTCCCTATCTTCCCCACATTCCTTATCCTGGGGCTAATGGCACCTCTCCCTGACCAGGCTAGAACCCCTCATTCACTCTGCCCTCACATGCACTTCCTGTCAATCTTCATGTTTTTCCCACTCCCATGGCTACCCCTTAACTGATGTTCTGCCTTTCTTCTCTGGAACTATTACTGCTACCTCCAAGGAGGTCTCACCTCTTTCCGTGTCCCACTCTTCCAGTCTGACCTCCTCCACCTTACTGCCAAACTAAATGTTTAAATTCTTCTCTTGCTCCCGGCTGCCTATCAAATGAAGACCATCTTCTGAGCGTGACCTAAGACCCTTCATGACCAAGGCTCCTGTACCTCTCAGACCCACTGCCCATTGGACATCTTGCTGCTCACCGAATTTCAGTTGCACCCAATTATGACAGCTTTATGTTTCTGCCACTTTTTGATCTGTGCTGTACACCTGAAATGCCCTTCTCTCAAAGGAGCCACGGTCACATCTGACTCTTATCATCTTGGCAAATTCCTGCTCATCTCTCAGGCCCTCCTCACCTTCTTGGCAGTGCTTTTTCCAATCTTTCCCATTTGCTTCTCTTCTGGAAACAAATCTCTTACTTACAACTGCTTGTTTACATGTCTACCTCATCCTTACTTACATATACTATATATTTATTTTGTATTTATGTCGTAATGTTTATCTTGACATTTGCCTGCAGACTACTATAAACTTACTAAAGGTTGGTAGAATAAAAACCGTTCGCCAAATTCACTTAAAATTCAGAGACCAGTAGACTCACACACTGTGTAAGCTTTTAAAGCACTGGAGTAAGGACCTTGTGGTTGCAATTATCAAATTAAATAAAGTATATATAATCCACTTAGTTCTGTTCTTTCTCTGTTCTCACAAGCTCCCTTTTAATATCTCATTGCAACTCTGATTCATCTGTTGGCCCGGATACTTTTTTCCTCTGGCTGCCCTAATAGGTCCAATTAGTCAATTAGTCAAAAAAAATCCCACTCAAATTCACAGGTGTTGGCCTAGGCTATAAGCCTGGGCCTTTGAAGTCTCCCCTTAGAGTCTTCCTGAAATATTAGCATTGAGCTCCATTAATCTAGGAATAAACAATTCTCACACTGATACAGAATTTTTCCCTTAATGTATTACATGTCCTAATACTAAAATAGGTCATTGATTAGAGTCAGTTGGCAAGTGCAGAACAAATGCATGAAACCCCAGAGAGTGTTTCCCTCCCCATACAAAACCCCAAATAACCCCACACAGCTCTACTGTCCAGATTCCACTCAAAAACATCACATCCTATCCTCATCCTTCGTCTATGGCACATAGACTTGATTTCTATTTCTCTCTCAAAGACTGCCCCTTCCTGTTTGAGCTTGCACTTCCCCCCTGCTGGTTTGGTCCCCAGCTGAACTTCCAAAAGCAATCATTTTACCTCTGCTCCCCACTCCATCATCCAAGGACTCTGATAGTGCTGTACTGAGAACCTCACTCCAGAGTCCAATTTGCCACAAATCTAAGGTGAAACTTCTACCCACAGCCCAATTATATTTTTGGAGGGTCCTTTGTCTCATCTCAGGCAATCATCATCAAGTCCTCCCAGACCAATTTTCTAGTCTTTTCTTTCCTTCTACAAGTAAGCAAGAAAAAAAAAAAAAAAAAAAAAAAAAAAAAAAAAAAAAAAAAAAAAAAAAAAAAAACCATCAGTCTTTGTAACAACATGGCTTATTTTATAAAAATGTTGAAAGACGGTTGAGGTTTAGCGTACCCTGCAGATTTTTCCATGTCCCTTTCACTCATGTTATTAAGACTTGGCTTTAGCTTTCAGCCTTCAAGGCCCTGATCTTAGCTGTTCTTGAACTCTCCCGACTTCACAGTGTCGCTGTCCTTTGTGTGTTCAGCAACGCACACATGTTAAAACACACACTTTAATGTTAAGAACACCCAGGCCTGAGCAGACCATCGTGACTCCCAGCACTAAGGAGGCAAGTACCAGTCACTCTGGAATATGGAGGTGAAAACAAGTGGCTAAACCGTTAGAACAAGAAAGAAATGGTTACTTTATTCTACTTGTACTCATAGTCATCTGTCTTTCAGAGGGATTTGCTAAGCCCAAGATGGAGCCCCCATATCCTCACATCCCCAGAACAGGAAGTCCTTACCCTCCACCCTGACAATCATTTACCCCCTCATTTTCCTCTTCAAAATAATGGTAGCTTGAAACAATGATCCAGAATACAAATTAGCTCAGCTGGCTACTCTGGGTATGGACAATCAGCTTATGCCTGTGGGAGGCCTCTTCTCTTTCCAGCGGAGGCTCTAACCCACAGTGCATAGTCTTGCACTGCCTACAGTCTGCAGGAAGAATATAAGTAGATCTGTATACTACTGGTTCTAGAAACACAACTAGCCAGAGGCCGACTCGGTAACACCCTTCTATAGATTCTGTCTATTTTCATTTTTAAAGGCAAGAATTCAAAATTAAGATCTAAAAAAGCCTGGATCAGATACAATTTCGAAAGCCAAGTCAATGAAAGGCTGGAAATGGGTGAGCATCACCGTGTTGTACATTCTGTCATCCCTTGCCCCAGTTCTGTATGATTATAGTCTAGGAATAGGAATGTGGCTCAGTTGGTAGAGTGCTTCCTTAGCATACAAGGGGTCCTAGGTCTCATCCACACCATATATGAACTGGGTGTGGTGACCTATACCTGTAATCCTAGCACTTGGGGTATAGAGGCAGGAGGATCAGAAATTCGAGAGCCATTATGAGCTAAATAAGGAATTTGAACCCAGCCAGGCAGTGGTGGCACACGCCTTTAATCCCAGCACTTGGGAGGTAGAGGCAGGAGGATTTCTGAGTTCGAGGCCAGCCTGGTCTACAGAATGAGTTCCAGGATAGCCAGGACTACACAGAGAAACCCTGTCTCAAAAAAACAAAAAAACAAAAAACAACAACAACAAAAAAAAGGAATTTGAACCCAGTTTGGGTTAAGAATATATACATATATATGTATATATGTGTGTATATATTCTTATACATATATACATATGTACAAGAATATATACACACATGTATGTAAATATGCATGTGTATGTATTTAGTGGTTTTGAAGCATATTTTAGTGGCCTTGACCTTCACTTTAAGCAGATTCGTCCCTGCTAAGTAAGAATTAGTGTTGCAGGAACTTGGAACTTCACTTCATTAAAGAAACACGTTCTATAAACTGTGACTAGGCAACTGGACAATAAAGTCTATCTTGCCGCGACAGTTGTGGGTGTCCAAAAAGCTGAGTTCTATAGCGCCCCGTAAACCGGATTATTCCCAGGTGACAAGTGGCAGGATATGTATCGAACCAATAGTAGCACACGCTGAAATTATGCACAGCTGTTTGCTAAAGACTTTGCCCTGATTCACCAGCTACAATACAGCTGCAGGTTCACACCCAAGCTCCCCATCTGACTTTCCATCATTATGGGCTATCCTGGGGCATGTATTGTTAAGAGAGAAAGATAAAAACCCACGGATGATGGATGGTGTCTAAAAGGAGGATACTCTAATTCAGAAGTGGTTCCAGGATGCACAAGAAACAGAATCTGTCCTTTCTTCTCAAAAGGAGCTAATGGCTAACCTATTTTTGCTGGATCCATTTAAAGAACCCATCACCCTGATTCCTAGCAATCTTCCTTAAAACAGCCTGTGTGCCTCACATCCTCTCCAACATGATCATTCAAAGTAGGTCAGAAATATTACTTCCTTCTCCTCATTGATTTTCATTAAGAGAACGCACTTTCTGGAGCATTAAAGGAAAAAAAATAAATAAACACACAATACAACTTCCAGTGAGTCCCTCTGTAAATTTTTGACACAGTAAGTCTCGTTTTCCCAAAACCAGGAGAAAAATCTAATCACCAAGAATTTATCCTTCTTGGCTATAAGCCAGCAGTAATCTTAAACTATACAGTACATAACAGGACTTCAGCCAGGTGAAGAACCTTCCCAATGGAGCATATTAGCTTTACCCATTATAATTTTCTACATCACCAACCCGCCTCTTTCCTAAGTACTTTCTTCTCTGCCTTCTTCACATCCATGTCTTGCCAGAATGTCAAGAGACCCCACTCTTCTTTATCTGGAAGCTGAGAGCATGGATGAAAGCATTTGTGGAGACAGGGGAACAGAGAAATCAAGGGATGGAGGGTGGGTACCTAGGACTCTAAAAAGCTATAACGCCTTAGTTTTCTAAATCCCTTGGGGCAGAGCTTCCCCAGTCTCCTTCCCTCCTGAAATTTCTTTCTCAAACCCAGGTCCTGAGACCTGGCTCTCCAAAGGGGGCGCCGCAAAGTCCTTCAGAAACCCCCAAACACCAGAGAGACATACACCACCAGAAAGACAGCAAGCCTGCACACCCGCTCCTCGCCAGCTAGCAGGGGCGAGCAACTTCATCCCTGGACATAAACGAAGGTCCCTGTTCTCCAAACCCGAAAAAGGCGATGGTCACTCTGAGCCCCGGTCCGCGCGACCGCCCCACCCCACACCCCGCCGCAAACTCCAAGTGGGGACCCGGTGCTGCTCACCTCCTGACACGCAGGAAGCGGGCGGCCCGAGGAGGAGGACGAGTCCCCAGCCCAGACTGCCTGGCAGCCTGCGAGCGCCCAGCAGCAAATCCAGGCGGGGCTCCAGGGCGGCGAGCGCGCGCGGTGGGGACCCCCGGCCGATCGCCCCCCGCCCCTGCCCCGCGCCCGCCGCACGGCGAGCAGCAGCATCACCGCAGCGGGTGGACTCAGGCGAGGAGGCTGCGCGGCTCCGGCTCCGGGAAGCGAGGACCGTGTTCCTCTGGGCTCAGCTCAACTGGGCTGATCCGCCCGCTGACAGCTCGGCCGCTCGCAGCGCGGGCAGCCGGCGCCCGTGCTCCCGTCACGCCAGAGGGAGGGACCGTGGGACGCGGGCGCGGCGCGGGGGCGGGACGTGGGGCGGGGACGCGGGAGCCCGGAGCAGGTGGCGCGTGCTGCGGCTGTAGGCCCAGCCCAGCACGCGCGGAGCGGTGGCACTGCTAACCGCGCAGGAGCCTAGCGACAAGATAGAGGGAGTCAGAGAGGCCAGGGACTCCCGGGGTGTCGCCCGTCTCTAGACCCCTGTGGACACCCTAGGGATGGATATCTCTAATAAGGATCCACGCCTGGTAACCTCAAAATGAATTTCTACAAGATTAGGGTTTGCTGAAATGGCAGAGAGGAAAGAGGCCTGAGGTTTGTAGTATTGGACTCGGTTATCTCAATTTAATGAAAATGATAACAGCACCCACCACGTGAGGTCGCCATGCGGGTTAATTAAGTTGATGTGCACAAAGCCCTTGGAAAGGTGCCTGCCTCACAGTAGATGAGAATGAAGTGGTGGTACCAAACCTACTTCCTGCTGATTTTGTTATTATTTCATACAGATGTGTAGCCTCTGGCGAATAAGCCTTTTTACTTCTGGAAAAGCATTTATCCTGTACAAAAACTGCAGTGGTGGTCTATTTTATGTGGCTCCTCCCAGGCAGTGAAGGATGACATGTCAGTGGGAGGAGCTCAAGGATCCTCTGACACACTAAATATAAATGGACCTGAATACTCTGCAACAGAGTAAATACGTTTAGTCAAATATGTAAACATTTTCTTTCCGTTTTCTTCCACTTATGGTTTAGGAGTACCCAAACAGGTAAATGGTTCTGTTATAGCTTCATTATTATTTCCTTTTTTAATATATATTCTTTAATCCATCAAGAATTTATGTAAGCCAGATTTATATTACCTTTGTCAACAATTAACAATATGTCTAATGAATGAAAAACACTTTATAGAAAAATAAAGCCCATTTTAGTCAGATTAATAAGTAGATTAAATTACAGATTTCCCTAAGTAGCATTCTTTGTTAACTCTCAGTTAATAATTTCTTCTTATAGGATTAAACAGCTTAGAGTTACTAGGTGTACATTGGTTTTCTTTTGTGCAGGGCACATCAGAGGTGAACTTCACTAATACACAACAATCACCAGAACCACATCAACAACAGCACAGCTAAAGGCATGCTTTCTACAAAGATTTTTTTCTTTTTGCAGGTTAAACCAGACTGTAATATAAGTAACTGAAAAATTTTTAAATTCTCTAAGCACAAAAATGTTATTAAGTATGAATTCAAGTAGCAAATATTTGAAACGTAAATTTTATACAGGCAGAATGAAATATTACGAAAAATATTTCTATATGAATCAGAGAATGAGAACAATTCTAGAAAATGTGAGTGTGAATTATGCACTCTGGAGCGCAGACATTCTTGAAAACGATTTGACAGCATACTACACTGTGTTTACTCAGTCAGGGAACGTGGTGGAAGAGGAGACAAAACCAGTGTAGGAGCCAGATGGAAACTAAAGTGGAGGGCTGCCTCAGGCTGTCTCTAAGCACCAGGTAGCCTTTGTAGCCGTGAACGTGCAGCAGCCACGCCCACCACAGTGGGTGTCAACAGGAACTCATGGGTCCCAAGAGACCCCAGACCTCCATGATGAACTACTAACTACTGGTGAATTCTGGAGGAGGGACATTCATTGTGGTCCCTTGTGTTGCTAGGAGTGAGCCCACCAGGCTTTACTCGATAGCTGCCAACCCACATTCACACAGATGGCCCTGGTTACGCTTAGGTGGTGACAAGACGAAACAAAGAAGCATGAGTGTAGAAAGGAATGTTTAGGGGATGGCAGAAATGGGAGGGAGATTAGGGAGGGAAGAGTGAAAGGCATCACAGCACATTACAAACATATTAGAAATTGCCAGAGAATAAACTTAATTAAAGTTATCAAAATATGCATATGCCTTCAGCTTTTTAAATTTTTATTTAATTTTTTTCATACAATATATATTGACATTTCTCCCTTCCCCTTAACTCCTCCCAGATCCTTCCCACCTCTCTACCCACCCAACTTCATTCATGTTCTTTCTCTCTTTCTGGTTATTTTTATTTCTAGCCATCTAAGAACTAGTCATTAAAGAGAGCGAGTTGTTGTGCTCACTGTTGTTTAATTAAAAATGAAATCGCCTAAGTGCCCCCAAATGGGGAATGGCTAAGTAAATTCTGCTTCTTCCTGTGGTAAAACTTTACCGATATTAAAGTTGTATTTTCAGAGGATACTAAGAGACTTGAGGAAGTGTAGTGATACTTTTTCAATGTTTAAAAGCTGGAAACTCACCTTAAAGTAGCTGGTCCCTGGGTGTGGTGGAAGGAGCAGGGCGTGCAGCTGGGGGTTTATTGAAGGAGCATGATTGAAACCACTAACCCGAAGCTGTCGGCAGAGGCTGTCTGATAGACTAATAGCAAGACAGCTGTATGCTTTTCCTTCTTCTTTTTTTTTTTGTTTGCAGACTTTGTTTTCACATTCTCCATAATTATTGTACAGCCTTATCATAACCATTATGTATCATTTACATTGTCTGTGTTCTTTTTGTCAAACAATTCAGCCATGAAAGAGGGATCAGATACACACATAAAAATGTCAAGACCAACATTTCATCAATGTTATTTGTAAAACAAGAAAAAAAATGGTAAATGACACCTAAATATCTAATAGTAAGGGAAAACGAAACAAATAATGTTGTATGTAAAAGAAACTCTGTATACAAATTAATTTTAGTGGAATTTATTTGAGGGATATAGACATGAATCAGACAGCACCCTAAACCAGAAAGCTCCAGCTAGCAGCAACATGGACACCATTTGGAGACTACAGAGGATTTGACATATAGAAATAGCCTAGTTACAAACATTGTATCCTCAGCCCTCTACATAGATAACGTATCAAAAACACATAAGCTGTGCATTCATAATAATAATAAATATCATGACAAAATGAACCATTTTACATAATATGCCAATATTCTGAGAAGAGAGAGAGAGAGGGGGGAGGGGGGAGGGGGGAGGGGGAGGGGGAGGGGGAGGGGGAGGGGGAGGGGGAGGGGGGAGGGGGAGGGGGAGGGGGAGGGGGAGGGGGAGGGGGAGGGGGAGGGGGAGGGGGAGGGGGAGAGAAATAGCCTAATTGGTCACAGCATTTGCCAAATTTAGTTTTCAACCTGTGATTGGCTGGAAAGGCTCCCAAATCTCAGGTACTTGTTAAAAAAAATATGCTCTTCAATTAGGTCACAGCTCCCTGTTACACTAACTTAGGTTGCAGCTGGCTGCAGGTGGAGGCACCTTCAACATAATCTCAATTGACAGGTTTATGGCATATCACCTAACTACAAAGAACTGCTTCATGAAAGGTACATGACACAGGAAACGCTTGAGAACTTTTTTTCGTTCAGTGAGGAAAATAGTCACGCAAAATTTATGTGCAGTAGACATTCAATATATTTTATGTATTAAAACATGGGCAGATTTTGTGTCATTATCACCTGAAAGAATGAAAGACTGGGAAGGAGTATAAAGAGGGCTTTACCTGAACTTTTAATTTTGTGGAGGGGGGCGTGTGCACGCTCACGCTCACAAGTGTGTGTGTGCCTATGTGAAGGTCAATGGTCAGCTTTGGGTATGCTCCTCTTTCACTCTCCACCATGTGTTTTGAGACAATGTCTGTCACTAAACCTAGAGCTCAGGGTTCATCTTGGCCAGCTCTGCAGGAAGTCCCTTTGATGTTCCGGTCCCTTCTCCATCTTCATCCGATTCCCAGACACATGCCAACACGCCCAGCTTTTATCAGGATGCTGTAGATCTAAATTCAGGTTCTTCTGCTTACACAGAAAGTACTTTACCCACTGAGCTATCTCCCAAGCCCTGAACTTTTACCGTATTATTCTTAATTTTTGTTTAGTTTTCTAAGGTTTATTTTTATTTATGTGTATGTATGCGTGCTCTGCATGTGCATGCTGTCTGTGTACAGATGCCCATAGAAGCCAGAAGTGGGTTTGGCTCCTTTGTACATATGGCTGTGGGCCACCCTTCCACCAAACTCAGGTCCTCTGCAAGAGCATTGCTGAGTCATCTCTCCAGCCCCAGTATTTTATTTTTCAAATGAAGGAAGGCTCAAAGAGCGATTGAGGAGAAGCAAAATATATGAAGCAAATATAAAAGGTAATGTTCTGTTTTACTGGGTAGCCGTTATGCTAATAACTAGCATTTACTGGACATTTAGTAAATAAATACTAGGAGTGTTCTAAGATCAAGTACTTCGTTTAGTCTTGGAAATCCTGCGATATAAGTGGCCCTATTATCCAACCCTCTTTTATAGATAAAGGAAGCAAGCCACAATTTCCTCAGCAGGAAACAGCACAGGATTTCAGACACCGGCAGATTTGCTTCACTGCTTAGAGAGTTTGCTTTGTTATCCTCTGTGCACTTCTATGCTTTTGAAATACCCGATAATTGAAATCATTGTGTGGAATCCAACTTAGTTAGTTTTAAACATCCACTTTAAAAATACTGAAAGAGGAAAGAGATGAAACTTAATAATAATACACATGCTGCTATGTGAACACTTGGGTCCCATGTTTAGCCCCACCCTTTAAAAATCAACATGACTGAGAGGACAGATGAAAATAATAAGGGTGTTTTCTGGATTATTCTAGCTGATTAAACTTTTGACATTTGGGATTCATCTTACTAGTTGAACAGAAACAATCGTTTGCAAATCAACTTTGTTTTGATTTGGGTTTTTTTTCCCTTATTTACTTTATGAGAATCTCATATATAAGTATTGTGTTTACCTCATTCACCTCCAATTCCTCACCTGCACCACCCCCTCACTCTCCAGCTCCTCAAGTTCATGACCCCCTAGGCCTTATTAGTGCTATGTATATAAATTTATAAATACAACCTGCTAGGTTTACTTAGTGCTGCTTAAATATATGTGTTTATTGAGATACACACTCTCGATAGATCACACTGTTTGAGACTGGCTAACCTATCGGGGCCTTGTCCTTGGAGAAGACTGATTTTCTCTCTCTAGTCAATTTATTGCCTACAAGTCTTCATTAGAGGTGGAGCCATTTGTGGTTCCCCCATTCTCACTGGCAAGTCAATTGGTGTTGTCCTTTTTCAGGTTTTGTCTAGGCAGCCATATTGTTGGCATGTGCAGCGTCCCTGCAGTATGTAGAAGACACTATCTTGCACCAGATTCTCTGATCCTCTGGCTCTTACAATATTTTTGCCTCCTCTTCAGCAATGTTCCCCAAACCTTCATTATGGGCTCCTATTACAGGTGTATCAATTGGGGGTTGGGCATTTCATGGTCAGTGATTATATATATATATATGTGTGTGTGTGTGTGTGTGTGTGTGTGTGTGTGATATAATATATATTAATCATATATGCATGTAAATATGTAATTATGATAATTACATGTATATATATAATTACATATATATAAAAACAAATAAATGATTTTTTTCAGATATCCTTAAAGTTATTTATCCCTCCTTCCTCCCTCCTCCCTCCCTCCTTCTGTGTTTCCCTCTCTCCTTCCCAGTTAGACCCCCCTGTTTTTTCCATTCCCCTTTATTTAGGTCCTCTGTCTTGTTAGTCCCTCTCTAGAGTTCTTTTAGGCTTCCACCCCCATCTGGGCCCCTTTTCTACATCGCAGGTATCTGGAATTACTCCAAGTAATGTACTCATTTCTATATGTAGAGGGTTAAGACCCACAAGTAAAAAGAAACATTTGTCTTTGTGAGTTCCCTCACTCGATGCAATATTTTCTAGTTCCACCAAATTACCTGCAAATTTAATAATTTTATTTTTTTCTTGCAGCTGAATAGTATTTAATTATGTATATATACCAAAAATTTTCATTATCCACTTATCAGTTAACATTTAAGCTGCTTCCATTTTCTGGCAACTGAGAATAGAGAACAATGAACATGGATGAGCAAGTGTCTATGGAGGATAATATCAAATCCTTTGGGCATATGCTGAGGAGTGGGAGGTCTGGTCATATGGTAGCTCTATTTCTAGCTCTTTGAGGAGTCTTCATCCCAATTTCCACAGTTGCTGTACCAGCAGTGAATTAAGGCTCCCCTTTTTTTCACAACTTTCTCAACATTTGTTGTCAGTTGTTTATTTTACATAAAATATACATTAATTCAGTTTTATGAGAACAAAGTTGAGGCATACAAAAATATTATAGTTTTTGTCTTAGTTACTTTTCTATTGCTCTGAAGAGACACCATAACCAAGGCCATTTAGAGGTAGGTATGGTGCTGGAGCAATAGCTGAGATCTTACATCTGATCCACAAGCAGAGAGACAGAGACAGAGACAGAGAAAGCTTGAGCCTGAGCCTGGTTTGGGCTTTTGAAACCTCAGAGCTCAGCCCCAGTAACACACCTCCTGTAACAAGGCCACACCACCTAACCCTTCTCAAACACTTCCACTAACTGGAAACCAAACATTCAAATAAGTGAGCATACAAAAACAATTCCCATTCAAACCACCACAGTTCTTAACAGCTATTTTTCTGTATCATATTCTGCATTTCACATATAATTTAGTCATTAGTTTAACATGTAAGAAAGGAGGAATGAAAAATGCAGAAAAATGGAGAAATTTATTTTTTCCCTTTTTTGTAATTTGTTAATTTATTTTTATTCACTTTACATCCTGATTACAGACCCTCACCCTCCCAGTCCCACCCTCACACACTCCTGTTGTGGTAATTCTCCAACCCCAATAAACTTGTGCAAAGAAAACACAATTCAGTTATAATATTTATAAGCTGCACACCTGGATTGGGCAGATCTACCACTACACTACTCTATTCTCCAGCTATGAAATCCCCTGCTACTGCAGTTCCTCCAGGCTACATGCTTTTGTTCCATCTTCTTTCCACCTCTTCTTCCTCCATCTTCCTCTTTCTACCCCACCTCCTCGTCTCTCTTCCTTCTTCCTCTCTCTCCCTTTCCAAAACTTCCAGCCCCACTTTTCCCTTCCACTGCCCAATCACAGGTTCTAACCTTTATTTGACCAGTTAAATTGTTAAGGTTCATAAGAAGTCATCTGAGTACTGATCCACTCCTTGTCTGAGGCAGCCCCTCCTGAGAAAGAAGAATTAGCATCAAAATACAAACAACACCAGGGCAATCCACATTTCCTTTTTGTCCAATTAAAAGGCTCTTTTCTCTCAGATATAAATTGAGTACAACTATTACCATTCTGTAATTTATAAAATATAAGATATACTTAATACCCAAATCTACCAATTTTTGTCAATTAAATAAAGCAGTCTACCATCTATCCTAACTTAAAGGCTTAAAATTCTACACCTGACTTATGTCCTGTTTTAGCTTGTATACTATTTGAAAACCATCCTCTCAAATCTATATCACCTTTCTCAATGCTAAATAGCTTGGGTTGGCTATGAGACTACCAGTCTTCGACCCTGTCAGAGAATGACTACTATTACCTAAAAATATAAGGAGCACAAAACATAGCTTCCAAAGCTTAATCAATTTATAGAGATAGCTGATCACCTGGACAGTCCTTCATTACTTAAAATGTTGGAGCATCCGTCTTCAGCCTTCTGGCTTAGGATCATCTGACATACAGTGAAGCACCCCCTCGGGTACCAACACACCCTGGTACATCAAGTCAAAGGAGGACTAAACATATCCTCTCTCCCACTGAGGCCCAACAAGACAATCCAAGAAAGGAAAGGGGATCCAATGGCAGGCAACAGGGTCGAAGACAGCCGGTGCCCCAACTGTTGGAGTCTCACAAAAAGACCAAGCTGCATATCTGTTACACATACATAAGGTGTCCATGTCCAGTTCATACATGCCCTATGGATGGTGGTTCGGTCTCTGTGAGCTCCCATTGGCCCAGGCAAGTTGACTCTGTAGGGTTTCTTGTAGTGTCCTTGACCTCCCCAGCTTGCTCATTTCTTATCCCCACTCTCCCACAGGACTCCGGAGCTCCACTGAGAGATTGAGAGAGCTCAATCTCTGTTCCATCTTTATCACTGCACCTCTTGTAGGCTGGGTTAATTTTGAATTGAAGGTTTTATGGGTGTGTTGGTGTTCCCCTACCTCCACCTGAAGTCCTGCCTGGCTACAAGAGGTGGCCACTTCAGGCTCCGCATCCCTCAATGCTAGGAGTCTCAGCTAGGGTCACCCCCATCATCTCCCAGGAACTCCACCATCCCAGGTCTCTAGCTTGTCCCAGAGACAGTTTCAGTTCTCTCTCCCAGCCCTCTCCCTACCCCGCCCACACTCCCTAAATCTGACCCCTACTCCCTATACACTCCACAGTTCCCTTTCTCCATTCACTTCTGATGTCTATTTTATTTCCCCTTCTGCATGAGATTCAAGCATCCTCCCTTGGGCCTTAGCTTCTTTGAGTCTCTACTGTAGCATGGTTATCCTTACATTATGGCTAATATCAATGTATAAGTAAGCACATACCATGTGTATCTATCACCACTCAAGATGATATTTTCTAGTTCTAACCATTTGCCTGCAATTTTCATGATGTCCTTGTTTTTAATAGCTAAGTAGTATTCCATTGTATAAATATATCACATTTTCTTTATCCATTCTTCAGTTTAGGGACATCTGGGTTGTTTCCAGTTTCTGGCTATTATGAATAAAGCTGCTATAAACATAGTTGGGCAAGTGTTCTTGTGGTATGGTGGAACATCTTTTGAGTATATGCCCAGGAGTGGTATGCCAGGTCTTGAGATAGACTTATTCCCAATTTTCTTAGAAACCGCCAGATTGATTTCCAAGGTCATTGTACACGTTTGAGGAATTTCTAAAGGGGACAAAGAAGTTTATGTTATTTTTTCTTTGTTTATTTCTTTGTTTTTTTTAATGAAGAATGTAATTTGAATAAAAACTAACTTTGAATGTCCTGATTTGGTTGGTTGGTTGGTTAGTTGGTTGGTTGGTTGGTTGATTTACTTCTCTAAGCTCATTTACCAGTGAAATACTTCTCTTGTACTCTTTAGACTTCTTTAAAAGATCAAAATGAAATTATTTGTAGTTAAAGAACAAAGGATTCAGACCAAACATGGAGGTGCATGACTTTAATCCCAGCATCAGGAGACAGAAGTGGGCAGTTTTCTGTGCATTCATGACCAGCCTGGTCCACAGAGCAAGTTCCAGGACACACAGAGAAATTCTGAACCTCTGCCTCCTCAAAAATTTTGTCTTGGATAGAAAGTTTAACCCACTGTGAGAGGTTGTGGAAACACTCAAGAATAATACATTAGAGTTCTTCAGAGAGATAAAACAAATAAGATGACACAGAGATACATGTGCAAAGAGATGTCAGAACTGGCTATGTGGTTATGGAAGCTAAGACAACTCCCATCTGCCCTATACCAGATAGAGACACAGGAAACTTGAGAGGCTAAGGCCAAGAGCCTGAGAGCTCAGATTTTTGATAGCAAGAGAAGCTGTATGTCTCAGCTCAAAGACATCAAATTCACCATATTCTTTCCACTCATGGTAAGAAAGACCAGATGCTGACTGTCCAAATGGTAAGTAGATCTACTTACTATTGGTTAAATTGCTCATTTCTTTCAGAAACACCCTCATAAACAACCAGAAATAGGGTTAGCCATGGGTGTTCCATAATCCAATCATGTTGACATAAAACATTGACTATCACAAACATGAAAAAAGGCATACCTACATTAAACAGAAATTCTCCTCCTTACTGGCTATGTGAGTGAGCATTACCTGAATGTCAGTTTTAACTTTTTCATCTGAAAATCAGAACTAAAAGTACCTGTCATTGTAGGACTGGTGTGCAATAAATTAATATATCAAATGATCTCATGCATCTGAAGTGTCTGACATTGTTATTGGGATAGTTATAGTGTGTTGTAAATATCCTCTCCCTAAAATTACTTGTGCTGTTTTAACCTGCAGTCTATAAGTTCCCAAAAAGAGATACCCCCAATGTTCTTAAGTCAAAAGTTTTGCATCTTGTTGGTAATTGTATTAGTCAGGGTTCTCTAGAGTAACAGAACTTTTAGAATGAATCTTTCTATAGAGAGAGAGAAGAGAAATTTCAAAGAAAGGTTTACAGGCTGTGGCCCTGCTAATCCAACAATGGCTGCCTATGAATCAAAGACCCGAGAATCTAGTAGTTGTTCAGTAAACAAGGCTGGAAGTTTCAACTGGTCTTCAGTGTTACTGGAATCCCTTAGAATCGGGCTCTAAGAAGTAGGCTCTAGTGCCAGGGAAAGAGGAATAGACTTGCTAGCAAGGTAAGAGCAAGCAGGCAGAGAGCAATAGCTTCCTTCTTTCACGTCCTTATACAGGCTTCCAGAAAAAGACATGGCCCAGGTTAGAGGTAGGTTTTCCCAGCTCAAACATTCTGTATTTAAAGTGTCTTTCTGCCTCAAGATCCAGATTAAAGAGCTATGTTCCTACCTGAAAGATCCAGATCTTCCTACTTTAAATTAAGTTTAAAAAATCCCTCACAGTTGTGTCCCTCCATTATTGAGGTTCTAGTTAATTCCAGATTTAGGCAAGTTGAAAATCAAGAATAGCCATCACAGTAATTAAAAGAATATTAATTAATTATGTGAATATTCTAACTATCTGTGTGCTTATCTTTAGTATATATAGATTTCTTTTGTGTCTTTGTGCTTGAGTGAATGATCTTTAAGGTACTTCATTCTCTGAGGGTCTGCAACTCTGACCTCCTAATTGTTCCTTCAGCTAACTGGATGCATTTGGGCTTCCCTTTTGCCTGAAAATCCTGGAGTGTTTGTTTCCCTCTGCCCACAGTGCTCCTTGGCAAGTCTTAACTCAAACGTCCTTTCCTGTTTTGTTTTGTTTTGTTTTGTTTTTCCCTAAAATTCCTGTCGGTTCCTATGTCCCTTTCAGTGCTTTACTTTTCTCCCTAGGACTATCACCATCTTGCAAAGCTGCATTTTTGCTTATTGCCTGCTTCTCCTACCTAAACTCCAAGCTCCATGGAAACAGGATTTTGTTTGTTCTAACTCCTGTATTCCCAGATCTAATATACAAGCATCGATAAATATGTGTGACATGAAGCAATGTGTTATGTGAGTACCATAAATGAGAGAAGTTGATTTTTTATTAGTGATATGAACTACTTCAGATACACTGCAACTAATTGAAGTTTCCAAAATTTATCCAGCACCATCAATGAGGGCACCTGATATTTTGATCACTAATATGAATCATCACAGACATACTATAATTAATTTAGTAGTTTGTAAAACTTATCCAACAATAAGTTTGAAGTGATTCCTCAATTCTCAATTTAAAAACGAAAACGAAAAATTAACTGCACATAATGGACTCTACCTCCTTCTGGTTTGTAAAGAAAATTCTCTTACCTATTCATTACAGTATACCAGGTAGTACATAGTGCCTTGCAGAATTTCATAGAGGGAAAATGAACAAAGAATGGATCTGTAAAACAGAGTGAAACAAGGAATAATACCCTACCACCCTACCAGATATGGATTCTGGTATAAACCTCTTATAGTGCTCAATCCTTTGTGGCTTCTAGTGCAAAGGAATCAAATGCCACTGGGGCCCTCTTTGCCCTGAAAACTTACCTATAGCCATGCAGCTTCTGCAGCTGCATGTTGCTCTCTGTCTCCTACACCTCATGTGAGAGTGTTTCTTTAACCTACTTTCAATGTAGAATCTGGCCACAAGGGAGTCTCGGGAACATGGAGGAAGAACATCAACAAGGCTAGAAAATCCCAAGTGTAACAACAAATGAAAGCTTCTCATAGCTGCTTAAGGTTTTTTTTGTTATTGTTCTTCTTCTTCGATGAGCATAATTACATGCTAAGGCTTTACCTTTCTTAGGTATCTGTTTTTAAATAATTAATAAATACTTCATATCTATAAGACTTAACATATTAGTGTTGGTAACTGAATGTATCATAAGCACGTTTTATTTTCCTAAAATCTAACTTTTAAATAAAAATATAGTTAAGTTGGCCTATTTTTTATCTGTTTAACCTTTTTTATTCAAAAAGGCAATATGAAAAGGAAGGCAATATGAATATGGACGAAATCTAATGACTTCCTGTGCCTCTCCACCGTCTTGCCACTCACCAATACTTTCATATCTTGTTACTGATCATTTCTTGACTAATTTGGCGATAATTGCATATTAATATCCTGAAACACATTAAATGAATTTCGAAGGTAACTACCACAAATCTGGCATATGTGAAACACTAGAGATTACTGTTCAGCAATAGAAGGAAATGGACTACGTATGTGCACTATAACCTGGAGGGATTTCAAAAGCATTAGACTAGAAGAAAGAAAGCAATCCCAAAATCTACATGCTATTACCATTTCACTTATATGGAATTACAAAATATAATCGAAATTATAGTTATAGAAGTTTCTGGTTCTTGATGGCTGAAATGGAAGGAAGCAATGACCTCAAAGTGATATGTGTATGTAATGGGTATGTACATATGGTGAATCTGTTTTGTATCTTAATTTTAGAAGTAGCTACTATAGGTGTTAAAATGTATGGATATATACATGAAAAAAATCAATTTTGTTATTACACTTGGGATTCTCTGGCATTCCTTCCTCTTTGTTCCCTCTGTGCTCAGCCACCATCTCATCTCGTCTTTACTGGGGTCACTGAAATCTTAGCTACTGAATGATTAGCCGCGTGATGTTATGTATACAGAGTTGCTGTAGTCTTCACTAGCTTTTACCACTAGGTGGCACAGTACTAAGAGACACTCCAGAGGAACCTCTGGACTCCGCCTCAGAAATTCATGGGAAATACCATTATAATATGTTTAACTTCCCAGTCCACTGCAAGGGAAAGTCCCAAAGTAACATGGAGTAATTTCAAGCTCCAGATCAATTTTGTCCCCTGGAGGAATATTCCTCTAATGAATACTAAGACTTTTAAGTTAGCAGAAGCCAAAATAATAGATTCGGGATGCAAAAGTTTTGTGCCTTGATCATTAAATATAACTAAGAGAAATGTCCTCCCTGCACTCATTACCCAGTTGGAGGAAGTAGCATGATGGGTTAGTAATTTGTTCAGAGATCATATTTTATTCCGAAGGATACAGCTCCAATGTTAAAAGTGTTCTCTCTCCACTCAGAATCCTAACTCTTCCTTAAACTGTTTGTCAAAAGACAGACACTTCATAATGATAGTTTTCTGGATATAGTACCAAACTCCAAGAAAAGCCATCTTAATTGTTTTTGCTATAAAAAGATTTTGTTGACCAAAACAACACTATGTGAGGTGACATTTAATCATGGCATTCATTAATTCAACAGAAGCAGCATGGTGGCACCCAAATTATCTCGATTGTTGTTCCAGCAAGGACAAACCTTGTTCTACATTGGAAGAAATGCAGTACAATCCACAGAAGAAAAGTCTCCAACATTATAATATTCAATGGAGCAATTTCACAATTGATCTTTCGGCCATGATCAACACCAGCTATCAGTTCTTTATTGAGATGTGTGGTCTTCATTACTGTGGTGGTAGGCCCTTCGTTGTGTATGACTTCATTGGCGCCACTCACAGAGGAAGAGAATTGACAGATATCAACATGGTGGATCAACTGACTCACGTGGTCTTAGTTCCTTTGGTTGAAACAAATTCACATGGGGCACTAATATGATCACACAGTGTCTATCTCAAATGGTTCGTTCACCATTATTCTCCAATCTTCCTTACCACCAGACTTCTGATCATGTTGTCTGCTATCTCTTTCACTATGCAGTCAAACCTCTCCACCTACCCATGAACTGTAAATATCTGATGACACAGTCATCCAGGTAAAATATACCAAGTTATATGGTATAGAATTTAAATATTTTAATATTTTTAAAGTTGGCCCTTAAGTTAAAAAAAAAAAAAACAATTTAAGGCTGAGAATAATGAACTGAAAGGCAAGAAAAAAATTAAATCACTTACAAGCAGAATGTTCCACTAAGTGAGACAGTAAATGCTGACACAATTATTCCCATGAGACACATTATTCAAAGGGTGGTAACAAAGTCCAACAGGAAGCATATCTCAATGTTTGCATATCTATTAACTAATATTCACCGTGCTATGGATAGGAGCATTACAGGATATTAAAGCAGCTATAGAACAAAGATATATTATATACACGTATGAAACTGTCAGAGAGTTATAATGGAAAAAATAAAATTTATGTGAGAGTAGAGTTTTTAAATCATTTTAACTTCCCCTTTTAAAGAGAAATGCAAGTATAATTGGCATCCACATTTTTCCATCTCATTTTCTCAGATGTCACAGGTAAGAACAATGAGAAAAATAAATTTTAATCATGAAGGATCAGAACTATGCACTAGGATATCACAATACTCCAAAAGAAAAGGCTGGGTGAGTGGACATGAGTTCTAAAAATAGTTTTAAACTTTAATCACTATTAAGACCCACAAAACTACAGAACTTTGAAGAGTTGGCCTTTCCTGGCTCCTCTCCATCACCTCTGAATGTCTTCCTCAGATGACTTCACATCTAAATAAATAAACGAATAAGTAATCCAGTCATCAAGAAGCCAAGCTCATCAGAGTCAGCCATCCTGTGTTTGGACAGCTCTAAGAATAAGAATATCTTCTAAATTACCAAAATCTTGGTAATCTTCATAGTCTTCTGTCTGAGATAACATTATTCTTCCATGCTTTCATTTTGTGTGAACCTGGAATTTTTCAAAATTGCTCTTAAAGCTTAGCTTTGAGTTGATATATTTACATCATATTAGTCTGTAGAACAGTAAAGAAGAAACACGGGACCACTCACTTTCCAGATGTTAATTCTATGCTCAAAAAGTTTAATATCAAGATGATCTGGAAGTTACACTAATGTTTAGTATAGTTGGTAACATTCATTAGAAATCCATCAAGTGCCAGGCACCTCACAGAGGGCCTCCAGTGCATGCTCTCACTCAACTCTCCTGACAGACTATAGGTAGGTTCTGTATTCACCCATTTTGAAATGCCTAAAATATAAATACTTTGCACAAGTTCAAATACTGCAGAAGCAGCAGTGCTTGGATGCTATCTCAAAAGTCAAGAAAAGTAGTGCCTGCATGCTCTGAGCACCACTCTCTGCCGGCCTCGTGCCAAGCTTTTATCTTAGGAGGGAAATGTATTGTTTTCATTGTATATGCAGCAAAGTGAGGCAGAGAGAAGTTTAGCTAAGTCCTGAGACAGTAAGAACCAGCCTATCTGGACAGGCTTACCTGCAGATTCAGACCATACATGCGTCTCTTCCAAAATTATCTTACTGGGTTTGATGTATCCATGCTAACCTCTTAAAAATACTGATTAAACCATTTAAACTCAACATTTTGGTCTCTGCTACCTTTTTATGACTAAGATGGTAAATAAGTGTTTCCCTGTGTTTAAGTAACCAACTTAGGTAGAACCGCTCACTCATCCTGTGGTATCAGCAGTCATCAAACCTCCCAAGTACCCTCTCACCCATCCCCTGTCTCCATTGTCCTACTAAGATAAGCTGAGTTTCTTAAGCATTTCACTGAAGTACATATTTACCATCATAGTTCATAACCAGTAATATCAAACAGTAACACCAAATCAATATGAAGTAATTTTAATAGTACATCTATTTAAGTCCTAGTGATGGTCATTTCTTTTAAGGATTAAGTTTTGAAAAATAAGACACTAGGTCAGATATATGTATTTGTTTTTATGTAATACTATACTATAATATATACTATAATACTATACTATAATAATATATCATATTATTATATGTCAGATATATATATATGTTTTTATGTAATACTATACTATAATATATACTATAATACTATACTATAATAATACTATAGTTATGTAATTATGGCCAGTACTGTCTGTATATCAAGAACTATCTTGAGTTCCTGTGAGTTTGCAGGCAGCCTAAAGAATCTTTTCATTTGATTTTATCAGGAAGCACATTTATTGTACAATATGTGCTCGTGATCTAAATTTATTGGTCGTGTTTGAAATTGTGATTGTAGGGCTTTAAATTTTTATTTTATTTTGTTGGGTCTGTGTATGTATGTTGGCACACATGTGCCACTGTGGGTCCGTGGAAGTCAGAGGACAACTTGAAGGAGTCCCTTCAGTTCCATCATGTGGCTTCTGGGACTTGTACTCGTGCTGTCAGCCTTTGCAGCAAGCACACTCAGCCGATGGTAGGGTTGTGCTTGCATTACTTGTTTAGTTTAGCATTACAGTTTCACTTTTATCTTAACAAAATTACCTAATACTATAAATTAACTACCTTCTATTGTGAGTCATACACAAGCTTTTTCAGTAATAAATGTTTGTCACCCAAATAATAATCCTTTAAGCCCACAAATCTGTCATATTGCCTGTGGTTGCTTTGAAACACCACAACATAGTCAATGCATTTAGCAGTTTTCTGTTGTGCTTGATTTCATTGTTTGACATTTATTATAACAACCTTTATCTGTATAAAACAATGTTTCCTTTTAGTTCATTGAGGATGCAACCTCCTTACCTAGAATTCAACTATTTGAATGTTATACTGTTTGTTATTACTCTCAGAAACAAAGACCTCTTAACAGCCTAGAACCTGGCAGATGTTTCTTTTGACATTGCTTTGGGCCTCCCATTTCAGGTACAGTAAAATGTGAAAACTAGGAAACCCTGACCACCGAAGAATAACATCATTATCGGGATAATTGTATGTATAGTTCAAAGCAGGGCAAAATTGAGAATTGTCAAAACTGTATTTCTCTTCTCCACTATGTAGCTGCAAACTAAAAGCTAAGGCATTTAATCAAAAAAGAGATGAAAGCCATATGTTTAAATCTAATACCAAGAAATATTTTGTTCTGAAAATTTTGGATATGTTTTAAACCATATAGCAAATCTCCCTCAGATGTTTCTCTGTAAAGCTAGTGTTGCTACTGTCTTTTTCCAATTAGCTTTATTTTGAATTAATCTGTAATGTTATTGCCCCTCTGGGAGGTACAAAAGGTCACGTTCCTTTTCTAAACTATAGAATTATTCAACAGATCTTACCAACTGTACTGGTAATGTAATTCTTACTATACCTCTGAGAGAAAATACTCCTTCAGATAGATTCAGAACAAGTGGAATCTGTAATGCTAATGTATTTTTCCGGAGAATGTCTCAGCTGGATCAGTCGCCCACGTGTTCACCAGGTCCTAATGAGGTTCTGGTAATAGAGTGGAGAAAGACACAATTCTCATTTGTCATGTCCGCTCAAAAATAAAAATTGCATTAGACACTTATATGATCCCTGTGAAGGTTCTTTTGCTATCTCTGATCCTTGGAATTTATAAAATAGAGCTTGAATTTTGAAACATCAATCCTGATTGGCATCTGATGGTTTTTGTTTTCTTTCAATAATAAAATAGAGAATGATGAAATTATTTAGGGATTCCCTGACTAATGATCATCATAGCATACTAACTAAAATAAAATGGAACTATTTGGTCAAGAGTCAGCTTAAAAGGGGGAAGAAAATGAAGTTTCTAAGCATTGTGTCCTTAGGACAGCTCTGTTTAAACCTTCTCACAGAAGGACGGAGCTATATATCATTTCAAACCTATTAAGTATTTCCTACAAGAAAAGAGAGAAAGAAAGAAATTATGTAAATAGCATCAAGCCATCATTAGAAAGAAAAATAATTAATAGCAGAAGCTCTGGACCCAGAAGCAGGTTTGACTGGTTTTACACTCCTACCTTTTAGTTTATTTTTGTGGATACTTGCCTTAATTCTATTACCCTTCCATAAATAATAAGTTATAGATAGTATAAAATTGACAGGTTTTT
This sequence comes from Arvicanthis niloticus, assembly GCF_011762505.2. NCBI lineage: Eukaryota > Metazoa > Chordata > Mammalia > Rodentia > Muridae > Arvicanthis > Arvicanthis niloticus. The sequence continues at coordinate 62,468,244 of NC_047672.1, read as the reverse complement.
GTGTCAGTTAGTAACTAGGGTTATAATTTAATACTTTATTAAATGTACTTTCTTCTTAAATATCAATAAATGTAAATATTATAAATAACATGAGTACATATTTTAAAATAATATACTAGATACCAATTTAGTATATAGCTTATATTTTATATATACTTAATATATTTAATGTATTATATACAAATATATATTTATTTATATAATTATCAATATATGTGAATAATTCAGTCCCCCAACTACTTTAAGCTTCAACTGCCTTACCTTCGTTGCTGAAGTCTTTACGCGACTTGTAATTATTACCATCTATCTTTCCCCCCAAGTCATTTGCAATCCCAGCAAATGTGAACTTATATAAAGTCAGTCATTCTCTGCTGTCTGGGCCTTTGCATCTCTGCTCATTCTCTTTGTTGCCTCATTGTGGAGTGACCTGTGTGTAGTCTATAAACGAGAGGGTGACATGTTCCTTGAAAATGCTTGATTTATTCTTTCCAGTTGTTCATAAACATTCTACTCTGCCAGTTTTATTAAGCTGATCATGGAAGTCTTCAAAGTCAGAGTCCTTAAATATACTTCCTAGTCTATTCTGCAGTATTGCACAGTAGAAAAGTACCTAGTAAATCTACACGAGAAAGCCAACGAACATGTATTTGTTCTTGTATCTATATAATCTTCTATTCACAAATGATCATCAATATTCTTTCCAAGGTGTGTGTGTGTGTGTGTGTGTGTGTGTGTGTGTGTGTTTCTCTCTCTCTCTCTCTCTCTCTCTCTCTCTCTCTCTCTCTCTCTCTCTCTCTCTCATTTCTCTATCTCTTTCTCTCTTCCTCTCCCTCTCCCCTTCTCTGTCCATCTCTGTTTGTCTCTCTGTGTCTCCCCCATGCCCTCTGTCTGTCTCTGTTTCTTTCTCTCTATCCCCCCTTTTTCCCTCTCTCACTTTCAGTGCTTGAGAAAAAACTCAGGACCTTCTGCACATTAAGAAATTGCTCTGCCATTGAGCTGCAACCCAAGCCTTTGAGGGTTTGAGTGTTCTGTTTATTTGATTGCTTGCTTTGGTTTTGTTTTGAAATGGGCTCGCCTTGTACCATGGTTAACCTTAAATTTTTGATCTTCCTCCCATTGCCTCTTGAGTGTTCAGACTATAAATGTATGCCACCTGGCATTAACTCTTAAGTTTATTAAAGAAATACTTGTGTCTTTTTAAAACCCAGAATCTTTTTCTTCCTTTATCACCTCCCCAGCAGCCTTTGAAGACTCTAAAACTTCAATTTTCCAGGCATGTCTCACACTTCACACCATGACCAACTGTCACGCTGAAAATAATTAAAATTGTACAGTTATTTTCAAGTACATTGATATGTTAACAAGAAAGTTCATCTGAACACTCAGTGATAGTAGTAATCTAGTGAGGTGAGCTGAGCTTGAATCTATCTTTTTCCATAAGGACAGATGCCCATGAAGAAAAACCTAAGATTCTACACTCACAGACAAGACAAATCCTGAGAGAAACATTCCCCAGAGTAGCATGCTAATCAGAATTCTTAAGTCTACAGTGCCAAAGGCCTAAGCTTTGAAATTGTTCATGACCTAGATGTAAACAGAAAACTGTAAAGAAAATGCTTATTATAGAACACAGAACTGGGTAGGGAAAACTCATATCATCAAGCTGTCCTCCCATGAGCCTGTAGAACAACCTGATTTTAGCAAAGGCAAAACAGCAGATGAAGGAAGTTTCTGTGTAGGGATGATGCCCTGCTGCACCATCCACTGTCTGTGCCCTGGATGCACTTAAAAAGAAGCCTGCAAGCTCATCTGGGGTCACCATTTTGTATGAATGACTGACCCCTGCATGCTGGTTGTTCTGCCAAATAAATGCTCTTTGCTTTTACATGCTATTTGAGTCTGGGGTCTTCCTTCGGTAATTCTTGTACCCTTACAATAAGACTACTGAGAGGAAAGACAGATGAAAGAAGGAAAACAGAGAGGGGTGATGGGGATGATGCTGTCAACATCCGCACACAATGCCATCAACAATCACCAATTTCAGTTGGGCTGAATAGTTAAGTAACTAGTAAAACTATAATTAGACATAAGAAAGCGCTCTCATGACCTCATGGTACAGAAATTTCTTTAAAAGATAGCTAAGCATTAAAGAAATTATTGATGACATTAACTACATAAAACTTAGAACTTCCAGGGGCTGGAAAGATGTCTCAGCGGTTAAGAGCACTGACTGTTCTTCCAGAGGTCCTGAGTTCAATTCCCAGCAACCACATGGTGGCTCACAACCATCTGCAATGGGGTCCAATTCCCCCTTCTGGTGTGTCTGAAGAGAGCAATGGTGGATACATAAAACAAATAAATAAATCTTTAAAAAAATGAAAAAAAAAAAAAAACCAACAAAAAAAAACCTTTGGCTGGGCAGTGATGGCGCACATCTTTAATCCCAGCACTTGGGAGGCAGAGGCAGGCAGATTTCTGAGTTTGAGGCCAGCCTGGTCTACAGAGTAAGTTACAAGACAGCCAGTGCCACACAGAGAAACCCTGTCTTGAAAAACCAACAAAACAAAACAAAACACTTAGAACTTCCATACTTCAGGGGACACCATGAAAATATTAAAACAAAAAAACAAAATGGCGCAAACTAGGAGATATCCTGTGAGAGCCAATGTTATGTTTAAAGTTTTAATTACTGTGCTGAAGAGATCCGTCCTGAAATGCTGGAGGCTGGTTATTATGTTTTCAGTCCCCTAAACAAGTTTGTTCGACCCAACTGCACCTGGTGAGCTTTATCACATGTAGCCAAGAGATACATAGGCAGGAAATACATCAGGAGATATGCTTGCCCCTGATTGGATGTAGGTGGGAACTACACAGGTAGCAAATACTTCAAGATGTATGCTTGCTCCTGATTGGACCTGTTGGCAAATCTATAGCCTTATAGGTTTTCCTTTTTAAGCCACTGCAAAATGTGACTCCTTAACAATTTCTGGGAACCCAGGAATGGATCTGGCCAGAATCCATTATCCTGGCCAGTATTTAATTAAAGCATGCTTCAGATTCAGCAAAACAACTGTAGAACTGGCCTTTCTCTCACAATTTTCAGGTTTAACAATCTCCAGGGGGAAAAAAATAGTATGTAGAACATGTAAAGAATTATTCTTATAAGCAATTAAGAATAGAGAAACCAGACTGAAGAGATGGCTCCACTGTTAAAGGCTAGGCTCACACTGAAAATATAAGAATAGAGAAACCAACCAAACCCCTTTCAAACATCCTTTCAACAGATTTAAATTACCTAATGCACACAATTGTTTCTAGGTCTAACTTAAAAAACCTTTTCTCAGCCAGGTGTGGCGGTGGTGGTGGTGGTGGTGGTGGTGGTGGTGGTGGTGGTGGTGGTGGTGGTGGCAGTGGTGGAGGTGGAAATGGTGGAGGTGACTACCCAGGCCTTTAATTCCATCACTCAGGAGGCAGAGGTGGGCAAATTTTTTGTTTGAGACCAGCCTGGTGAGTTCCAGGACAGACAGGCTATTCAGAAAAATTCTGTCTTGAAAAACAAAAACAAAAAGAAAAAAAAAAACCCTTTCCTCCCTAAAATCAGTAAAGTCATATTTGGGACTCACTTTGCTCCTGAATTCAATTGTTCACAAAAGAAAGTGAATTCTATGCAGTTTCTCACGTTCCTTGTTGACACTTCAATTATTGCTATTATGATTTCTGAGACTTTTTAAAACCTGTAATACATCTGATGTCTCCCTCTCAAATATCCTGTTCAATGGATTCACATGAATTATAACCATACAGCAAAATACAGCTGAGCCTGGCCCAGGGAGGTGACTTTTGGCTATACAAGTCATGAAAGTAAATCTATGATATATGACTACACAATACTCTAATTGGGCAACTATATAAAAAGCAAAATTGTGCTCTCAAGATAAAACACATCTTTTTTAAATTGCATAAGTGGCTGAAAATAAAATATCTTTGGAGAAAATACAAGACTATCTTTAATATCTCAAGACAAAAGAGACTCTTAACTAGCACATGATAAGAACAAAATATAGTAGAAGGGTGATAGATAAATTTTCACTAAATTTAATATTTGTGATATGGGGCTGGAGAGATGGCTCAGTGGTTAAGAGCACTGACTACTCTTCCAAAGGTCCTGAGTTCAATTCCCAGAAACCACATGGTGGCTCACAACCATCTGTAATGGGATCCGATGCCCTCTTTGGTGTGTGTCTGAAAACAGCTACAGTGTACTCATATACATTAAATAAATAAATAAATCTTTAAAAAATATTTGTGATATGAAGAGAGAAAACTATAATCAGTATCTATTGTGTTGGGAAAAGAATCGTTTTGTGATATAAGAGAAAAATGGAAAAAAAGTGTACACAAAGTCATTTGTAAAAGCAAAAACATAAGCCAAAACTAAATGACAGATTTTAACAGCAAACTTCTCCCAAGTGATTAGTTATCAGAATATATGTTTAATATAGGCTTCATCCAGCAGCAGATGGAAACAGATGAAGAGACCCACGGCCAAAATACATCAGGCAGAGTACCAGAGGTCTTGTAGAAGACTGGAGAATAGAATTAAGCAAGTGGGTGAGGGTGGGGGGGTCACAGATGCCACAAGACCTACAGAGTCAACTAAGCTGGGGCCATGGGGGCCCACAGAAACTGAACCACCAACCAAAGAGCATGACGTGGCTGGGCCTAGGCCCCTATACATTTGCAGCAGATGTGCCACTTGGTCTCTGGGAGGGACCCCGACAATTACACCCAGGACTGTCTGTGACTCTGTTGCCTGCCATTGGCTTTCCTTACCCCTGCTGCCAGTCCTGTTGGGACTAGAATTCCTAGGGTGGGGTGGTACCCAAGGTGTTTTCCCTGGAGAAGGGGAGGAGCTTGTAAGGATGGGACTGGGAGGAGAGGAGGAAGTGGGAGTTTCCATTGGGATGTAAAGCGAATAAATAAATAAATAAACAAACAAATAAACAAAAACATCAACAATGACAAAAAGATAGCCAAGTAGAAAACAGGTCCAAAAGCAGGAAATAACTGAAAACATGGTTGACTTAAATATACAAGAACTCTGCAGCTTACAAATTAAAGTTGTGTGAGCTATCATACTGGTAAGAGTTGAAATGGCGTAGTTGTTAAATGCAAGATGTGGTTTGTAGAGCAAATGAAATCTTTGACATGGTTTCTGGGAATGTACATCAGTAAAATACACTAAGCTCAGGAAAATACACTATGGCGCTATCTAATAAAACTGATGCATTCTTACGATGACCTGGTCATCACCATCCTAGAAATATATGCCTCTTTCCAAAATGTTCTCATGTGTGTACCACAAGACTTGCCAAAAATACCGATACCAATATTTTTTTTATTATAAACAAAAACCTGGAAACAACCCAAATGTCTGTCAACAATACAAAGGAAAAGTAAGTTGTAGTATACATGGATGGAATTTCACCTCCAGCAGTGAAAATCAAAGGGCAGCTATCCAGAGCCACTGCAGATGAACCCCGAGGACATGCCATTAAATAAGTCAAGCTACAGAAAATGCATATTCATAAAATTCTGTTCACATAAGACTCGAGAGCATATATCACTTACATGGATTTTTTTTCTCATTTAACAATACTGTTAGCTTCACAGTCTGAAGGCAGGAAATATATTTAGCTGGAAACTCGAAAATCATTTTATGATACTTTTCCTTTCCTGAGAGCCATTCTGGGAGCTTTCATTAATCCTTTCTGAGAAATCACTGAGGTATACATTGAGAGAACGGAGAAGAGAAGGAAGTGTGACCGCAGAGTGAGGGGGCACCACTGTTTTCCTGAAGTGGCGAAATCAATAAATTGTAACATTTCACCACTTCCCCTTTATTAGGGATTATGGGGGAATCCAAATTAGTAATATTTTATTTACTTTGCTTTATTTTTAAATGTCAAATCATTGACCAGGCTATAATAATCAGATTAATATTGGCACTGCAATACAAAGCATGAAGGATGCCCAAAATCCCACACCTCTGTTCTAGTTCCTGAGGAAGTCCCGGGTCCTTCACTGGCTTCATTTCACCTTCTTTTAAGGTAGAGTAATATGCCTACCTCAGGGAGAGATCCTGATTCACTAACACTACTGATTCAGTTTAAGAATTAAAGCAAGGGCTGGAAACACAGATAAGTGATTGAAGGTACCTGCTGTTCTTCCATAGGACCCAATCTGAGTTCCCAGCACCCATGGCAGATGTCTCTGAACAGCCTGTAACTCCAGCTCCAAAGACACCAATGTGTCTTCTGGTCCTCATGGTCACACACACACACACACACACACACACACACCACAGACATTCTACAAATAAAGAAGCAAATAAATAATAGATGTTTTAAAACTAAAAAAAAAAAAAAAAAAGTACATCTGTTTAAGTTTTTGTGTTAGTTCCCTACTCTCGGCATTTTGATGCTTGGTCACATGGGTCATTTAAGAGTAAGAGTGAGGAAGGGGATGGAGGAACAGCCAAGTTAAGATGATCGAGAATATAAAGGTCCAGACTTCAGTTCCCTGTACCCACATCCAATAGCTCACAACCACCCACATCTCCAACTTGAAGGGATCCTATGCCCTCTTTTGGCCTCTGGGGCACAACATTCACATACACATACCCCCACAAAAACATGTATGTGCATATAATTAAAAATAAAGTAAATCTTGGCTGGGCATAGTGGTGCATGCTCTTAATTCTAGAATTCGAGGTCCCTGTGAGTTAGAGCTGTCCTATATTTACATAGAGTTCCAGGACCCTGTCTGAAATGGGAGGAGTCTTTTTGTTTCTATATGTATTACAATCTGACAATGACTGGTGGCAAAGACCTGACGTTAAATTCGTGATTCAACTGAACCAGGGGTCTCTATTCTGCTCATGAGCTATTGACCAGCATTTGTGGAGCTTTTATTTGGATAGTTCAGAGTTCAAAGCAGGGACAGAGAAACAATGAAAAATATACATAGCATTTATTGCAGTCACCAGATGTGCTCAGAAAACAAATGAGCACATCTCGTGAGGGAATGAAGGCTGTTTGCATAAAGCCCTTAAGCTGATTGCTGAGAAGGGGGAGAAGAAACGCCTGGCCCACAGCGTTCCTTGGGCAGGTGTGGACATTCCTCCCAGGGGAGTGAACAGAAGCTCTATGGGAAGAGAGTTCACACAGCAATACAGATAGCATGGGGACGTCTATTACTGCACACTTCAATTTTAGGTTTTTGGGTTTGGTTTTTGTTTTGCTTGCTTTTGGTTTGATTTGGTTTGTTGTTGTCTGTTTCTTTGCTGTTTTTTTTTTTTTTTTTTTTTTTTTTTCTATTTCTGGGTCGAATGGCTTGGGAAGTTTCACTTCAATTGCATTGAATCTATACATTACTTTTGGTAGGATGGTCCTGAAGGGCCCTAGGGGCTTTTGCCAGCCTTACACCCACCCGCCTCTGGTCAAGGCTAGGCCAAGTTCCATTCTCCACCCACAGGAACATTCTAGAGTAAAAAAAAAATTCTCAGAATGTACTGACTGATTTTCACCTGACTCTCTGGAAAGCCTTAGGTAGCGTTCAAATGCATGTCATGCTTGCTAGCCAATAGATTTAAAGTTCAATACGCTTAGCCAATAAGTTTGAACTGTAACCTTGATGATGTAACTTGCGCTTCTAAAATGTATAAAAACTGCTTGTAATAGCCATTTGTGTTAGCCTTCTTCTCACTCTCTTCTAGGGACTGATTGAGGGTTGACCCCAACGCACCTGAAAATAAGCCTCTTGCTTTTGCATCAATCTGCTCTCTCCCTGTGTCTCACTCTGAATAGCACTGAATAGCATCTTGAAGTAAGTACCACCGACGGAGGGTCAGGGTCTTACAGTCCTTTTTTTTTTTTTTTTTTAATTACTCACTTGAAGAATGACAGCATCTTCTGCAAATGGTGTTGGGAAAACTGGGTATCCACAAGCAGAAGAATGAAACTAGACCCCTCTCTCACCATGCACAGAATTTCACTTCAAATGGTCAAAGATCTCAACATGGAATGGGCTCTAAAAGGTACAAGCATGACAAACTAGCTTGCACAGGCCTCGCCTTCCCTCATTCCCTCTTCCTGGCTAACCTGTTAGATTAAGTTCCTAAAGCTAGCCTGAGGTCTACTCCCTTATTTAGCCACTTCCTCCTTCTGAGGCCAACCACCAAGATCCAGCCATCAACGCATTGAAGTCCAGTTAATTAGGGTAACCAAGAGGAAGGTTAGTCCTCTTGGCTCACCTAATTAGCATGTCCAATCTAAACTAGCCAACTCATCCTAGCCAGGGTTTCCCCTTTTCCTTTTATAATTGACATTTGCTTCTGTACAGGCCGCCTTGATCCCTTTCCCTTCTCCCTAGTCCTCTGTCTCCTGCTTTATCTTTTATCCCCTGCCCTGTCTGCCTTTGGGGTAAATAAATCTCCTTTGTGTTGAATACTTGGTCTTGGTGTGTCCTCTGCTGACCCAAGTCCTTTCAAATGTAAAATAAAAAAATAAGTCACGAGCCTTCTAGAAAGCCAGGGAAGGAGTTCACAGCAACACATAGGCATAAGTAAGGATTTTCAAAGGATTACAATTGCTCAGGAAATAAAGCCAACAATTAACAAATGCAGCATCATGAAAGTAGAAGTCTTTTGTACAGGGGAAAGAAAAATCCCACAGTCAATCAAGTGAAGAGGCAGCCTATAGAATGGGAGAAATCTTTTGCCTGCTATACATCTGGTAAAGAGGATTAATAACTAGACTACACAAAGAATTCAAAACCTGAAATATCGAGAAAACAAGCCAATCAAAATGGGCTATAGATCAGAATTTTAAAAGTCTCAAAAGAAGAAATACAAATGGATAATAAACACATTTTAAGTTTCAGCGTCATTTTCTACCAAGGATTTGTAAGCTGAAACTGCTTTAAAGTTCTATCTCATAACAGTCACAATGGTTATGACCAAGAAAACAAATTCTGCATGGATGTGGTGAAAGAGAAGCACTTACTCACAGGGAACACTTACTCACTGGGAGCACTTACAGTTGGTGGGAGCCTAAACTCTGAACATCAGTAGAGAGATTTCTCAGAAAACTAGAAATAGATGTCCTCCACTACCTGGGTATATACCAAAGGACTTTGTATCCACTACAGAGATCCTTGTTCATCCTTGTTTACTGTCATTCTATGTAAGTAGGTGATGAAACCAGTCCATCAACTGATGAAGGGATAATGGAAATTTGGTATATACAAACAGTGGAATTTTACTCAGCAGTACAGAAAAATGAATTTGAAGGTAAATGGGTGGACCGGGCTGGGCCTGAGGTGGCTATACTGAACAGGATAACACTGGGACAGAGCAGCAAATGGCTTGTAATCTCCCTCTTGTGTGCCTCTTAGCGTCAAGTATTCAATTGTGTGTCCTTCTTGGTGACAGTTTTTCCGTTCGGTCATTTGTTTCCATTTTATACTTTAGCTCTCTAGTTACTCAGATCCAGGTCTCCTAATCTTATATTTGGTTGCCCCCTTTGCTTAATATGTAACATCTCTTTTTATCTCATGAAGAAATTTTGAACTGTTAGTAGGACAGTTGGTGTTTACATTGTTCAAGCTGTCAAGGCCTGCTCCCCTAGCGTAGCTGTGGCCATTTTGATCCATGCCTGCTAATCATTTTATACTGTTGCTGACACAGAAAAATAGCTTGACTCAGAGCTGGGTCAAGTTGACCACACCTCCTGCTGTGTTCTGAGCTTGCAGTCTGTCAGTGGTGGCGCATGCCTTTAATCTCAGCACTTGGGAGTCAGAGGCTGGTGGATTTCTGAGTTCAAGGCCAGCCTGGTCTACAGAGTGAGTTCCAGGACAGCCAGGGCTACACAGACAAACCCTGTCTTGAACCACCCCACCCCCACCCCCCAAAAAAATTCCACAACCACCGTCTCCACTTAGGACCAATCAGATTAAAAGGTCTGTTTGAATTATTACGTCTAAACTGCCAAGATAAAGAGTTGACCACTTTCTTCACCTCATGAGTTCACTGTGGGTTTTGCCTTTATAAACTGGCCCTGGGAAACATTCAGAGTTGCAGGCTTAGCTCTACGCTCTATCCCTGGTTGATCAGTCTTGGAGTGTACATTTAATAACATATTCCTTCTCAACAAGACCCAAGTTTGACTGGTTTGTGGGGCGATTCCTGAACCACAACACATGTCATCTCATTCTGTTATTTCAGCTGCTGAATGGAGAAAACTCTTTTAAAAAAAAATTACCAAGGATCTGGGAACCAAAATTTGAACCTAGAAAACATTCTGTTTTCTATCTATACCACAGGGCTCCTGGCTTCTAAATAACTAATTCAAAAGAGACTTAAGATCAAGTAGTAAATTATTTACCCAGAGTGAGGCCAAAACATTTCTTGTCTTGTTCCATTTTCTATATCCATAGTTGGAAACATTCCTCCCTCTTTTTACTTTCATGGTACCTAAATGCAGTACGATGCTCCAAGTGATTATGAAAGAGTTAAAAATCTTTTAACAAAATAAGTAAGATAAGAGTTCAGAGCTGGGAGTTTAAGTCAGTGTGACCAAGTGCTATGGACACCAGGAGAGTTTGAGTTGGGAGTTCTCAGCGTGTCCGTACATCCTGGATACCAGGAACTTGGCTGATTACGTTTAGGCTCTTAGAGAATAGCCTGTTCCTTGTGCCTTGTCACAAACTGAATAATGGGCTAGGACTTTCCACAGATGCTCTCCAATAGCCCTCCCTTACTACCTCTGGGTTGTGGTTCTCCCCCCCCCCAGTTGTGGTTTTGGGCTTTAAATTCTCTCTGTCTCCAAAGCCCCGGGGTCAGACGCCATTGCCCCTGCGTGGGCTACAGGTCTTGACCTCAGTATACTGATTAAAATATGCCTCTTGCTGATTACATCAAGTTTGGTGTCTTGCACTTATTGGGGTGGCCGCGAATTCCCGAGGCTTGGGTGAGGTCTTCCATTCGTGGGGGCCTTACAATTATCAATAAATATTGTGGAATCAGGAACTGTGAAGATGACTCAGTTTAGGCAAAGTACTTATCACACAGGCATGAGGACCTGAGTTCAACCACCGGAACTTATTTAAAAAAAAAAAAAAAAAGCCTTTTATGGTCACAGCATGTGCCTGTTATCCTATCCAGCTAAACCTGCAAGCTCATGGTTCAGGGAGAGAATCTGTGTCAGTAAAAGCTTTCCTGAAGCACCTTCAAAGACACACCCAGATGAATATTTCCAAGGTGATTGTAAATCTAGCCAAGGTGACGATAAGATTTAACCATCAATACCTCCCCAGGGAAGCATTTCAACATGAAATGTCCACTCCAAGAAGACACACAGAATCCCACAGGAACGTTAAGAAGCTAGAGGAAAGCTTAGGATGGCTAGTATGCTAAAATGTGGTAACAATGGTTGTTGCTGTTGCTGTTGTTCCTTTTTCCTTGAGAAGCTTTAAAAATATGAATAGTGAAGAAAAGAGCAAAGTATTAAGTATTCAAGCTTGCAGAATAATGAAAAGAATTAATCACTTCAAAACAATTTCATCTCCAGGAAAACTTCAATTATTCAGGAAATAATAACCTGTCCTAGCCATGTTTATTGATTTTCAGAAAAAAAAAACATAACCTTATGTTTCATATGAATAAAGGGCAGATGACAACTAATTATTTATTGACTAAGTATTTTTACAAATTCTATATTTGAAGAGATTCTAGAAATAATAAAAAATGAATGTATCAACGCTTTATTTATTTAGTATTTTAAAATTAAAATTACTGCTGAAAAAAGAAACAGTGTTATTAGCAATCGCTTTTCCATAGATGAGAGTCTAAAGAGTTTTATTTTTTCTGTTATTTTAAACATATTTTCTTATTTTTGTTTGTGTATGTGTACCTATAAGTCTGTGTATCTGTGTGTATAGGTGGAAGCCAGGGGAGAATGTCAGGTGTCCACCTTCTTACCCTGAGACAAGGTCTCTTGCTGAATCTAGAGCTCACTATTTTTGGCTACATTGGAAGCCAGCAAACGCCAGTGATCCTCCTGTGCTGGAGTTACAAGTACAGGTGGCCATGCTTGATGTCGCTTGTGAGCACTAGGGAACTGAATTTGACATCTGATTCTTTTATAGCAAGCACTCTTACCAATTGAGCCATATCTCCAGCCTTTCTTTTCTAATTTTATACAATACATTGCATTGCATTTTTTTCTTTTTTTGGATTTTTGAAACAAAGACTCTATATGTACCCTTGGCTGGGTTGAAACTAGTGATGTTGGCCAGTCTGACCTCAAATTCATAGAGTTCCACCTGCATCGGCAGGTCCTGAGTGCTGGGATCAAAAGGTATGGGCTACCATGCCCAGTTGCATTACCTCCTAATAACTACTGTAGTCAGAACAGCTAACCTGAGGTCTACCGCTTCGTAGTATTTTAGATGTGCAATTCATTGCAGTTCATTACAGGGCATAGGTTGTACAGGAGAACTTGATCTCTAGAACATATTCATTTTCCTTGGCTGAAACTATATGCCACTGAATCTCCTCTCACCCCAGGTAACACAATCCTCTTTGATTGTTCAGCTTTGATTAGTTTTAAACAATTCATTTAAGTGAAATGGTGTAGTGTTTGTCTTTATGCATTAGGCGTCTTGCATTCAGTATAAAATGCTCTAGGTTCATTTATGTCTTGACACGATACAGAATGGTTGTGTAATATCATATCATGCACACATATCCCTCTCTCTTTTTTTTTTTTTTAAAGCCATTTGTCTTCTATAGGCTGATCACACATCTTGGCTTTTCTGAATAGTGTTGCAAATGGACTCAACAGTGTTATGATCTCTTCTAAATCCTGATTTCAATTCCTTTGGATGAGATTGCCAGATCAGATGATTGTTATATTTTTACCACATTTATTTATTCATTCACTAGAGGATACAAATTCCATGGCAGGCATGTGGAGGTCAGATGATCACGATGGAGAGTTGGTTCTATTCTTTTACCATGCGAGGGCTAGGAATCAAACTCAGGTGATCAGGCTTGACTGCAAGCGCCTTCATTGGCTTGTCCATCCAGACAGTGCTTTTACAGTATTAATTTTTAGGGAAACTCCATACTGTTTCTACAACATGTCTATCATTTTGTATTTTTTCTAGCAGTGTTCCTTCAAGGTTCTAATTTCTCCATAAGCTCACCCAAATCCTCGCTTGTTTGCTTTTTTATGATGGCCACCATAAACGGTGCAAGAGAATGTCTCCTTTGTGTGTGTGTGTGTGTGTGTGTGTGTGTGTGTGTGTGTTGAGTGTTCTATGTTAGAAACATTAAACAATTTAAGAGAGAGAATACTCCTTATAGTTTCTATTTATTTATCTACTTTGATGATTAGTAATATTGAGATTTTTCCATTTGTTTATTGCCTTTTGTGTGTCTTCTTCAAATGTGTGTCACTTTTAAATTTTACAAATTAATAGACCTTTAAAAAATTAATGAAGTCTTTATATAATTAATGTTAATGATTTAAAGCATACGATTACATCTTAACCATTGGAATGAATTTTGCATTATATCAGTGATGTGCAAAATGTTATTAATAAGCAAATTCTTCAAAATATACTTTAAAAAATTAAAGGCAAGGAGCCAACCTTCTGTAGGAGACAATCTATTTCATTCTGCCTTCCAGTGAATTTGACTGTCATCTCTCAAAACCAGAATAATGATAAATTAACCAAATCTAAAAGTAATCAACAGACAGGCAAACATAATATACTAGAAAAAACTAGCAAAAATGAAGAATGATTATAAGGACTCAAGTTCTATCCAAAGTGTTTCTACATTTTTACGATATAACAGATAAACCTTATCTGTATGGAGCAGACAGTAAATTTTTAAGCTTTGAAAGGCACAGAATCTCTGTTGAAATTATTCTACCCCACCTTCATAACTCAAAACTGATACAAGCATGCAGTAGCTACAATGGATCACATTTCTTAGTTTTTATATTATGTAGCTGTCTCACTATTTTCTGTCCATGAACCTGTGTAAATAAGGAATAAGTGTGGAAGTATATTTATCTGGTAGGTCAAAGTGACCTTGAGAATTGCCATACAAACCAAAAGAATCTGATTGTGGGACAAATAAAGGAGTATCTTGCACTGCCAGACAAAACATGTGGGTTCTGATTGTTCCATGTCTTCCTGTGTAAAGCACACCAAAGCTTCCTGATTCTGCTTTATCCCTGCTGCCAGTTATAGCAACTGCGGTACTTTGTCTCTAGTGGCTAGGCGATACTTGCTGGCCTTTGTGCAAGGCCACTGTCTCCATCACTACAGTGGTAGACTCTCCCACCATCATTTGCCTCTAGATAACAAGCACCACAGTTCTTTCACGGATGCCAGAGCTCTTCTCACATTGTATTTCTAAAGCCATGCAAAGACAGAAATCACAGACTCTTCTCCAGGATTACAGTTATGGTTTGATTAGAGAAAAAAAATATGATCAACCTACTGCAGTGTACCTAATCCTGAATATGACAGCAAATTACATCCCAACTCTTTATGGGTCAATATCAATAAATTTAGAGTAACTCAACATTGTATATAGCCTTGGTCTGGAAACTGGAAAAAAAAAAAACCAATCTATTCTCACATAAATTCACCAGGTTTCTGCCAGCAGACATTTTAGCAAAAATTTGCAGTTCTTTTGAGTATAAATCACATTGTACTAAGTCTTTCCTTGTACTGAAGCTGACTCAACTTAAGAAAGTACAAACCAGGAGAAACAGTGCTAGCAGGTTTGGATAAGATCAGATATGGCCTTTTCAGGCATCTGCTTCAGATACTCTTCAAAGAAGGGAAGGCCAATTTTTCATTCAACACTGAGTCCATTCTGTTCTAAGTGAGGATCCCAGAAATATGGGGTTCAAGTGTCTCAATTATGAGTCCACCCAGATCCCTCATTCAAGTGTCTCTCTCAAACACTGGTTGATTTTCAGGTAACAGATTAGCACATCTGTCCACTGCACACTGCATCATCAGTGACTACTTTTGAAAGCGGGAACTTCTTTTCTAGCTGTTCTACAGAAACTCCCAGTTACCTGACAATGTCTTAAACTCAATGTTTGAAGACCTAACATTGTCTTTTTCACTTGCTAAGCTTTTTTTTTAGGTAGTTTAAAGCAACTACCTAAGTTCTACTTTGCATGTCTTTCGCTAGAATTGTAATGGCTATTGATACAGGAAGTAGCTCTCTGTGGATTTTAAGGAAAAAGAGCCCATGACAAAAACTGCAAGTTGCTCATATGTGATGCAATTAGAACAAAGATTAGGGTTAAAAAGAAGATGAAGAGTTAAAACAGATACCAAAAAGGCAGCATACACCAACTGATATGCAGTTCCCAACACATTCAGCAGAGGACTGGCGGGTCTGTGTTCAATCAGAGATGATGCAGCTAACCCTCAAGAGACTGGAGGTCCCAGGGAGTTTAGAGGTCAGATGGGTTAGGGGGTGGGATGTGGGAACAGCCTCCTGAAGACAGGGGTGGGGGGGAGGGATTGGAGGGATGGGATGTGAAACAGTCAGAGGGTGGACTGGGGGGGTGATAAAACCTGGGGTATTAAATAAGCATATAAATAAAAATAAATAGTTAAAACAGTGGGATCTGAGGCCTTGAGGAAGATGGCATGTAGCTGCATAGGAGAAGACTGAGCTAAACAGATGAAAGGGAGGACAGAGCTCTGGCTTAGCTACAGCAGGTCGTCGTTTGCCCTCTGAAGGCTTTGAGGAACATATGCCAGGCATTATTGTCCTTTCATAAAGCTTTGCTTCTAATGCAGTTAGTCAAACTAAATTATAAGTAAGAATAGCTTCAAACAAGAAGCTTCTGCCTAAGAAACCATCTCAGACCTCCCCGTAGACAAGGAGGTGAATATGAGGTTACCATGAAAGACCATAGCTGTACCTTGGCCACTGTAATACTGTCTGCCATTGTAAAGTTGCTAGACTTTTATTTAGTGGGAGAACAAAGAGAGGCTAGTATAATTAATATTACTTGAGACACCTGCCAAGTTAGAGCACAGTAATTCTGGACCAATTGTTGGGAGCTGAATTTTAGCAGAAAGCGGCTATCAGCTTTGCAGCCATCTTAAGCCATATACCCTGACATGAGACTTGGATTACAATAGCCTACAACAACTGAACACACTCCGATAATCTTGGTTTAGATACCTTGGGTGTGTGAGATTAAGGTGTGTAACTTAAGAGCGTGACTTAGAAGTGACCTAGAGATCAGATTTAGAGACAAGACCTAAGGGCATGATTATAGGTGTGACCAAAAGGCATGGCTTAGAAGTGAGACATATAAAAGGCAGAGGCAGAGGGCAGAGAATCAGACACTTCAGGGAGTACAACTAGGAACTAGGAACTAGGAACTCAAGACTTGGGACTTAGACTAGGAAGAGAGACTGAAGAATAAACAGGATTGAATCACACTCTGTCTGGTCTCCATTCTTCGAGTCCATCCTCACTCTCTCTCTTGCTTAACTCTGACCCTCGGAACAGAGCGGTAGCTTGGGCCGGGATACAGGGGCCACCAAGCGGGGAGTGGAGAGGGCCTCAACATTTTTGGTGCCCGAACAGGGACTAGTGCGGTTCTCAACATTCTGCTCGGGTCCCAACAACCAATGACTAACAGCTAACAGTGAAGGAGTTGCAAATAGACAAAGGAGGACTTCTACCACCCCTAAGTGGGCAGGCATCACATGAACAGCACAGGACTGCTCCCTGGTTGGGCCAGGAGGACACGTATAACGCATGTGGCCCCTCCATTGGCTCAGCCCATGATAGCCCAGATGATTAACCAATCCAAATATAGAATACCTCAGCCCTACCCAGTTTCTGCCAAGGTCCTATAAAAACCACCATATAAAGGAGCTCGATGGCTTCTCCTTGTCTTCAAAATGCCTTCTACCTTTAGGAATTTCTCTTATTTTTCTCTTCGTTTTTCATTTTTCCTTAATGTCTGTTGTAGAATATATGTAATCTCAACCAAGGACGTCTACTCCACCTTTGATCATTCAGTTCCCAGATAAAAGACAACTTTTACTATTTATAGTAAGCATTTATCAGAACTAAAGCTGGGCAGATATCTACCCTCTATGCAATTAGAGTCTACTTTCCCATCTATAACCCCAAGTTATTACTTCTATGTTTATCTAGGCTGCTTTTAACTCTATACCTCATGGCCACAATTTGAAGATTCTTACCCCCATAGCATCTTCTCCTCTCTCTACCTCCTCTATCTCTTCTTGTGGTTCTCCTCCATCCTCTCCTGGTCTCTCCTCACTCTTCTCTCTTCTCCAGCCCTGTTGAGTCCCTTACTCTGCCTCAACGTTTTGGTTGCTAGGTGCTCTGGTCAAGAGAGAGTGTTGGGCAAGCGACGCGAAGAATGGAGACAAGACAGGGTGTGATTTAGTCTCTTCTATTTTCTCATGTCTCCCTTAAGTCTCTCTTATTGAAGGGAATTCTGAGGTATTTATATACACAAGTAGGAGAACACAGGTGAAAACATTTTACCACGTGCACCATATAGCTGAGGTCACTAAACAGCAAAACAAGCTATGTGGGATAAACAATATATTTATCAGAGTGTGCTTCAGCTGTTATAGGCTTTTGACAACCAAGTCTTTCATCAGGGTATATGGTTCCAG
The DNA here is from genome assembly GCF_011762505.2 of Arvicanthis niloticus. Taxonomy (NCBI): domain Eukaryota; kingdom Metazoa; phylum Chordata; class Mammalia; order Rodentia; family Muridae; genus Arvicanthis; species Arvicanthis niloticus. Next base: position 62,450,466 of record NC_047672.1, on the reverse strand, counting down.
ATGGCTGCAAAGTTGATCTAGCTGCTTTCTGCTAAAAGTCGGCTCCCAACACAGCCCCAATCAGGTAACTCAAAACCCACCTACCTCTAATCCCTCCAGTAATTGTCTATAGCCAATTTTATTTAACCAATCGTTTTAAATCAAGTAACAAGGTTTGTACAGCAAAAGCCTGTAAACATGAGAATTCACTCATAGGCCTAGACCTTCGGGTACAGAACTTAGCATTATATATCAACAGACCAAACCTCAACAACGTCTATTAATGTACTCTGCATATACCCATTAGAGACTATGTCTTTATCCATCATTGCCATGAGACAACAGATAGCTATCTCAGGTTGATCTTTGGTGACCATTAAATGTTCAGTGCCTCACGATCCTATGTCAAGTCCAAATGAGCTGAGAAAGTTCTAATCATACTCAAAAACCCTTCAATTAAAAAAAAAGAACAAAGGAAAAGCATAACAAATATTGATGAAGGTATAGAGAAGGGGATATAAAATTCTACTAATACACTCTGGGTAGGGGCGAAAATTTGTACAACCATTGTGAATAACACTATGCAAATTCCTCGAGAAATGTAATAGATCTATCATATCCACCAATCCTGCTTCTGTGTCTAGCAGAAGTGAACCAGCATTCAGTGATGTGCCTGTACTCCCATGCCTACTGGAGCAGCTCTATTCACAACAGCCCGCAGAGTCAACCTGGGTATCGTTGCTGGATGAATTGACAGTGTGCTACCAGTTATTCAATGGAGCCATATAAAAGGCAAAATGGACAGAAGGGACAACATTATGTCAAGTGAAATAAGGCAGACGCAAAACAACAAATACTGCATACTCTCACTCACACGCAGAATCTAAAGGAGTTGATTTCAATGAAGAAAAGAGTACAATACGATGAGCAGCGTGGGAGAGGACAAATAAGAGGTGAGAAAGTGAAAGGAGATTCAGTTGAATAGGACTGAGCTGTGGTGTTCTACAGCCCAGCACTGTGAACATGGTTTATAATAACATACACATTTTGTTAAGAACTAGAAGAGAGGAGGAGAAAAAAAAAACCTTCAGTCATAATGGAGGGGCAGAGAGATGGAAATACTTGGCACCTGGTTTGATCGTTCTATAGGGTGTACACATGCTGAATCATCAAGTGACCCCCCCCCCCATGAGAAAACATCGGTGAATATTTACTCCTGTTAAAATGGCAATATAAACAGGACCGTTCAGACTGTGCTACAGGAAGTAAGCTACTACAACCACAAAGACAACTGACAGTTTCTTACGAGCACTTGCACTAGGGCACAGCAATTCCTCTCCTGGGAAATCATGCAAATGAAACGCAAGCACAGACCTACAAAACGACTTTCAAAGAATGTACAGAGAAGCTTTATCCACAAGAGCCAAAATTATAAAACCAGCCACATTCACCAGAAGATGTCGCATATAGTAATACATTGGAATGCAGCCTAGCCATGTGCAAACATGAGCTCGTAAAACACACTACATAGTCACTGAGCAATGTTGAAGACTAGCAAACCACTCATATACAGAAGAGAACATATTCTATGACTCCATTCAAAACAAGCCACAGTGGTAGAAGCAGAAACCATGGTTGCTTTGCACTGACCAGAAAACTAAAAACTCTTTCAATAAAAAAATAATATCCACTTAGTGAGTGTATACCATGTGCTCGGAATACCCAAAATACAACTCACAGACCACATGAAGCTCAAGAAGGAAGACCAAAGTGTGGATGCTTCAGTCCTTCTTAGAAGGGGGAACAAAATACTCACAGGAGGAAATACACGGAGACAAAGTGTGGAGCAGAGACTGAAGGAAAGGCCTTCAGAGACTGCCCCACCTGGGGATCCATCCCATATTCAGCCCCCAAATCCAGACACTATTGAAGATGCCAAGAAGCGCTTGCTGACAGGAGCCTGATATAGCTGTCTCCTGATAGGCTCTGCCAGAGCCTGACAAATACAGAGGCGGATGCTCGCAGCCAACTATGGGACTGAGCATGGGGTCCTCGATGGAGAAGTTAGAGAAAGGACTGAAGGAGCTGAAGGGGTTTACAACTCCATAAGAAGAACAACAATATCAACCAGCCACCTCCGCCCCCTGCAGAGCTCCTAGGGACTAAACCACTAACCAAAGAGTACACACCACGGCTCCAGCCGCACAGTAGCAGAGGATAGCCTTGTCGGGCATCAACAGAAGGAGAGGCCCTTGGTCCTATGAAGGCTCAATGCTCCAGAATAGGGGAATGCAAGGCGGGGAAGCAGGAGTGGGTGGGTGAGTGGGGTAGCACTCTCATAGAAGCAGGGGGAAAGGGGATGGGATAGAGGGGTTTCCAGAGGAGAAACCGAGAAAGGGGATAACATTTGAAATGTAAATAAATAAAATATCCAATAAAAAATGAAAAAAGTTAAGCATCTCTAACTCTAATAATAATAATTTTATTCTAAGCAACAGAAAATTTAAAATGTCTTGAGAAACAAAAAATATGGTTAACATTTCCCACATTGTTTTTATATCTCTTTTATTGTAATACATTTGATTTGTATAATCAAAATATATAGCAAATGTTCTTATAGAACAAAAAAAAAAAACAAAAGATAATTTACAATTTCTCCTCTGAAACTATGAGTTATGATGTCCTATGCTTATAAAATATCTGAAAAAAACCTGTGGCAAAATACGAGTCTGTGGCCGTAGACTTTGTAATATACTTAGATGCTTAGCAATGAATTGTGTCTCCACAAGGTGAATGAAGCACTAGATTAAATTCCACTGAAACCTTTGCCCCACCTGTAATCCTGGTCCTGTGCCTCCTGGTCAGCATGCAGAGAGTACCGACATCTCCCAAAGACACTACACATTGGTTAGTTCAAGAGACTGGGGCATAAAAACAAATACCAACTTTCTGTTATATAATAAAAGTAATTGTCATCTTCCAAGAATCCCTAAACTCAGTATGATCAGTGTGCTCTCTTTCCAGAGGCACATCTTCCAAAGGGAGAACAGGAAGGTTTGACCCTCAGTTTGAGCTTCATAATTGTGTAAATACTAACTTCCTTCAATAGCTCCAGTGCCAAAATCATGATTCACGTTCCTATTTTAATAATGCCCTGTAGTCCATCACCTGTGGTTTTGCCCTATAAAGTCAGGGAAACAAAATTACTTCTTCAGGTTTTTCAATTTATTGGAAACCTCTTCACATTTAACGGTGGTGAAAAAAAGCATTATTTTCTCAAGTTATATAGATGGCAATCTTCTATTTGTAATTTGTTTACAAATTCCAGAAACCCAAGGAAACTTGGTTTAAACTAAACAGTAAACTTTTCAACTCTTCTAGTTGATGCAAACTCATCAGCAAGTATATGTGAAATAAACCAATATTAAGCTGCTGGGGGGGGGGGGAGGTGTGATGTGGTGACCCTACTGTTCCTCCCTGATGTTTTCAGAGACCTTCCCTGGATGCTGAACAGTCCATCTTCTCTCTCTACCTATCTCATTTTGTCTGTTCTCTAACAAATTTATGTACATTAGACCCCTGTGGTTGGATTAATTGCTTCTGAAAAATTCAATTGTTTGTGTAAAACTCATTCATCACAGAGAACTAAAATATAGGGATCATAGGGTTAGCTGATGCTACAGTGTCTGCCTCCTTCCCCCTTGTTCCTCGCTCCTTCCTTCCCTCCCTCCCATCTACCATTTCCCTACTTTGAGGAGAGGTTGCCTCCCAACCTGGTGCTTTGTAGATGAGGCCAAGGAGAGGCTCTGCCTTCCTGTGTTCCCTTCCTTCTCTCAATTTCCAACGCACCTTCTTCATCCCCTGTTGCGTTGGCATTGCCTTCTTCCTTGTTTCCATAACTCTGACAAGGCACCTCCTAACTTGTTTCTTGCAACTGTTACTGAATATACTTTTCCCTGAGTTCTGTTGGCTCTGCTTGAGAAGAGGTCAAAGGGTCTGTTTTCTGCCTGTGAGTGGAGGAGACAGGAGTAAGCGCTCTAACTCTGTAGACAGAAGAAAGAGAAGTGGATGAGGTTCTTTTAAAATGTAAAGCCCATTCATGATGCTGCAAATTTTAATAACCCACGTATGGGGTAGTACTTTATTATAGATTCTTTCATTACATACTGTATCCTGATTATAATTTCCCTCCCTTTAGTTCCAGTTCCTTCCCTCCTCCCCTCCATTCTGTATCTGCCTATTCTTTGTCTCTCATTAGAAAGCAAATATAATTCCAAGGGATAATCAAGACAAAACAAAAACTACCACATCTGAATTGGACAAAGGCAAACAAACAGAAGGAAAAGAGCCCAAGAGAAGGCACGAGAAACAGAGATCCACTCATTCTCATACCCAGGAATGCCGCTAAAACACTAAACTGAAAGGCATAACATATACACAAAGGAAGTATAAAGAGAGAGAAGAATGTGTGTGTGTGTGTGTGTGTGTGTGTGTGTGTGTGTAATCTTTAAAAAATCTAAAATACAAAGCTCATTCCTGACACTGCAAATTTTGTTTAATAACCTACATTTCTGGAATTGACACTGTACATCTATTAAAGGCACCTCCAGGACTTTTCTTGAAGTTATGTCTTGAAATTGCTTCCTGACTAATAGGCATCTTCATGCATCTGTAAGCCACTGAGGTCTCCAAAACAACACAAGCTAGTGTCATTGCTCCTGTTATCCACTATAACTAAACGGTGAGACCCTATTGGTGAAGACACCACAGAGCAATGGATCTCAAAGCAATCCATAAATTCCCTCCCTGCTGGCTAGCTGTCATGGTGCCAGATGTTACTGTACAGCTTGCTGCTAGGAGAAAGACACGAGTCCTCTTGCTCAGTATCAGCCCCTACATACTAAAGTACCTTCCTGCCTGGCAAATGTATTCTCTGATGCAATACTAGCATCCCTTTTACAGGGCAGCAAACCACTCTCCTGACTGGATTTAAGGCCTGCTGCACAGAGAATTCCTGCCTGATACTGTAAAGCTGCCAACAAGTCCATGGCTGAAGAGATCATATGTTATTTTTCTAAAGTGTCACGATACCAAGCTGCCTTCTAAATGGTCATGCCTGCATCACAGATGTGGCATCTCAGATGTGGCTGCTCTCAGCCTTGTCAGAGAGGCTTGTCTGCAGTGTGATAGTCAACGCAGAACCTCATAACCGACCAAAGTACAAAGCATAAATAGTATGGACGCTCAGCTGTACATGGGACAATTACTAACCCCTCCATCCACCCACCCACACCACCACATTACCACCATCAAGGCTCACAGAACATCACAGCCATGGAGGCAGAAATAATGTCGGAGGCAGAAGATGGGGAAGAATCCTGAGAAATGCTGCCATTAGGACCTGACTATCACATTCATGGTATCCTGCACAAGACTGAGCCCACCAAAATTTCAGCATAGATGGGAAAGGAACTCAAGAGCACCCCAAACCAGGGAGTTAATTAGCAGTTGATAGCAGCTGGAGGAGGAAACTCGTTCTTCTTTGGGGGTGTAGCCCTGGAAGGTTGCCCATGCTTCAACAGATGGCCCCATGTCCATGCACATATGGGCGTCACTAAATGGACTTAGCAATTAAAATGGAAAAAAAAAACCGAGGAGACATGAAGTTGGGAGGTAGTAGACATGTTAAGGAATATCTGGGGGAAATGGAGAATGAATATGATCAGGTTTCATTATAAAATTCTCAAAGAATAAATAAATAAGTAAAGTTGATAATCAAGGGAGCCTTGGAGTATCTATTAGGTATTTAGTGGAATCTAGGAATTGCTCTAAAGTTGTTTCCAACATCAATCCACTCAATACACAAACATTTTACAAAAATACTGGATGCCCTACTAGCTTTCTAGTGAGGGTAAAAGTGTCCTGAAATGGACAAGGTGAAGATGTCAAGTCCGTGGCTCATGAGATCAGTGTGAGGATAAAATAAGAAAATCGGAAGTGCCCGACACTCCCTGGTGCAGAAGCATAGAACAAGTAATCAGACATATCTCCACTCAGCTCCATTAACTGCTTTCTAAATTTCTTCTCCCACATAAATGATTTTATAACTTTCCTCCATTTCTTCTGTGATCTTATTCCCTATGGTGTATATGGCAAATGGCATGGCCCTCTCAGGACACAGCTTCACAGCTGTTCATTTTTCTCTCTCTCTCTCTCTCTCTCTCTCTCTCTCTCTCTCTCTCTCTCTCTCTCTCTCTCTTCCTTTTTTTCTTTCCAGTGAAAAGCTTATTTTCCCTGCATTGTGATATTTGTCAAATCTTCAGTGTTTCAGTAAGTTGCTTCTTGTTTTACCAAAGGCTTAACTTTTTAACCAAGAAAGAGAAGAGAAATTCCTTTACCTCTGTTACATGTCCATTTTCAGAAGATGAAAAATGGCCATTTCCTTCTATACCTTCACATCCAAATTCTTTTGGCTACAAGACTTGATCTCAGATATTATAAGGCTTTTCGGTTTATAATCTTTTCTGTTTTCACATGATTTGAGTGCTTACAAAGTCTACTGCCCATGCGTTGATATGCTTAGCTGTAGCATACAGATCCAGAGCACAAGAATGGGGTTTGCATCATTTTACATTTCAAAAAGCTGTAGGAGAGAGGGGAACCTGATTCTGAAAAGATTTTTGATTCTGAGCATTTGAGACAGAAGTTATGAAATTGGAGGCGAGGAACTGGCTTAACTGATGAAGCTCTTGCTATGGATCACAGAGGCCTGAGTTTGAACCCTAGGACTCAAGTTTTAAAAAAATGAAACTCTTAGGTGTTAGGGAGGTGGAAACATCCAGATCCCAAAGACTCACTGGCCAATCAGACAAGCCAATTGGTGATCTGGACCATGCCACCAAAAAAAAGGCAGATGGTTGCTGAGAAGCAACAGCATCATATATATATATATATATATATATATATATATATATATATATATGCATACATGAGCACATCCACAATGTAACACACACACACACACACACACACAGACACACGAACACATACACACATACACCTAAAAAAGAAATAAAAATAAATAAGTAAATAAACAATGAATTTGTGGAACTGCTCCCAACTCCAGATTACTGGATTTGTTTGAAGCATGAGTGTTTAGCTGGTCCTCTCCAAGGGCTCCTCAGTGTTGGCATCAAACCCAGACACATAGAACATTTGAGATGTTCTACCACTAAGCCACATTCCTAACCTGACCAAGAATGTTTCCAAAATGGCTGCATGCAACATTAGATTTTAGAAAGCTATTCCCAGATGAGTTAATACATATTCAGGTTTAGGAGCTACTTTAATATTGTGAAATTACATGCGGAAAAAATAAGGTGCCTATGAGATGATTCTGGGAGTGTGATGCAGAATAGAGAATGTTACTTTTAAAAGAGATGGAATATAGAAATTATGACCAGAGATCATAACAGAAAGTGATTCAAGTAACTTAAAACATTTGATGGAAAAGAAAAGACTTTGGCAAAGTACATAGAATTTTAAACTGTAGGGTTTTATTTTGTCTCTATGGTTCCAGGAAGGAATTCATATTCTATTTCAACAAATATGTACAAATTACTTCAGTAATGCAAAGATCTGTATCAGAGATTCTCAAATGATGGACAACATACTTACTGAATGACAAATATCTTGATTCTCTTCCAGATCTTAAATCTATGGCTTAAACCCACAAAGTTCCATAACAAATCAGGATACACTCGAGAAGAAAGTAATTGGGTTGGGTAACACAGAAGTTTTCAAAAGATAGAGGGACTCTGCAAACCATGTGCTCCAGAAATGATTTTCTGGGAACGTCCCAAAGATGGCTGGGATTTGGAAAGGGAATTCAGGAGACACTGTTATTACAGAAACCAGAGTCCTACACCTAATACCTCAGCCCATTTTGTGTACAAGGCTTCCTTAAAGACAAGACTATGGGATAATCAGAGGATTCCCTGCAGGTATCATGGCAGGAAGAGAAATGATCCACGAAGAGGTGAGAATAAAAACTTGGTTCAGCCTTACTAAGGCCAGATCAAATTTTAGGAGTCTGATGTCAGGTGGTTTATTACCAGCATTTTAAAACACAGTACAATTTGGGGGGAAAAGGTTTCCTGGTGTAATACAATCCCCAGTACACAAGAAAGTATAAGTACATTGAAACTCAACTCAAAGTATGTGTTATTTCTTCCTAGAAGATCTGCTCTAGAAACAGGCTACCTACATTATCTTAAGAGCATGAAGAAGAGTCTAGCCTGGCTTCAGTCATACTGATAGCATAGCTGTCCTTTAGTCTACTAGCCACCTCTGGTCCTGGTTGTAGAAGCTTCATGTGGCCTGACTCAACAGAGAACACAGATGACCACCAGGCTGTTAAACACCTCCAATTCCTAACCTTCTGGGGGGAAGAACAGGTATTTCCTCCTTTGCAGAGATGCCCTGTGTGATTAACATTTCTGGTTGCCCTGGAGATCTGTGGGCACAAGAACCTTCACGCTCCCAACAATAAAAGATTAGAAAAATAGCAATGGCTAGAGTGGTTCTGAGTGCTTTCTTTCTTTTCCCTTAAATGTTGTATATGTGTGTATATATATGTACATATATGTGTATATATATACAAGCTTGTGTATGTGTATATGTTTGTATAGATATATGTGTAAATCTGTGAATATGAGTGTGAAGATGAGTGTGGAGGCTATAGGTCAACATTAGGTGTATCTTTCAATTGCTCTTCATCTTGTTTTTGAGATAGGGTCCTGAGACTTACTGACTAGGCTGGGCTGGCTATCCAATGGCCCCTGGAATCTACCTATATCTACCTCCCCAGTACTAGGAGGTTCTGTTTTGTTTTAAGATTTATTTATTTTATTTATATGAGTGCACTGTAGTTGTCTTCAGACACACCAGAAGAGGGCAATGGATCCCATTACATGTGGTTGTTGGAAATTGAACTCAGAACCTCTGGAAGAGCAGTTTAACTGCCAAGCCATCTCTACAGCCCCACAGTACTATGAGTTTTAAGTGTACATCACCGTGTCTGGAATTTTTATAGTTCTGTGGATTTATAGAATAAGCCATTTTTTTTTGAAACTGTACTTTTTAGAAAATATAAAGTCTCCAGAATATATACTTTCTAATATTAAACAAAGGTAGCTATCAGAATGGAGAAATTGCTAACAAAATTTCTTCATAGCTGCTAAGATACAAGTGTCTATCTCAATGAATTTGTTCTACAAAAAAGAAACTAAAGACATTTTTATTCATGAAGTCAGGAAAAGAACTAGCCTGACAAAATACCACAATGTGGATTCCAAGAGAAACATTGTGGAGTTGATAGAAGTTAGGAGGCTATAACCCAGAAAAGAACATAAAAAGAAAAGGAGAAATGCCTGGCTATGTACTCTTTCTTCACTTTATTGGGCCAGCAGCAAACGAACAAGTGTTGGGACCATACAGGTTTCAGCTCAATGCTGGAAACAGGGTCACAGCCTCTGCACATAGTGTTGAAACAGGAAAAGGTCCAGGGTTAGGCAAACCAAGTATTCATCTTAAGCATCTAGGAGTGAGAAAATTCTCAGTGATCAGATTATCCTGTTCTTTCAATAAAAAGGCAAATATTCTTTAACAAACTATTACAAGTTTAAATTAAGACAGTAATTAAATTTAAAAATGATTGTCATTACTTTTGCACTATACATAAAACCAGTTGTTTTTGTCCTTATTTAAAATTTGGTATTTTGTTTAGCACAAATTTTTACATTCATTTTGGCTCTTTAACACTGCCTAGAATATTATTTGTATTGTTGAGGTGTGTGTGTGTGTGTGTGTGTGTGTGTGTGTGTGTGTGTGTGTTCTTTACATTTTATTTCTAAGCAAATGCCTTCTTGTATACCCTAAAGTACCATACACTAGATAACTTAAATGACAAAAGCTTACTGACTCACAGACTGGAGATGAAAGGTCAACCCAAAATGTCAGAAGTCAGTTCATTCTGAGAGCCGTGCTGGAAAAGCTTTTGACGCCTTTCCCTAGCTCTGGTGGTTTGCTGGAAGTGGTTGGCATGCCTTGGCTTATGATGGCTTCATGACTTATTATAACTTCACGACTCCCATGTCTCTGTTCACATTTGCATACATTGTCAATAAGTGTGTCTCTCTCCATTTCTCCTTTTTTTATGGATACATCAATGATATTAGATTAAAAGATTCATATGAACCAGAGGGTTAAAATCACCATTAAAGGTTCATGCTGGAATTTTACCTCACCTTAGCAGTCAGGTACCGTGTGAAGGAGGTTTAGTCAGGATACATGTGGTACGAGTTCCACAAGAATATAATGACAACTACTATCAACTAGTACTTGAACTCACTTTTTCTATGCTTTTTATTTATTTTTTTTTTTTTGAGACAGGGTTTCTCTGTGTAGCCCTGGCTGTCCTGGAACTCACTCTGTAGACCAGGCTAGCCTCGAACTCAGAAATCTGCTGGGATTAAAGGCATGTGCCACCACTGCCCCGGCACTTTTTTTATGCTTTAATATACACGTAAGGCTACAACTGCCTAAATGTTTGTGGCTTAGAGCAATTGCTACAGTAAGCTTAGCTGTGTGTCAGGCTACACGGTCTAAGTTTGTTTACATATCCTCTAGGATGTTTACATAACACTCATCTAATATCACATTTTTCAGAGCTATCACCCCATAAAGGGATATATAACTTTAATTACATCTGCCATAACTTGATTTCCAATTAAAGTCACACTCCTAATTGCTGGAGGTTGAAACTACAACATAGGGACCGGAGTGGAAGACACGATTCAATCCACCTTTATTTAGTAAGTTTTCTATTTTCTTTACTCTATCATCCTTTAGAAACTCAAACACAATTAATTTCAGAGTCTCTACCTTGGACTAAGAAAGGATTAGTATTGCTCTACAATTTCTGTCTTCCTTTTGACTAGATTAAATTCTATATTTACCTAGAAACAAATGTCTCATAGGCTGGAGTGTGTACTTACCTCAACACGCCCTGTTTCCAGTCTATCATATCCAAGTCCTACAATTTGATCTCTGGCAAAAAGGAAATGAAGGAGCAGCCAGGAACATGTTTACCTTGGGATTCTGGGAAATCTTAGGCAATGTCCCCATACCATTGCCTAATCATGCATTTATCTAATCTTTATTCCTCATATCCAGTCTTTGAGAAACATGGAAGTAGCCTACATTTTCACTTTGACCTTATGTCTCTGGGGTTAACAATGAGTAGCCTTAACTGAGCCTTTACAGATACGTTTTAATTCACTCCTTATTGAATCTCGTCAAGCGATAGAGATGTAAAAACTGATGCTTAGAGTTTCCACAGCCAGTGAGTGGTAACATTAGAACTTACACTTGGTCTAGCTGATCTCAGAGCCCTGAGTCTTTTAGCTCCACCGTGGGTTTAACATCTTAGATAGATACAGTTCTAGGGCTTAATCTGACAGTGTAGGCTGATTATTACACATAAAAGAGACTCAAACAAATGCCAAGTCCCTACCACACAGAGAGTCTGTCCAATAGGTCCTGAGTGGTCCTCATGAGTGGACTAATGTTATCATCATGGTAATTGTTCCAAGAGTGGGTCTGGTATAGAAGCAATCTTGGCCCAGTCTTGTTCTATCTCTCTTGCCATGTGATAAAGGCCCTCAACAGATACAGCTTCATGGCCAGTCTTGGGCTTCTGGGCCTCTACAGCTGTGGTCAAGTAGACTTCTAGTCTTTACAAATGACAAAGTCTCGGGTATTTTGTGATAGTAACACAAACCAAATTAAGAAAAGTTCCTCGTTTGTGTTTTCACAGAGGCTTTGTACTAGGCAGCTTTTTATCCCTTCTCACATCAAGATCCTTGCACAGATGGCTAGTCTAAAGGAGAGTTTAGATGGATGATATATAAATAAGTAAAATTCACAAATATTTTTCATTCTGATATAATTAATGCTTTAATGAAACCACTTAATGAAGTGCAGCAGATAGAAGAACTTGTATGTTTATAACACAATTACTCAAGGAGTAAACATCTGGAGCACTGACTAATGATGTCCCAGGGCTGAGCAGAAGGAAACAAGACAAATGAGAGGAACCTGTAAACCCTGAAAATTACAAACCCCCATGACATCACTCATGTTCTGAGGGGTCTTGCGGGAAGAAGCGGCAATAAAATTCAACAGGGAAAACACACAGGCCTGCCTCCTTTTTCATTTATCAGTTGCTATTTTTTCCTAACAATATGTAATTAGACATGGTAGCCTTCAGGAAAAATCATGGCTAATATAATAATGGCTGTCCCTTATCTTTTCAGTGATTCATTCCACTCTAAATTAATTCACTCCCCATCACTGAAGTCTTAATATTGTCATTTTTTAAAATCCTTGCTTCTGGAGGCCCTAGAAAATAGTTTTCTGTCATTTTCAGGATCAGAGAATAAGATGTCCCCACTTAAAAGACTCTTTCCTATTACAGACATAGCTTTATACGCTCACAATACCCATCTTTCACTTTTGTTACACCACCATCTCTCAGTATAGTTTTTTATCAAAGCTTGAAAATGCTGAGCCATAACTCTGGATCATTTTACTACTGACTGTTAATGAGTTCCCACTTAACATCAGGCTCTATGATCATAACCTCCCAAATATGCACAATTTGCCTTTAAGGTTTCTGTTTTAACCAAACAAAAAGTTGAGAGTCATTTTGGAGTTTTGAAATAGAGTACAGAACCAAAAATTAAGCAAGAAATGTCCTGCTATGAAATTTTTGTTCCTACAAAGGACACAACTGCCTACTCTGTAATGTGTTCTTCTTCATTATATTAACTTTGATAGGCTATTTACAACTAGACTCAAGAAATAGCCTTGTTCTTGGGAAAGCGAAGTCTTCCTTGAACTGCAATCACTAACTTCTCTTTGTTATATATAAGGAGATTGTATAACTGTCTTAGTTAGGGTTTCCATTGCAGTGAAGAGACACCATGACCAAGGCAACTTTTACTTGGGGCTGGCTTACAGGTTAAAAGGTTCAGTCCATTATCATCAAGGTAGGAAGAAAGCATGGCAGTTTCCAGGCAGGCACAGTGCTGGAGGAGCTGAGAGTTCTACATCTTGTTCCAAGGGCAGACAGAAGACTACTATCTTCCAAGAGTTAGAAGGAGGGTCTCTAAGCCCATCCCCACAGTGATATGCTTCTTCCAACAAGGCTACACCTACTCTGACAAGGTCTCACTTCCTAACAGTGCCAAACATATTCAAACTACCACATTCCATTCCCTGGCCCCCATAGACTTGTTCACATATATGAATCCATGGGGGCCATACCTAGCCATAGCATAATACAAAATACATTTAGTCCAACTTCAAAAGTCCCATAGTCTATAACAGTCTCAACAATATTAAAGGTCCACAATTCAAGGCCTCTTCTGAGATTCATCCAGTCGCCTAACTGTAATCCCTTATAAAATCAAAATAAAGAAGTAGATCACATGCCTCCAACATCACAGGATATACATCACCATTCCAAAACAACATAGTGAGGAAATCTTTGACAAAAGCAAGACCAAAACCTAGCTGGGCAAACTCCAAACTCTTCATCTCCATGTCTGATGTGCAACTCATTTCAGCCTTGTTCACTGCAGCACAATTCTCTTGGGCTGGTTCTCTCCCTGTTAGCAGCTTTCCTCAGCAGGTATCCCATGGCTCTTTAACATCTTGGGGGCTCCAAGACAACTTTGATGTTATAGCTTCTTGTTCTAAAGTCTCAGATCCACACATGATTTTCTGGGCTCCTCCAAGGGCCTTGGGTCACTTCTCCAGCTCTGCCTTCTGTTGCACTCCGGGGTCTGGTTGACTCTGATGTTGTGCTGTTCTTGGTGATCATCCCAAGATCCCAAAGTTTTGACATCTTCAATATTCTTGGATCTTCTGTTGCAACTAGGATTCACCAATAGCCTCTCATAGGCTCCCTTTATGATGCTAAGCCTCAAGTTCATTGCATGACCCTTTCAGTCCTGGGCCATCAAGTGCACCTGAGGCTCTACTTCCACCAATGTCCTTCCCCGGCATCTCACACTCCCAAGCCTCAGCTGCTCAATAAGACCCCTTTATGCCTTCAAAGCCAGTACCACCTGGATGATTCTTACACATTATCTTACACATTACCAAGTACAGCTGCAGCACGAGGTACAAAGCTTGGCTACCTCTGGAACACAGCTTCTTTGTGCTCTCAGAAAACACATCCCAGATTTCACCTCAGTGATGCTCATCTCTTCTTACTCACCACTAATTTCTTAGCTCCAGCTAACCAACATCTATTGTCTCAGTCGTCCCTTCTATTCTAGACTCTAAAGCCAGAGCCATGTGGCCAAAGCTGCTTGGTTCTGCTATTCACTGGAGCTGGAACATGGACCCCTTGGTCTATTACATCATCACCAGATTTCTGTTTTCCAGATCTTTCACTGTCTAAGCTTGGCTGTCCTGGAACTTGATCTGTAAACTGACCTTGAACTCAGAGATCTGCATGCTCCTGTCTCCTGAGTTCTGGGATTAAAGTTCTGTACTACAGCCGGGCGGTGGTGCCGCACGCCTTTAATCCCAGCACTTGGGAGGCAGAGGCAGGCAGATTTCTGAGTTCGAGGCCAGCCTGGTCTACAGAGTGAGTTCCAGGACAGCCAAGGCTATCCAGAGAAACCTTGTCTCGAAAAACCAAAAAAAAAAAAAAAAGTTCTGTACTACAATGCCTGGACCTAAATTTTTCTCTAGTTGGAACTTGCACTGTGCCAGGTTGGCCTTGAACTCAATCTGCATGCCTCTATCTCTTGAGATTAAAGGCGTGAACCTCCCTGCCTGGACCTAAGCTTTTCTTGGCCACTGTTCCTTAACATCCAGATCAAAACCCTGTGTCCTTCATTTCCGGATTGTAGTTTATTCCAGATTAAAATTCCAAATGAAAACAATAACCAGGTAGCTGTGTGGGCTCTTGTCCCAAAGTCACTGAACACTTAATCTGTTTATCTCCTTGAACACAGGATTTAGCTCCATTGCACTTCCTGGTGCCCTTTTATTCCTTGAACCATACATTTTGTATTTTTTTCCTTTTGAAGCTTGTATGCGTGATCAAAAGACGCTTCATGACAGTAAACCAGAAAATCAAGTCTCCAATGGGCTTTTCTGGGACTTCTTTTGTCAAGGCAATTAACTTGACTCACGTAGCCTTAGCTTCAGGCAGACTCTTCAGACAAGGACAAAAAGCAGCCACATTCTTCAACAAAATATCATAAAACAGACTCTAGGCCACATACCAACATTCTTCTCCTCTGAAACCTCTTGAATCAGTCCCCACAGTTCAAATCACCCTCAGCATCAATGTCTTCGATATTCCTACTAGAATAATCCATTAAGCCCCACATAAAGCATTCCACTGCTTCCCAAATCCAAAGTTCCTAAATCCACATTCTTCCAAACAAAAGCATGGTCATGCCTATCACAGCACTATCCAACTTTTTCTACCTATTTCTGTCTTAGGGTTTCCAATGCTGAAGAAGACAACATGATCAAGGCAAACTCCTACAAAGAACAACATTTAATTGGGGCTGGCTTACAGGTTCAGAGGTTCAGTCCATTAATATCAAGGCAGGAAACATGGCAGCATCCAGGCAGGCATGGAATTGGAGGAGCTGAGAGTTCTACATTTTGTTCAAAGACAGCCAGAAGACTACTATCTTCCAGGCACCTAGGAGGAGGGTCTCTGAGCCCACCCCCACAATGACACACTTCTTTCAACAAGGCCACACCTACTCCAACAAGGCCACCCCTCCTAACAGTGCCACTCTCTAGACCAAGCCTATTCAAACCACCACAACAACTCAATCTCCTATTTCTAAATATTTTCATCTCTTTATTCCCTTCTTCTAGGGTAATTGAAACAAAGCATTGAGTATTCTTAGATTTTTTTTTAAAGCTTCATATAATAAATATATATACTTCCATGAAGTAAAATAATTGACAGCTTTACATCTTCACTACTCATCTTTTAAAATTATGTTTACAAAATTTCCACTATTGTTATTATTACATGGAATGTTCTTACAATTATAGAAGTAACATTCTAGGACCTTCAGGCCCTGTTAAACCAGCAACAGGCAAAGTAGTTATGTACAAATTGCTAATGGTAACAATATGGGAAGAATTCAGTAGTCTTCCTTCCTGCTTTGAAGGGAAATAATAATTATCATTTAGTGAATAAGCATCATTTTTAAATATAAGAAGTATGTCAGTGAAACAAAAGTAATTTTTGCAAGTCGAAAAATGTAAAGCCAGAAGAACCAGTTCATTCCAGAGTTTTCTGATCCTTCCTGGCTTTCTAAAATGAACATAAAAATAGACAAGAGTTTACTGGGTAGAATCACTGGAGCTGCTGCACAATTCCCATTGCTAACAACAAGGCAGCAGTTAACAGGACACTGCAAGCCCATCTCAGAAGGAGACATGAAAGGTTTCTGTGCAATGAAGAATCTGCCCACATGTCAGTCTCCAACGGTGCATCTGTTAACATAAAAACCTTCTATAGAAAATGCTGGCATGTAAGAAGGAGGCAACAAACTCTAACAATTTAGCTTTCGTCTGTAATTCTAAGATAGTATCCAGGCAATGGGATGGGTCTTAGTCAGTAATCTCATCTTTCCATGGTGTTCTAGCATGTGTGCAATCTTAGCCTTTAGTGCTAGAATTTTTCCCAGATAGAACACTCGTGGCATCAACTCATAAAGAGCATTGTGTTCTTTTCCCAAGGCTTGGCTAGGGAGCATATTACATATATGAAAATATCGTACATATAATAAATATATAAAGAAACACCAAACACGTAAAAGCAATGCAGAAAACAAAGGGAAAAGCAGCACACACGAAGGTATAGACATGTTTCCCATCTTCACACTTGTGTTGCTTTAACTGAGGGCTAATATTTCTACTTGGAAAATTCTTTTTGAAAACTTACTCCAGGCACAGGAGAGAGTTCAAATGTTAAGCGTGTATACTGCTTTTGCAGAAGTCTCAGGTTTGATTTGGGGACATCCGACAATTCTGGCTTCGGTGGACACCTGCACTCACACGTGTGCCACAAAGCCTCACACAAACACGTAATTGAAATTAAAAATAAATCCTTAACATAAGCTTAATCCATTTATACAGAGGCAACCCCCCCCCAGATACTGCTCTACTCACCTTCAACACACCCTGTTCCTGTCTCCTCAAGGGAAAAAGATGCTCTAGCCAGATTAATAAACTGAAAATATTGAGTCAGCCACACTGAAAAATATAAAAACTCACTGCACATTTTAAATGCATAATCTGAAAGAAAAAGTGCTCCCTTGTCATTCTTGCTTCTTGGGGCTGAATATAAATCAACCTGAATTACTACCAAGGAAAGGAAGGCCCTTCAAGGCCCCAGCTATTAACGATATGGCTGCCCAGAGGATTCTAACATACTGGTATATAGACTCAAGTTTGAAGCAATGGGCTTACCCGACCACTTTTACATAAATAATCATAGATTAGAGTATGTCTAGAGGAAGGTAATTCTCTGAGAAACACTGATCTAGGATATGTAGATCAAAAAAAAATTGCCTGGGCTATCAGCTCTGCCCCCTCCTTCCCAGTACTGAAAAAAGAGCTGTAATGCAAGATGGCAGCCATGCCTCAGGTCAGAAATTGATTCCTGTGGCTGATCAGACCCAAGCATGGCATACAGCTGAACGCTGAATCCATCAGTGTTTTTTTTTTTAATCCTTACCCATGACAACTAAAGGAAGAGGCCCTGGCTCAATTGTCTGTACCATCCTCAGGCCACGGCACATTAGAAACTGTCTGTGACCTGATGGCCCTAGATTAACAAGGTTTGTGGAAGAGAGAAGGAACCCATGATAGGATTTGCCCCAGGTCCTGCACCAAAGGCCGCCTGCTTCCTAGAACTAATCAGAACAAGCTTGATCAATAACACATTAGCCAGGCTTTTCAAATTCTTCAAGCATCCATAGGCACAGACTTGAATTTTCCACCCAAGAAGCCAACTCGGGCTTGATTTTAGTTCAAACATTCCAGTAATGAGGAAAATACTTTCTTCTTTTTGAGGAAATTCACTAAAGAATTGGCATTTCACATACAATATCACTCACAGTAAGTCAAGAGCTAAACAGGAGTTAAGTGTTCTCCCTAACAATCCACCACTGATCCCCGAAAACCTTTAGGCATTCATTTCAGCTAATAGCACTATCTTCTTCCTATTCGCTGGACAGACAAAGTGCCATTAAAATACATGTGAGTGCAAACTGTTAGAAGTATAAATGAGAAACCAACAGAAGTACACTAAGGTATGTGTGTTGAATTTGTAATTGGAGACATCTAACACAGAGAGACTAACAGTGACAGCCACTAAAAACACTGATAGCCCATATATAGCTGCATGTATGTTACTCTGAAGTTTCTCCTGAGACATTACGTTTTAATAAGAGGGTGGCGATGACCTTCTTAGTGTCTTGGGGTACTCACTTTGCAGAAATGTGTTGTTTTCTCTTGTGCACTGAATACTGTCATCATCTTGATATTTTGGAAGCACTGGGCAGTATTTCAAAGTTCTTACTCTCACAGGATATTCTTGCAAGTTGATGGAAAAAAAACAACAACAGAAAGTAAGTCAGACATTTTCACAGAACAGTTGATGCTATGGAGAAAATGAACTGGGCCAATAGACAAAGCTCAGAAGACAGATTTAGGTACAACCTGAAAATCAGACTCACTCCAGGGGGAAAAACTTTCAGAAACCAGGTGCTCTGCCAGCTCGATGCTTGTGAAGTGAAATACAACCACAGGAGAAGACAGGCATTAAAAATGCAGACAGGATGGGATCGCAATGCACGCTTCAGATCTGGCAAAGAACTGCACCGTTTATTGTATGAGGGGCTGATGGGAGTGGGCTCAGAACAGCATCCAGAGTCACTTACATAGATTTAGATGCAAGCAATACTCTTATGCTAGACCAAAAGATATATCAGAAATATTTATAAGAGCAAACAATCCAATCAATGAAAGGCCAACTGAGCCAAATGCACTTTTTAAATAAATACTTAAAATACCCAATGAATGCAGAAACAAACTAACTAACAAATGTTTTGCATCTTGGTTTTTCTTTTTTCCTTTTTTTTTCCTTTGTGTGTGTGTGTGTGTGTGTGTGTGTGTGTGTGTGTGTGTGTGTGTGTTTCAAGACAGGGTTTCTCTGTGTAGCCCTGACTGTCCTGGAACTCACTCTGTAGACCAGGCTGGCCTCGAACTCAGAAATCTTTCTGCCTCTGCCTCCCAAGTGCTGGGATTAAAGGTGTGCGCCACCACCATTGCCTGGCTTTTTTTGGGGGGGGGGGGTTCTTTACTTTTCTTTCTTCTTTCTTTTTTTTCTTTCTTTCTTTTTTTTGGGGGGGCGGGGGGATGTTCTGCATCTTTAGCCACCAAGGAAATACAAATCAAAATGGCATTGAAATTCCAAATGTCACCCCAGTCAAAATGGCTACCATGGAGAAAAAAAACATATAAATATATTGGAAAGCATGCTGGTGGAGGAAACCATTAAATGCTAATACTACCGGTAATACTACCGGTAGGAGTATAAGTTGATCCAGTCACAATGGAAATCGGTAGAGAGATCCCAAAGAAACTAAAACTAGAACTACCATATACTGCTGCTATACCATGCCTGTGCATATACCTTAAAGAGAATGAAAGGCAGCATAGAACAGAAATACCTGTGTAGTCTGATAATTATGGCTTTATTCATAACAGTGAGGACATAGACTGCATCTAGGTGCCTACCAACTGATGAATGGGTAAATAAAATGTGGCTTGTATACACAACAAAATATTATTTAGCCATTAAAAAAGAAATTGTGTTATGGTTTTGGAAAAACATGTGGACTTGGTGCCTAAAGTAAGCCAGACTCAGAAAAGCAAGTATCGTACAATCTAATGGACAACTTTTGATATATTTTATTATTTCTGAGCATCATATAATTTACTTGGATCATATTCACCTGACACTGCTCTCATTACTCCCCACAAATCCCCAACACCCCAATTTCAATCCTATTTTTTCTATGTGAGCTGCCAAGTCTAACCTGTGAAATTGTGTGTGTGTGTGTGTGTGTGTGTGTGTGTGTGTGTGTGTGTGTGGTGTGTATGTGTATACACTCTTGAGTGTGAGTCCATCTACTGGATCATGGTAGACCTACCTGAGGCCATACCTTTAGAAAAAGTGATTTTCCACTGACGTTTGCCTGAGATGGAGAACTACTACTTTAATATTTATTCAGCCTGTTGCAATTTTTGGCATGTGAGAACTTCAGTAAAAAAAAGTTTGAGCCTCATCTTTACCTCTCTCACCTGCACCACAGTCAGGCTGGCTATCTATCAGCCTGTTATGTCACCAATTCTTTTTGAAAAATTAACAAAATTAAAATTAGCAAAAGCAAAATGTGAGATCCTCCATAACTGTTTTCAAAAAAGAATGCACACATATACAAATATTAAATATTATGTGCCTGTGGTTACAGCTATTTTACAGTCATCTTTCACAGTCTGTTTATACAGGGAGTCATAGGCATTATGTAATATCTAGCCCTCTCAATGAGTGGCAGTTCATTGTATCAGATATGTTCCAGCCTCCTGCTCCATCCCCAACATAAAATAGTAATGTATTTGTATACAAAGCAACCCATGCTCTTAGTAACATTTCTCAATACCAATGGCAGACTCGGTCTCCCCAAAGTAAAGGCCAACCTCTGACATGGTGGTCACTTTGCAGACTGTGACAAAGCCACTGCAGATCCCAGGGCTCAGTAGAACTGACATAAACTCTGGCTCACCATCTCAGCTCAGACTAAATACATATGATCTAGGCTCTGCAGTTGCATCATAAAGATATACTTTGTGCCTTTCTGGGATCACCGGCTTTCTTTCTACCTCCCTGCTCCCAAGTCACACTGCTATACTAGATCTATGTCCATGAATCATTTCCTAAAGCCATCCCCAAGTCTCCACACTCATGCCAGTGAGAAGTGAGCTGTCAAACTTAGGAAGCCAAACCTAATCCACTGCTATAAAATATCATTAACAAGAAGCATCCTACACACCATACTTAGAAGTGCCAGAAGCAACTGAACAGAGCTCACAGGAGACATTTCTAAGGACACAAAGACTGGGTCTACTGAATTGGCAGTTAATTCACTCCACCAAGGTTCTTTGCCACTCTGTCTCTTGGGATTTGCTGCTTACTATGAGCTGATGGCATTTGGATGTTATTTTACTCTGTCTCTTTTCAAATGCAAGCACGTTTCCTGCTTCTTAATCATTGCGTGTGACTGTGCTTCGGAGGTTGGAACCTATATTTAAGTTTATATGTCACTTGAACTTGGGAGCACAAGGAGGCTTGATAGGAAGGAAGGAATGGAAATCTTGACTTTGGGGAGAATAAGTGGTATTTATGAGTATGCTCCTGCTTTCTATACCCTTGCTTGAAATGACTGTTACACTTTTAAAATTTTTTAGTCTCAATGTTTGCCAACCCAAGAGGTATAATTTATCTAACAATGCGAAGTTGGTTTGCACTTTGTACATGTTAAATTCATTGAAGTATATTTTAATTTATTTTCTGACTATGTAGATATGCTCCGTTGTGAGCTGCATAAGCACATTACATTTATGCTTTTATTATGTTTGGGGATTATTAAGCTATAAGAGATCGATATCTGTTATAGTCACAACCCTTATGTTGCAGTTAATATTTAAAACAATACCACCAGACCTGGCTGTTGTTATGGGCCCACCATGTTCCCTACTAGGCAAATCCTGAGGCCACGAGTGGTGGCATGTTCTCACCGCTGCCATGGCTCAGGCCCTGCCACCCACAAGATGCCAGTGTGTGAGATGGCTCTGCCAATCTACCATGCTGTCTCCATAATGCTTGGCTGAGCATCCAAGCGGTACCCAGTAGAAATGAGACTCTAATGCTTAAAGATTATCCAGTAGCTTTATATATTTGGTAATGCTTAATTAACAAGATGCCCACACAATTAGAGGTGTTTCCCATTATCTAACCTTAAGATATAAATTATTACCCAAGACCGTCCTGGACCCGTGGTTCTCCATGACTCCTACATCTCTCCTCTCTCTTAGCTCCCCCTCTTCCTTTTCCTCTTCCTCTCCTCCCAACTCCTAACTCTGCCTACCTCTCATAGTAGAGGTAATCACCCAATCGCCAAGCTATATACAAAGTAGTGGGAAGATATCCCACTACACCCTTAACTAGGTTCATCATGTGCTTTATAAACATTTGTTCCAAATCTAAGAGACTCTGCAGACATTGCTCAAAGATTCTTCCATCTTATAAACATTTTATGTCTATTTTCTTAAATATGGCTATTTTTTAAAGTACCTTATAACATTTATTATTATTATTATTATTATTATTATTATTATTATTATTGAGTCTACCCATGAATTATATCTGTTTGTTGCACAGATATTTTTCTAGAATCCTTACCACCAGATACACCTTTTAACCGGTTAATATTTTGCTAAGGATGAAGTCATGCACACAGAAGTGGGTCAGAAAAGCATTACGTGATAAACAGTCAACGTGCCTCTTCATTCAGCTTGCTTACATGCCAGTCTTGAGAATGCTGCCTATTTTCTTTGGCTTTGTCTATGCTGATGGGTATTAACAAAGCTCTACTCTCTAACCCTTATTTTCTAATTCTTGGTATTTCCGAAATATTTTCCATATAGTCACAAGAGAATAAAGATACCCAGTATTTTGTGATACCTGTTTTTATTTGCTTGTTTGTTTTAATATGGTAATTTATGATGAAGCTGTTATTGTTGTTCTTTTATTGAAAGTGATGAAACTGAGCTTTAGAAAAGAAAAAGAACTACTCCATGTCTGAGGCTCACAGGTAGAAGAACCAGGATATAACATAGTGTCTCTGGCTCTCATGCTCATTTACTGGTCTACAGCAGTGGCTCTCAAAGCATGTTTCCCAGGCCAGCAGCATCAGAATAACCTGGGAAGGTGGCAGAAATGAAAATTGTTGGGCCACATAGACTAGAACCTAGCCATCACCATTTAATAAGCCATCCTCACCAGGATCTTGATACCAGTTCAAGTTCGAAAGTCACTGCTATATGTCATGGGCCTCTACATATCATTAAAATAACAACGTAAACAGTTCTGTGAATGGCCAGAAAGATTACGTGAAGAAAGTGAGCTGTATGTTGAACCTTAGAAAAAGAAGTAGGTTTTAAAAGGACATTGTACTGGGTGTGTTGGGCATGCCTGTAATTCCAGTACTCAGAAAGCTGAAGGAACAGGGTTGAGAGATCAAGACCAGGCTAGGTGATATATCAAGACTGTTTCAAAATAGCAATGGAAGAGAGAATGAGGGCATTTCTAGTATTTATTTCTATTTTCTCTATTGTACTATAACTAACCTCTGAAGGACATTACTACTCAGTTCAGCATTGAAATGGTAGGTAGAAGTTATAAACAGACAGACTGAATGAATGAATAAATGACTTAGTGAATATTGTTTGGCAAGTAAAATTTTTATGAAAGATAATGTATTATCCCAGAATTTAAGTGAAATTGAACTTGTCACGTCTGTATTTTCTGTGCACAATTTTCTTACAACACTCAGTTGAAAATGTCTGTGTCTTTCTTCACATGGCTCTCAGGAGAAGCACCACGTGCCCCTGCATCACTTAAGATAATGTGGACAACTACATTCATTATCTTTCGCAACAAATTTATTATTGCCTGAATAAATTTAAGAAGGGACTCCACATTTAGTCCTGTTAAACTAAGAATTTTGGGAATGTGGAGAAAAATGAAGTCAGATGGAAAAGAAAACTCATGCATTTTGTTGGATGAGATATGCTTATCCATTAAAATCAGAAGTAGGCACAAATTTAGTAAGTAGAAGATTGTGATTGGTATTCTCATTCTAACTCATATAATGCTAAAATATTGCAGTTACTAATTCCTTCTATTAGAGATAATCCCAGTGGTGCATAGTCCATAATAGAAATGTAATATATTTGTTTTCCATGATAACAATGCCCTGCTGTGTTTCTGATGAACACTACCTAGCTCTCTACTACAGCATATGTGATTATATGATTTTGAATTCATAGAGTGCTCCCAGAAAAAGTTCCACATACTTAAAAATTATATCTAAAGTGATTCTGAGAGATAAAAGATACTCTACTCTGACAAAATATCCCACTCTCCCAAAAGTAGAAAAAAAATTGTCTTTACTTGATTTTTAAAGATGTTTCAACCAAACAAGCAGATAAGGCATATTGTAATAAAATATAAATGCTTCATATAAATAAACACACACACACACAGAGAAAGAGAGAGAGAGAGAGAGAGAGACAGACAGACAGACAGACAGACAGACAGAGGAGAGAGAGTCACACATACAGAGTCAGAGGGCAAATTGCAGAAGGCAATTCTTCCTTACTACTATGTGCTAACTGGGGTCTTAAATCTTAGTCTTGGCAGCAAATGCCTTTACCAACTAAGACATCTCACTGGCACTCATATATGGCCCACCATGACTATGTAGTAAGAGCCTACTGTTGAAGACACCACACTCTTTCATTACAAGACAGAACTTAATCTGGGACTGATGAGATGTCATTGTGTTAGAAGGTGCTATGCAGGTTGTTGGAGAAGAAGAGAAATCAATGGTCTTAACCAACCTTAGACCCTTCATGCAACAGTGGTGACCTGTCAGGCAAGATGTGCATGCTGGTACAAATAGTGACTAGACAATTTATGGGGGCTAACCAACTGCTCTCCTGATTGGATTTGAGACCTGCTCTGCAGGAGGAAATTCATGCCTGTCCTGTAAACGTGGTCAAAACCCATTGCTAGGGAAGTCATAGATCTTAGGTGAGAAGCTATTGATGTTGCTTTAGTAAATGATCATGTTGGTCAAATTGCCTTCTAAATACTTATGATTTACATGCATAGATTGGTGCAGTTCTTATCTTTGGTCAGAGAGGCTCCTTACTTCAGTGAGTAGGGGTTAATGCAGAGGCTAGGAAGTGCTCAAAGTGATGAGAACCAGCAACTGTGCATGTTCCACCATAACTAAAACATCTGCACCAAACCTCCCCTCTACAGAGGCTCAGAGAACACTTAGTAATGGAGGCAGGAAGAATGCTAGAGAATTGGGTGAGTGATATGAAAAGTTGTCCTCAGGACATGACAAGGCTGTGGTACATGATGACCTGCACAAGACTAAGCTCGTGTAAAAGACCAGCATGAGGGGCCTGGGGCTCCCAAGCCCCAACCTCTGAGCAGCTGTTAACAGATGATGGCTGGTAAGGGAGAGAGTCATTTCCCTTGGGGATTAGTATTAGGCTGCCCATGCTCCACTGGATGACCACACACCCATGCACATATAGGAAGTGCTAACTAGACCCACTAGGTTATGAAAATGAAGGACAGGCCATTGGGAGGTACACGTGTTTTAGGGATTGGAGGGGATTTGAAGAGAGGGAGAGAAAGAGGGGGATGTTTCAGATGAGGATACAGTATATAAATGTCAAACATTATTAAAACATAAAAAGAATCTTGAAGCCCAAAGCATTTAACATCTGATTTATAGAAGGTATGCTCTAATGTTTCTTGTTTTAAGCAGTTTTAACAAGTTGTTAATCAATGACAGGCAAATAAAATAAGAGATGAAGAGATGATAGAAAAGATCAAGGCAATGGAGGCATGCCCCACTATGTTCATAGCAGCCTTGTTTATAATAGCCAGAAACTGGAAAGAACCCAGATGTCCTTCAACAGAGGAATGGATACAAAAAATGTGGTACATCTACACAATGAAGTACTACTCAGCTATTAAAAATAATGAATTCGAGAAATTCTTAGGTAAATGGGTGGAACTAGAAAATATCATCCTGAGTGAGGTAACCCAATCACAAAAGAACACACATGGTATTTACTCACTGATAAGCGGATATTAACCCAAAATCTTGAAATAGCCAAGATTCAACTAACTGACCACATGAAGCTCATGAAGAAGGAAGACCAAGTGTGGATGCCTCGGTCCTACTTGGAAAGAGTGACAGAATGCTCAAGGGAGCAAATATGGCGACAAAGTGTGGGACAGAAAATCAAGGAGGGGCCATCTGGAGACCACTCTACCTTGGTATCCATCCCATGTGCAGTCACCAAAGATAGACGCCCGATATGGATGTCAGGAAGTGCATGCTGACAGGAGCCTGATGTAGTTGTCTCCTCGGAGGTCTGCCAGCATCTGACATATCCAGAGGCAGATGCTCGAAGCTACCCTTTGATCTGATCAAGGGTTCCCAATGGAGAAGTTAGAGAGTAAACTGAAGGAGCTGAAAGGGTTGGTGGCCCCAAGAGGAGAGCAACACTGCCAACCAACCTGAGCTCCCCAGGGTCTAAACCACCAGCCTGGGAGCACAAAGGGAGACATCCATGACTTCAGCTGTATACTTAGGGGAGGATGGCCTTGTCAGGCATGGGTGGGAAAGGAGATCCTTGGTCCCATGAAGGCTGAACACAGAGCGAGGAGGAATTCGAGGGTGGGGAGGGGGCGTAGGTGGGGGTACACCCTTGTAGAAGCAGGAGGGGGGATGGGAGAGGGGGTTCCTGAGTGGTGGGGGGAATGGGGTGAGGGGATAAAATCTGAAATGTAAACATAATATTCAATAAAAATATGAAAAAAGATAAAAGAAATATTTAAAAGACATGTCCTAGGGAGCTTAGCCTTCAAGAAAGAAAATTCCTTATTTAGTATTTATCAAAAAAGGAAATCCAAGATCCATTATAGCATTTATTTGGTACTACAGTCACTGGTTTATTTATCTTCTGTACCAGACTATGAGAAAAATGCATGAGTATTTATGCATGTATTCTAACCCATAGAACATAGCTATCACTTAAGCATCTAGTTAATAAAGAAATAAGACAGCAACTCCAATGGGTTAGGGTTCCTTATACTACAGCATCATGTTGAATTTATCAGATCACCCAGGAGGAGATATCTCAATTTAAGAGACATTGAAGGATTTTTTTTCATTCCATTTAAAATGATGTGAACCCACTATACCCTAACTCCTCTGATGACAGCTCTTGAAAACGAATACAAAAAAATTATTTCCTGGTGACTTTGAAGAAACTGGATTCAGATTATATTGTATTAGAAAAGAATCCATGTTATATATATATATATATATATATATATATATATATATATATATTATATATAAACATATATATTATATATATGTTTATATATATTTTATATATATATATATATATATATATATATATATATATATATATATATATTATGTTGAAAAAGAAAGAAAATAAATAAGACTTGCTTTATTGGTGAAAAACTCAAACCAAAAGAAGAACCTGTACAGTGTTTAGTCTTCTAGCTTACTGTGTTCCAAATCTTGGGGCCTCAGCAGGTCTGTGTAGGAAACCTCTAAGAGAAACTTTCACCCTAATCAGAAGACTGGGAAGAGCATGCCCTGAAATGGAATATCAAGAATTACTGAAGAAATATCTGGATTTACTTTGGTTTTGCTTTTTCTCCATTTCCACCATGCCCTAGAAGAAGACCTAGTAGGAGGAATCGTGTGAGCTTCAAAGGCCCCAGCCAAAGCTCTTTTTTTCAGTCACAAGACCCAGAAAGAGTTCTTCAAGGAGCAGGGAAGCCTGGGTTTTTCTCCTTTCACTTTTGCCTGTGCCACAAATACTCAATAATGTGACCTGCTCTAAGGGAGCCAAACTTCCGTAAGTGCAGCCTTCTAGCCACAGATCTGAGATAAATAGAAATCCTTGGAAATGGACATCACAGAAGCTAAAGAATGAGACCCTCTGGGCCTGCCTACTCCTCTATGAGCCATCATGGTTCTTAGCCTCACTCCTGAGATGCATACACTCAAGACAGCCCCCAAAGAACACCAGAAAAAGCTTTAGAGCTGCCAGGCAGTGTAGACCACACCCAGGTACCAGCTGGATGCTCAGTGGCACACAAGGCATGGATCCAGGCAGCTATAACGGTTCCAAAAGCTGGACCACAGGCACAGAGGCAGCCTCACCAGCTGCCTGATAAAATAACCACGACGTTCATTAATTTCAGCAGATTTTTTTTCAACACTCAAATTCTCTTACTCAAGACATTCAGGTATGGTACTAAAAATTCTTTCTATAAAAACAAACAAACAAACATATCTTAAGAAAAACAGTTACTACCAAATGCCAACCTTAAGATGCCTGATGCTGGTTGGTTAGACAAATATTTGAGTCAAGTTATTAAAGTCATCTCCAAGAAATGTATTTGCCTGCTTCAGATTCTGAAACTCTAGTCTAATGCCTATCTCTGACCCAGGAGCCTCCAGAATCTATGCAAACTTGTTACATACAGTATCTTACAATGCTTGCTTTACAGTTTAATAAGTATTGAGAATTATAGAAGAAATATTAATACAGATCTTAACAGGCACTTTTAGAAAACAATAAAAGAATGACATGAACAACCGTATTCACCCAATAATGCATTTCAATTCCTTTCATCCTTCATACAATAAGAATCTAGCACTATATAAAAAGCACAGCACTTAACCAAATGTAGTTTATCCCAGAAAAGCAAGAATGCAATTAACATTGAAAGTCAATCAGTGTAACTCACCACCTTACTAAAATAGAGGGAAATTTATATACAGTGATCTCTGAAAATAAAAAAGCATTTTACAAAATTCTGTAAAAAGTAAAACCTCATTTGTGAAAAATTCTTTAAGTTTTCCTTGAGGGTGTAAAGGTTTTCTAAATGTGGTCTCAGGCCAGAGAGATGGCTCAGTGGTTAAGAACATTTACTGCTCTTGCAGAAACAAACCTGGGTTTGTTTCTCAGCACCCACATGTCATCTCACAGCCTTCTGACGTATGTAGGCACGTAAACATATGGTGCACAAACACATAAAACTAAATGACTAAGTATTAAGTAAGCAATGTCATCTTCTATAAAACCACAACTATGCAAATTTATGATTTTATATTTATGATTATAAATAAACATTCTTTCAGACTAAAAAAAAAACATGAGATGATTAATTTATAATAGGAAAGCTCTGGCCCAAAAGTGGAAATGAAGGAGCCTGCTCAGGCAGCTCACACTCCATAGACATGGTGAGTACAGTGACGCAGGATACAGACACTGCTGCCCGGCAGGCTGAGATCCCTCCTGGGTTCAATGTCTATCCACCTGTAATCTTGGCAATACTCTCAAGTACATTTTTAATGTCAGATTATTAATTTGCAAACATGGAAATACAGCACTAGACTTCTGGAAGGATAAGGAGGCTACAGCTTCCTTAGCTGCTTGGGACAGCATACAATGACAGCAACTGCCTACAGTCGGCCAGGATGGAGACATCTCAGAAGCCCACAGCAGCTCCTTGTAAAGAGGATGGTGTCTGAGACCCTGAGAAACAGGAGACACATCCCTCCTCCAGGGGACCCGCCATCTGAAATAAAGGACTGTCTGCAGTAGGCCTGGATGGAGACATCTCAGTAGCCCCAAGGCAGCTCTTTGTAAGAAACAGTTGTTCCCATTTCTCCTAACCTTAGCCCTGGACAACGGCTGTATAGATTTCATTTGTGTGTGACTGCTTTTCAGTTGGCTTTGGTATTTGGTATGCATAATTATTTTATTGTATCTGACTTTCTTACTTCTTTCTCCTTCTGCTCTGGTGACTTCCATGAAACTAGATGTTCCTTGATGTAATTATTCTTAACCAATTAAAAGTTGAGGCACGGGGCACAACACAACACAGTCCTAATGGTCCAGGTGCATGCTGTGCATCCTCATCTTGGAAACACCGCAATAACTGCACAATGGTAGTTTCAGATTAATGCTTGACTTGCAAAGAAAGTTTGAAGAAATTATTGGAAAATTAAATAGATCCAACACTGGGACCCCAAGAAAAGAAGAATCTATTGAATTATTAAATAAGTTTTGCATAACATTCAAGAGTGGTTCCTAGATAAGGAAGTATAGAATACATAAAATCTTATACTAGTAAAACTAAGTCAAAACACTGTGACTCTTAGGAGAGTCATTGTGTGCAATGCACAGAAGTAGAAGGCTAGTGAAACTACTGAGTTAAGGGTTAATTTGATTCTTTCTGGCCACTGCCTGGGAGCTTTGCCCATGTCATTTATCATTAGAGCTTCACAGGAAAATGCAAGTGGCCAACCTCGGAGCTCTGAGCTCTGAAGTATAAAAAGTTAAAGTTTAAATAATGATACATTTGCAATTATTATTATTTTGGCTACAGGCCTGGGAACAGAAAAGTTTGAAACTTTGGGGAACAATTGTAATTCTTAATTCTTTGGGGGATGTGGTTATTCTTTTGAATTTGATTTGGCAATGATTATACAATGTCCTTTTTTCTATCTGTTTTTGGAGTGTCAATAAAAGCCTGGAGCAAGAGAAAGGCGAGTGAGTAAGTGAGAGAGCGAATAAGAGGGTGAATGAAAGAGCATGTGAGGTGAATGTGGAGAGCAAGTGAGAAAGCGAGTGAGAGAGCATGTAGAGAGCACGAGAAGAGCATGTGAAGAGTGAAGACAGAATGTGAAGAGTGAGTGAAGAGAGAATGTGAGGTGTGTATGGAGAGTGTATGTGTCACTGAAAGGAGAGTACATGTGGTGTGTGTGAGATGTGTGTGAAAAGTGTGTGTGACAATGAAAGGGGAACACACAGAGGTGTGTAGAAGTGTGGGAGTTCAAGGGAAAAAAGGGCACAGGAGAAAAGCAGAGTGCTCAGGAGAATGCAGAGTGTGTGCAGCCTCAAGCTGCAAGCAAACGAGCGAGAGAGAAAGAAAGCAGAGAGTGAGAGAAAAGAAAGAGAAATTTTAAGCCTTAAAAAATGTGCCTGTCAGCTTGTGCCCAAAAAGTAGTCTGTGTATATTTATTATGCACCTTCCAGTTGAAAACTCCGATCCTGTGTCGAGGCTGGACCCCCACACTTAGCACTCATGAAGTAACTGGGGAGAGTAGACTCTGCAGAAAAGAAATCAATGGATAGCATCCTTTGTGTGCTTCTGCTCCCTGGTCTCCTTCCTCTAATCTCAGAGAGAACAAAGTGAGCTCCAATACAATAGGCATTCATCCCACTCAGCCCTCCAAAATCACTGTGAGATGAGTACTGCTTAATAAAAATTGAACTGACTTACTATATACATCACTAATGAAGTTATTATTATATCTTGATTTTATTTGTAAGCCTCCCTGTCTTCTTGCGTAACTTTTTCAATATCTAACCCTGAGTCAGTATGCATTAATTGTATAGGTTGACTTTCAAAGGAAAAAATATCACATTGCCTGTATTTTACCTTTCACCCTGAGTGGAAATCCTCTGTCACCCTCACCTATCTACTCAACACTTTCTCCTCAAAACATCTTATTTTATAGACTTTTCCTGAGCCTGGAAGCTCCCCCAGGAGTCTACCGACTTTGGCTAAGTACTGAATATACCATGTGACATGTGCAGAATTGTGCTGAATATGGAGTGTTTACCACGTGGGGGAGTGAGCATTCTTGGAGCTGTTGTGAGGACAGCTTTCAGAGGCCCTTTCCCACATCACTAAAAGAAACATGGTGTAAACACACATGGGAGACTCTCCTTGCTGTGTGGAAGCATTCTTGGCTGTTTTGGAGTGTTTTCTCAGAAATAAGTTGACCAGTTTTTCTGTACTTTATGCCAATGGCTATGTCAGCACAGCTGATTTGGAGGGCAATTACATGATTTCATAGCTATTCTGAGAAAACATGAGCATACTGGAAATAGAGTGAGGATGGGTTTGAGAGAGTAGACTGAAAAAAAAAAAAAGAATGGAGACAAGCCAGGTTGTTAATGATTTCCACAGCGCTCAGCAGAAACCATCTTCTGTGGTCTTTGTTAGTACACAGGATGAAAGCATTTCAAATAATGGTTACTTAAAAAGTGACTGCATAAAGTCATCTTCTTGTTCTTAAAAAAAGAATCTAAATTTTATCTTAAAAAACAAATATTGCCGGGCGGTGATGGCGCATGCCTTTAATCCCAGCACTTGGGAGGCAGAGGCAGGCGGATTTCTGAGTTCGAGGCCAGCCTGGTCTACAGAATGAGTTCCAGGACAGCCAGAACTACACAGAGAAACCCTGTCTCGAAAAACCAAAAAAAAAAAAAAAAAAAAAAAAAAAAAAAAACCACACAAATATTATTCAACAAACACTTTTATTAATCAGATTTCACACTGGACTCTATGTAAGTGGCCGGTAGAGACACTCATGCAAGAATAAATTAGAAGAACAAAAAAATTTCAGGAAGATCTTCAAAATCAAAAAGAAGAGGCACATGTACTCATAGCAGATCTATTTGGGGATATTAAAGAACTCAGGCCATTTATTTTAAGTGCCTTTTTTCCTATGCCAACACTAGTAAGCAGGTGACATCAAGTAGAACTGTATACTCGTCCTCTAAAATAATTTAATTGTTCAATCTATTAACAATCATTTCAAATAAGAAAGACACCAACTCTATTTGGCTTTGACAATAAAGAAGTCTATGTTATTAAAACCCCAATTCCCTCCTGCTATTAATTCTGCCCTGTGTGAAATAGGTCTCATTTTCAAATCTATATAATATAACCTTCCCTACTGGTAGCAGTAATATGGATAACATAAAACCAAACGTATATTAGAGCTCACCATCTAGGGGAGAAAAGATGTCTCTTCTGACATTTTCCCTAGATTGCATTTTTGTTACCTTTCTTTGAGCTCAGCAGGTGCCATTTTAAATGTCACCATTCTGGTCTTGTTACGCACCACTATTCAAGGTAATTATGGTCATAAGAGGTATAACTGATCTAACCCAAGGCTGACTGTACGTTCTACAACAGACAGGTAATGAGCCCAGCCTTTATTACAAGACCACTGCATCCTCCCCAAGTGATCAGCTCATCTTTGGAGCACTTTCAGAACATGTTATCAAGTGTCCTTTGTCAAGGTCAAGGCACCCCGTTACATCTTAGTAAAAGTGCTTGATACCTCAATTTCTATTTCCCAGGGATGGTTTACTTCCTTTTGGGAGAGGAACACCCAACTCATAACCTAAACAGTAACTGGCAGAGAAACTTTTGTTCAAAAACGATACTTTCAATATGAAAAAAAAAAAAGGGCAGCTTTCTTTGGGGAATCCTTTCTTTCGTCTAAATTTCCATGTGATGTCATAATATCCCTTGCTTCCTGCTATGTTCACCTTATAGTGGAAACAGAAAGGAGATCATGAAAGTTTATGGAGTTGACATACTTGATTAATCTGTTACTGTGAACCAACTGGGTTTACACCACAGCATGGATCTGGAAAAAGATGAGCTGAGCTGCTTTCTGCTTCCAGCATCATGATATGGCCTTAAGCTCTGACACACTTGGCTCCCAGCCTTAAAAGCTCACCAGTGAGATGTGCAGAGCACCTACTGAACCTTCTAATGCAGTTCACCAAGACTGACACGCGAACTTCAATAAGTGTGTTTTGACTTGCAAATGAAAATTTGTATTGCCCCTGTTTTCATGGCCTACATCTTCTTTACCTATAGGAATGCTACCTTGGAAACTATATCATAATCAAAAGACTTTTCAGTGGCCAGAGCCTTCGAAAAAGTGGTGTCATTTTGATGCTGTCTCTGAGCCAATATCTCCTGTCTCTAGGCACAGTCTCCCTGTGTCACTGTGATTCTCCTCTTTATGAAATTTCGGGGCTAGCCAAGTCCCAGACCATATCACTAACACAGTGTTTATTTATTTAATCACATACGTTCAGGTTCAGGCAGGTTGCAGTTGGAAGCTATCTGCCAAGCAAATAATCTTTATCTTTTAGAGAAGATCTTGCTCTTTTGTTATCTGCTGAAGTTTTACTTCTCTGTGGGCAGCCTGAAGTTTATCTAAGGGGGAAGGAAGCTGATCTTCACGCCCAAATATTCTCACCAAGCAATAATGTTTAATTTTAAAACTTTCTCCTTTAACATTCTTTAACATTAATGTCTTGAAAGAATTGTTTAGAAAAACAAAACAAACAAAAAGCAAACAATGCGGGCAATGTTAGTAATCTGATGCCAGTTTATTTTAGCCACAGTTTGTAGGCATAATGTTTTTGTGCATTGTGTAAAGATTATCCTTGTATTGCTCAAATGCTAATTTCTCTGCCCCTATAGCTTCTCACAATCTGGACATGGTATTGTAATGTTTATTCTAGAAACCTCCCTTCTCATGTTTGTGTAAACATTGCTCCCATTGGTTCCCTGGCTGGTCAATCAAAAGCTGATCAGCCAATGGCCAGAGAGAATGGGGCTGGGCTTCTGCCAAACAGAGGAAGGGGAGAGAGAAAGAGAAAGATAGGAGTCAGCCAGAAGGAGGGATGAGAGGAGACATCATGGAAAAGCACCTGAAGTTCAGAGAGCAAGACCAATACTAAAATGAAAGTATCTCAGGAGTTTTGGCTGATAGGTAGCCAGAGTCGCTTAGAGAAGTAGATTAGGTTAAAAACTTCTCAGCTAATGTGCTCTGCCGCTTATCAAAAAGTCTTAGAGTCTTTGTCTCATTCATTTGATAGCTAGTAGGGGACAAAGAAAAACTGCCACTTTTAAAAATGCATTTATAACATATGGTCCCCACACCAAGGGGTCAGAAGTTCAAAACCATGTACAAGATGAAGCAATCAAAAGTCATGATCCATGAGCAGTGAAACTGAGAATAAAGTTAGAAAACTGGTATTGGTGGCAGAAAAAAGAGGCAGAGGAGTGGACCTGACCTCCTGGACAATTCTACAGCGGTCCTTGTAATGGACCCTGTAAAAGCCTTGACTGCTCCTGGGCACCATATTACAGAGGCCAAGAACAGGAGAAAAAGACCAGAGAAGATCCAGACAATTATATAAAGATATATAAAAACATATAAAGACGTATACACATAAATATACAAGGCAACTGAAGATGGAAAGCAAAACAGGCGTCGTGAGGCCACAGCACTAGGGGAACTAAAGATTCACATGCTTTGTCTAAGTTAGGAAGTTTCACAAAGATAGAAAAGACATTGCCTAGCAGGTCTGAAATAATAAACTGAAAGGGAGCAGTGAGGAGGGGTGGCAGGGAAAAGAGGCTGGGTAAGAAAGATGGCCTCTGTTCGTGCTTGGTCTTTCGCTTCAAGTCCCACAGCTTGACTATGGTGACAGTGCTGAGCACGTGTCCTGTCCTAAACTAATGTGTCATTTTTAAAAAGGTCAATGGCCAGGAAACATTTAGGAAGGAGTATAATGTGTTTCTTGGACAGAAATTTACAGTACACAATAATTTTCATTATTCCTAATAAAAAATTAATATTTTTTGCATATAGAATACTGTTTTGGTAACTGTCATGTGAGATGATTGCTTAAATCTTTCTCATAGAACTGGCATACACGTAGGTTTAGAATATATTTCTAATCGGAGGAAATGAAGGATGTTAAAGGGAAATCTGTCAGTAAGGAAAACGTTTGAGCTGTTGAGATTCACTACAGTGGCCTAACCCTATTAAAATGTCAAGTTCTTCCTCATTCTGGAAGCATGCTCTTCACGGAGACTAGGGGGGCTACCAGTTCATAAGGAAGTAGACCTTTATCGTTACATTTCACTATTCTCGCTGAACACAATGACATATGCCTGTAATCCTAGAACTGAGGAGGGTAAAGAGTAAGGAGTAGCCTGGACCACATAATAAGACCAAGAGAGAAAGAATAAAAGAATGAGAGAGAGAGAGAGAGAGAGAGAGAGAGAGAGAGAGAGAGAGAGAGAGAGAGAGAGGCAGATAGAGACGGGGCAACAGGAGGAAGAATGGAAGTAAGGAACAAGGAAGAAGGAGAGAAGAAAGGGGGAAGGGAAGGACAGAAAGAAAATGGAAAGATTTCACTATTCTTACAGCATCCATCCTCTGGTGATAAATTTTATTTGTGTACTTATCCAGGGCATTGAGCCCCCAATTAGGCATTACTTCTATGTGTGTCTATGAGAGTGTTTTTGTAAGAAATTAACAGTTTAATCAGAAGACACAGTAAAGTGCAGCTCCCTCTCAGTATCCGCTCTGTTTGTTTGAAAGAACTTGAATGATTCCCAACAGTTCTGGTTTCCAGGCCTTACAACACAGGCTGAATTGAACCTGCCAGTTTTTCTTTCTTATAAATAGTAGACAATGGGACTACTCAGCTCCCATCACCTCAAAAGCCAAGTCTTCAATGTAAATAAGCAGACAAACACTCAGCGAGTCTATTTCTCTGGAGAGCCTTAAAACATGCTCTCAAAACAATAATAATGAGATCAGGAAGAAAGGGCACAATGAGGCACAAAAGCTGTTTTCCAAGTTGACTTAGCCTAGCACAGGTTGATTTCAATTGGGTTAAAATGTCCATTTTGCACAGCAAATTTCTCGAGTTTTATATGAGTATACTTATACCATCAACATTTCAATAAAGAAATATTTCCATAACTGTAGTAAAGTTACTATCTCCTTCTACTCAGTTGCAGTTCTCAGACAGCCACTATTATCTGTTACCCCAGTCTAAAATTGTCTTCTCTTCAAGTGTCTTAAAAATTTGAGTCACAAGCAGTTTTCATGTCTTAGTCAATCCTGTCAACATATTGATTTTGAAATGTATTTGGGGCTGGAGAGATGGCGCAGCAGTTAAGAGCACTGACTGCTCTTTCAGAAGTCCTGAGTTCAAATCCCAGCAACCAGATGGTGGTTCACAACCATCTGTAAAGTGGTCCGATGCCCTTTTCTGGTGTGTCTGAAGACAACTACAGTGTACTCATATACATAAAATAAATAAAATCTTTTAAAAAAATGTATTTGTCTGGTGGTATCCATTATTTTGTTCTTTATGTTGATTTTGTGAATAAGATGTGTAGGTTTGTTCACTGGTGAACATATGGAAGCTAAAGAATGGTGTCAGGTGTCTTTGCTGTCAAACTGCACCTTATCTGTTGAGGCAGGGGCTTTCATTAAACCTGGAGCTCGCCAATTTGGTTAGACAGCCAATTTGGTCACTGAGCCCACAGGGTCCACCTTTCCCCTCCCTCCAAGAGTTATGGTTTAGGATGTGTATGTGCAATCACATTTGGCTTTTATGTGGGTGGTGTAGACCAGAACTCAGGTCCTCATGGATTTATAGCTAACGCTTTACCCACAGGGCCATCTCCTTGGCACACATACTTTTTCTTTTAATACTAATCAGTATTGCATTGTTCCATTGTATGAGTGCATGAGAGTATTCATGCATTCTCCTAGTAAAGACAGTGATGACGCCAGCCCCGAGCTTCTGTGACTAAAGCTGTATAACTATTCTCACATAGTCTCTCTTTAAAATCCTGCTCACTCAGAGGGCCTAAGAAGGACAACATTATGATGTATCTAGTGCCCAGCTCCTTTTTAAAAAAAATTTTAACATTATTAATATGTGGTGGTTTGAACAGGCTTGGTCCAGGGAGTGGCACTATTTGGAGGTGTGGCCTTGTTGGAGTGGGTTTGGCCTGGTTGGTGGAAGTGTATCACTATGGGAGTGGGCTTTAAGACCTTTCTCCTAAACATATTGGAGCCAGTCTTCTCCTAGCAGCCTTTGAATGAAGATGTAGACTCCCAGCTCCTCTTGCACCATGCCTGCCTGGATGCTGCCATGCTCCTGCCTTGATGATAATAGACTAAACCTCTGAACCTGTGAGCCCCAGTTAAATGTTGTCCTTCTAACAGATGCCTTGGCCATGAATGTCTGTTCACAGCAGTAAAACCCTAACTAAAACATAATATAATTAAATTTCTTACTGCCATTTCCTGCCTCCAAACCCTCCTGAATATCCCTCCCTGCTCTCCTTCAAATTCATGGCCTTGTTTTCTTTTTACTAATTGTCACTCCATGCATATATGTATATGCATATATATTTCTAAATATAACTTGTTCAATCATCATATATGTCTAAATATAACATGTTCAGTCCATACAATGTTACTTATATGTATATTTTTAGTAATGGCTGTTTGGCTTTGGACAATCAACTGGTGTGCTTTTCCCTGAGGAAGGCCAACCCTCTAGTTCCCAGCTCTCTTAAGTTGCCTACCTATCATTTTTTGTGTAGGGCTAAGGCCTCATGGGCTTTTCCATATCCATTTTGACCTATCCATTGGTGTCATTCTTGTTCAGCTCACATTTGGACAGCCATGCTGGTGAGACAGCATGACATGATAACAGTAACAGTGATACGTGTACCTTGTCAGTGACCAACAGACTAAATGGACATAAGACTCAGTCAACAATACAGAAATTATGGCTAGTACTGGAAACCTAGCTAATTACTCAGTCCTAATGGAAAAGAATTTGCAACCACTAATTTCCTAAGCCAGAATAATCCTTAAACAACAATCTAAAAACATTTATCATTAAACCCACAGATAAATGTGCTCTTCATCAGATTTCTGAGTTCGAGGCCAGCCTGGTCTACAGAGTGAGTTCCAGGACAGTCAGGGCTACACAGAAAAACCCTGTCTCAAAAAACCAAATAATAAT
Organism: Arvicanthis niloticus; assembly: GCF_011762505.2. Taxonomy (NCBI): domain Eukaryota; kingdom Metazoa; phylum Chordata; class Mammalia; order Rodentia; family Muridae; genus Arvicanthis; species Arvicanthis niloticus. The sequence goes on along the minus strand of NC_047672.1, from coordinate 62,411,694 downwards.
AATAATAATAATAATAATAATAATAATAATAATAATATTGATTCTATTTTGACTTTCAAATGGAGGAAATCTATATGCATAGATTATTCCTTAGTTTACAAAAATGTATGGATTTGGAAACTGACTTCAACTGAATTAAGGACAAATAACTAGTGACACACATTAAAGGACATATAACTAGTATGACAAAATGAAACATCAAATAATCATTTAGGAATTTCTAGACTAGACTTGTAAAGATATTTCACTGCAGGGAATATTTCTACTTCATTATTTGGGGTCATTTAAAATTATCCAGTTCTTCATCTAAAACTTCCAAGTGTTCTGTTCTTCAAAGTTGAGTTTAAATTGAGTGTCTAATTCCAGCCTCCTTGTGTTACTCAAAGCAGGCACGTGAGGATCGTTGATAGCTTTGGATTTAGCGTAACTGGAATCCAGTTCTTAAGTGATGGGGGAAGCACTGGAGGGATGAGGGGCAGCAAGGATGGGGAGACGTGTTCTTTCCAGTTTAACCACATGTTTCTCATAACACGTCCTTTACACTCCACTTTCTAATATTCTCCCCGAATAAAACTCCTCAAATCAAGGATTAACATCAAAATGTATGGGGATTGTGAAAAACTACAGAAAGAAGAGACATTACATTTCTTTCCTAAAATGAAAATTATTAAATCTGGCTGCCACTCAATATATTTTGTATACTATGGAAGGATTTGAGAAGGGGTGGAGAGGAACTGAGAAGACCAGAGGGAGGGGAAACTGTATTCAAATTCTATTGTGTGAGAAAAGAATATACATTTAATAAAGGGGGAAAGTAATTTGCATTTTGACTTCACCAGTTTACCATGTAAAGCACCAGTATTTCCACCGTAGTCTCTGAATGCAGTCTGCACAATCTTTGTCTTAACATCCCTCTACTTTTTTGTTAACAGCGCATCCAACGGCTGACAGCTCTAACAAGCAGCATATGCTCTTCATTCATTCGTCTCTCAGATAGTTATTTGAGCATTTATTAATCACTGATTTGCCATTTGTCATATCTTTCATTCATGCGTTTAACTCTCAGATCGTCTTAAGAGGCCCATGTGGAAGGAAGCAGTGGAACCTCTTAAAAGTGTCCTTTTGGTTGCAGGTACTGAGTTTTGACTTTCTCCTGCCCCTTTCTTTCCTCCCTCCTCCCTTCTCTCTCTCTCTCACCATTCTCTACCTCTGCCAAACACTCTGCTTGTATTGCATTCTATTGTATTTCTGCTCATTCATAAAAATTTCTTCACTTTCAAGCATTTCTAAAACCATCCTCTCAGATGTAATCGTGGTTAAAATGCCCTCCCCAGCTGATACATAAGCCTTGAAACATGCTATAATCGGCTTAGGTTCACCAAGTCATGTAATGAGAGCAAAGCCTTTTTCTATCGTTACTCATTAGTTGTCGTCATATAACCTCCTTTAGGCCTGATATCACCTATTTCTTCCTCTTGTGCATTCTAGCTTTTGAGCTATCTCATCTATACATGAGATCTACATGGTCTCAATCACTTTTATCCCTGTGGCGATGTAATAAGAATGTGAGCTATTCCTGAATAACAGTACTTTAGACCACCATTAACTGGTTACTAGATTTTACTTTCTCTTATACTGTGTCTCCAGCTGGTGATTTCACACGTGACTACCACCAGTTACCTGGTGTGTTACAATTATCACATGGTAGACAGACCAGAGAATCATGGCAAGCAGTATCTTCCTGGAAAAAAAAATGTTCCCTCCTTCCACTCCCCTTAATATTATTTTCATATTTTAAGCACTATTTAAGCTTTAGCACCTGCATGTTTTCCGAGTAAGCTACCTTATAACCAATATTAATCGGTGAGCATCAGGAGGAGAAACTGGCATTAGTTAGGTGATATGAAGTGAGGTGAGTCAGTAAATTCAGAAAAAGTAAACAGAGAAGTGAGGTCCGATGGAGTTAAAAAAACAAACATCTGAAAGCAAAATTGTATGGGTTTTTTTTTTCATTTTGCAGCTATGCTAATATATTGCACACCTGGAACAATTTAATCAAGAAAACAAAACAATGTAGTATAAGACATAGCCCAATGTGTGTAATAAAATCTGTGAATATGCATTGATGTAACTAAGTGAGTAAATTAATAAATTGGCAAGAAAAAACAAATCTCCAGTGTCGAATAAGTCCTAATAATTAATACAGATTCTCCACTCTCAAGGAAGAAAGTGTAAAATAACTTACGACTTATTAAATGGAAATTGAGTAGAAACATGGCCCTTCCAAAAAGCTCAGGAAAGGGGAGGTGAGAGATTATGGGAAAACTTAAGCAAACTCCCTGGGCCAAATGATCAAGAGAAAAACCCAAAGGCATAAGTGGGAGACCGTGGGAGAGCATCTACATCTACAATGTGATTAAAATGGCCCTTTACCTCTGTGGTCTTCCTCCCCCTAATCATCATCCGAATCCCATCACAAGAGTTCCTGATGAATTCCAATAAAGTGGAAGCCTACACAGTGTTTTGACAGCACTCCTGAAAAATACTCAAAGTCACCAGACACGCAGAAAGTCTGAGAGATCCGCCATTGCTAAGAACGATCCCACTAGATGTGGTAGCTAAGCGTAATATGGATCCTGGGTAGGATTATAGATCTGCAAAGGGTCTGTGTAACATCTAAAATCTAAATGCAGGCTTTTGTTAATAACTCTGTCATCACTGATTCATTAGTTATAACAAACATGCCATATTGTAAAGATCTTCAGAATAAGTGATAGCTGATGTAGGCATTGGGGACCTGTGCTTCCTTCTTCTGTGTATGCATGTGTGCATGTGTGTGAACATGTCTGTGAGTCTGAAAGTATTTGTTCCCATAGAGGAGCATGTGGAGGCCAGAGCAAGATGATGGGTGTCACCTTCTAAAGCTCCCTCCACCTTATTGCTTTGACCCACTAAATACCAATTAAAAGTCTACGTTTCTTAGTATCTAAAAAACTAGAAGTCTACAAATATTGCCCATTGATGATTTTCAGGTTTTCCTATGGAACAGTGAGGGCTTTCTTCCAGTTCTTATCTATAAGCTTTGTCAATAACTGTTCATGTAAAACCATTACAGATTTTTAAAAATACTTATACATAAAAACATGCCCTCTGTGTTGCTCTTGGAACATTGCTGCCATACAAAATAAACCCATGTACCAGAGTAACATTATGGGAGTGAACTGAAGAACACTATCAACCTATCAAGTAGACATGTGAATGTGGCCATCCAATCCCAGTTGATCTTTTAGGTGACTCATAATATTAATTTGGGGATACTAAATGTTGGAGTGTTTTGTTATACAATAAAGCGTCAAATCTGACAGATCTTTCTATTTCTTTATCCACCAATTTCAGTCTTTGTTATCCACAATTTCTCAATGTTCTACCCAAACAGGATGAGTTTTTATTCCTTTTGAAAATATTTTAATATTCATGTTTTCATGTGTTTTGATCAAATACACCTCTCTTTAATTCTTCTATCTCCCCACCATTTTCCCCTTTAACTTCGTGTTCTCTCTCCCTTTTCTAATATGGAAGAGTTGATTTAGTGCTACCAGTATGCAAGTGTGGGTAGCGTCTCAGCATCTGCTTCCCCGGAGAAAACTGACTCCCTCCCCAAACATTTAACAGCAACTTTGTAATTTTCTGTACATTGTTAAGAGAAGGATAGGACTTCAAGATACCATTCTCCATTGTTTCCTTGGAAATACTTTGAACTTCCTACATGCTCACTCTCAACATTTCTTTCTTTTTTTGTTTTTTGTTTGTTTGCTTTGTTTTGTTTTCTGAGACTGGGTCTCTCTGCATAGCCCTGGCTGTCCTGGAACTCACTCTGTAGACCAGGCTGGCCTCGAACTCAGAAATCTGCCTGCCTCTGCCTCCCAAGTGCTGAGATTAAAGGTGTGTGCCACCACTGCCCAGCTCAACATTTCTTTCTTGATGAAGTACCTTTATACACAATTTTTTTAAAGAAAGTATTGCTCATCTTCCCTGCTTACAGAAAGTCACATATCAATATTAAAAGGAGGAAAAAATTGGTTTCCTGGATTTTCTCTTAGAATAAAAATCCTATTTTAAAGAGGCATGCTGATGTCAAGAGAGATCATCTGCAGCTCATTACATTGATTGGGCTATAAACTCAGTCACAGACACTCAAAATATAAAAATATAAAAACAGAGTAGAACTTACTTCTGTCTCACATAAAAGGCAAGATATAATGATCCAAAGATGGTTTGAGGACTCCAGAAATCTAGTGATTTTTTTTTCCTATTCATGGTGCCATTATCTACAGAGTACAAGATGTTTTATTATAGCTACACACACATTACAGCCAGAAAAAAAGAGGTAAAGGTGAATTAGAAAGGTAGGCACAGTCCTTCAGGAGAAAATCATGTACTCTTCAGCTTTGCCTAAATCACATTGGTCAGACAATTACACTTGTCTTCACCGGGGGCTGCAGAATATAATCAGTACCTGGCACTCACATATTCTCTTACTGTGACAGGAAGTAAAATGTGGGAATAAATAGAGTTGTTATTCCACACAGAACGCCAGTCTGCTAAAATGCTACGGACAAGGCGAGACGATGAGCTGGCTTTACTCTGGGAGAGAGCAGGATCATGAAGAAAGAAGCAAGACAAATGGTAGGAGATGATTCCTCCTTTGAAGAGTTTGATTCACATAAATTAGTTCTAAATTCTTTCAATGAGTAGCTTCATATCAAAAATACAAAAGACTGTATCTTTCAAGATAGCATATGCCTCAGTGCAAGAGTTAGAGGAAGAGACAGATATCATCCCATTAAGTCTTGAAAACCAGCAGAAAGATGGGGAAGTCACTGAGTGAGTCTGGACTCTGGATTTAGGTATTAAGAAAATATGACATTGATTTTATGAGGTAAGAGATGTGTGACACTGGCTGACACTAAATATCCTCTGAACCCAATGGCACGGAAAGCAGAACTAAATACAAATAAAACTTACTATTTCTTTTAACAATAACAGCACAGCATTCCAATGATACTCTTTCTACCATTTGTTTCTTAAATTTTTCATTCACTGTATTTTCATCATATTCCTCCAGATCCTCCCATTTCTCTGCCTTTGCAATCTCATGTTCTCTGCCTGTCTCTCAAAAAAACAATAAAACAAAAGCTAAAAAGAGAGAGAGAAAACACCAAATGATAACAAAGAGCCTACAAAATGTCATGGAGTCTATTTTGTGCTGGTCAACTACTTTTGAGTACATGGCCTGTACTGTAGTGTGGTTGAGATGTCCAGTGCCATTCCATTGAAGAAAACTCATGAATTCTCCTCTTCCAGTGGTTAAGTAAGAAGTATAATTGAAGGGGAAGTGGGCACAAAGTCACAATTATACTTCTTACAGCAGCCATGGAGTCTGTAAGATAAGAGCACTTTAGTTAAGATTAACATAGTATTAGTTTCGGCCACTGAAAAATAGATATCAGGTGTGAATCTCTATCTTGGCTGAAATGGAGACTAAGGGTGGCTGGATTTTAAGAATACTTCCAAAATTTTACTACTTTAATTTGTGTTCTGATCATGACTAATCAATGGAGAAAACAAAATGAATTGGTCAATTTCTACTCTTTCCAAAAGAGCCTGAAGAGACTATAGTCTATCCTTTGAGTGAAAATTAGACAACAGATGGACAACTATGCACTTCTGACAGACTGAGACATGCCTAATTACGAAGTAATTCATTGCCTAATGGACGTCATTACCCTTAGAAACTCTCAAGGAGGAAGCTTAGCTAGACTCAAAGAAATGTAAACCAAGTTTCATCAGGACGCCCTAGTTAAGTCCCTGAGATAGAAGAGTGATCTTTGTTTGACTGGGCAAGGCCATCTTCCTTAGATGCTCAGATTTAGACAAGTTGGGACACTCTTTCTTACGTACCACTGTAGAAGAGGAACTGAGACTGTCGCATCCACCAAGAATAGCATCTTGTCCTGTTTGAGCTGTCAATGACTCTTCAATCATCGGCCTACATAGGAAGTTCTATCTACTAATCGTCAGCATATAGCTGTGAGGTCAATTCTGTGGGTGCTTGAATTTTAAGTGACATAACAAAAGGATAACTAGTGACTTCAAGATATTTGTTTCCTGCACACACTATGGCTTGCAGGGGCTTGTGTCAAATTATATTTCAAATGTGTTGAAAATATATGTAATAATGTTAAGCATCAAACCTAACTTTTTCCAAACTCCTGTTGGGGGACTGGATTCAATATCACTGAATTATGCCTAGTACCACTCTGATCCAGTCCCTGCACCCCTACAAAGGACTCGGGTAATTGTCCTTTGGGAATTCAGAGGCTTCTGTATAGTCTTGGATACTCTGTATATTGTTTATCTTCTAAAAACACTAGTAATTCCCAAGTACATATTCCTTCCAACTTCTATGATTCAATGTTGAAGATAGGAATTCCAAGACTGAGTATAATTCCAGTGCAAAAACACACTGCATATCTGAGGTGACAGATATGCCATTTACCCTGATTTAACTATTACATTATCCACATATCAGAATAAACTCCATGGATATTTATAATTACTATATATTTATTTCATGTAACAATTTACAGTTCTATATAAGACAAGAGCATATGGTTCTTGCTGTGCCTTTTTATTTCTCTAAACAGAATGATTCCCAACTTCATCTGTGTTGTCACAAGTGGCAAGGCTTTTTTTTTTTTTTTTTTTTTTTTGTTTTTCGAGACAGGGTTTCTCTGTTTAGTCCTGGCTGTCCTGGAACTCACTCTGTAGACCAGGCTGGCCTCGAACTCAGAAATCCGCCTGTCTCTGCCTCCCAAGTGCTGGGATTAAAGGCGTGCACCACCACCGCCCGGCAAGGCTTTAATTTTTATGTTGAGTAGTATTTTACTCTGTATATGTCCCAGATTATCTCTCTCCACTTATCATTCCATGGATACTTGGCTAGTTTCTATTTCTTGGTTATCATGCACAGTGGTGCAATAAATATGAGGGTCAATGTTACTTTGACATACTGATTACCTTCCCTTTGTTTGTATACCTGTAATAGAACAGCTTATCTATTCTGTTCTCTATAACACTTAATCTAATTTATATTCCTATCAATAGAGTATAAGGGTAAGAAATATAATTCTAAAATTCTTTAATTCTTATTTTTATCAAAATGTTCTTATGGTAAAAAGACAGGTAGGAGCACATAGTTTCAGTTATATTATTTGCATCAGTCAGGCATCAGAGAGTACTTTATTTACTATTACCACTTCAAACAGCATACTATTATGTATAGGGTATTGTTGTATTATTAAATATGTTTCTTTCAATTGATTAACAATGGTAAGGTGGAATGGGTTTCTTAGAAGAGAGTCAAGAAAATTTAATCAGGATCTATAATGCCCTTAATAGAGAATGACACCACTGCATACAGTTCTTTGGCAGTGCTAAAGAAAGAAAAAAGTGAAGCATCATTTGAAAAGAGGCTATGTAAAAACAAACCACCACCAACAAAACCCACAGCCTGTCTAGTCACAGTGGAATAGAGAAAAAAATTTCACCTTTCATGATTAGTAGATAGAACTTGCCTATCTAGGCCGATGATTGAAGGTTAGCAGCTCAAACAGGACAAGATGCTATTCTTGGTGGATGAGACAGTCTCAGTAGATAGCCATCTACCTTCCTACACCAGGTTGAGCCAGTACAAAGAGCAGTAGAAAGTTCTACAGGCCTTCATTTGAAATATAAGCAGATATAGGGAAAAGTTAGCAATTTTTCTTACTGCTGAAGTCACTCATTTCCTTACCCAGGCTTGCTAAAACAGATATAGTACTGATACAATGACTGTAATTATAAAATATGATTATGTATATTATCCTCAAGTCTCAAGAGATGGCCCATTGAAATGCCACACTCCTAATCCTGTTAGTATAATCTCATTCGCTTAAGTAACTGTATGTTATTTGTCTCCACTACCTACTTAAGATGCAGTGTAACAAAAGTATTAAGCTTTGAAGTTTAATTTAATATGGTTATATTTAGTACAACATAGGTATTCATAAATTATTAGAGAAGTACTAAAAACCAGTTTGAGATTTGCAGAGATAGCTTAGTTGGTAAAGTGCTTGCCACAGTTTAAAGTTATAAATTTTACTGTCACTATCATGTAAAATCAAAACTAAAAATCAGGGAGTCAGACAGGACACCTATAATAGGTACCTATGAGTGTGAAGGAAGCAGAGAGGGGAGGAACTTTGGGCTAACTGACAAGTCAGTCTAATCAAATTAGTGAGTTCAATGAGGGAGCCTGGCTAAAAACAAAGTAGAAAGTGATTGAGGAACACACTTGACCCCAGGCCTTCACACGCACCCAACTTGCACCATTCTTCACCCCTGCACATGTGATATACACACACACACACACACACACACACACACACACACACACACACACACAGAGCAGCAGCAGCAGCAAAATCATCATCAAACAAAAACAGTTCTCTTGTCCCATGATTGACGTTTTGTGTAAAAACAAATGATCTCTAAATACCTCAGAGCACAGACACCACAATGCACTGACTTAACAAGAGCAATGGACACTGGCCATCTTTTCTAATATTTGCAATTTGGCTTAATGCAATGATACCAAGTAATTTGATTCACATATTGTCATCATTTCTCGTTAAGTTAATTAGGAAAATGTTTGGAGACAGTTGCTAATGATGTACTAACCTGGCATCTTAACCACAAGATCCTGCTTGGTGTGAGCTAGATATGTCACTGTAGATGAGGTGTCCTGATGCTTTGATTTCATTGAGAATCTGCAAGTACTGAAGGCCCTTGTTAATCAAAAGGATGCCAGTGGCCAATGGGTGGGCAGAAAGAAAGAGGAGGAGACTTGAGATACTCAGTGGAGAGAGAGACAGATAGATTCAGAGCAGCAGGGGAGATCTTCCAAAATGTAGGCAGATAGGGAAAGTGGCCCATGGGCGTCACTGAAGGTAACCGAGCAACTAAGCTGAGGGCAGATTCAGAGGTGGTGAGCTAGGGATAAAGGTAAGGGCACGCTAGAAAGCCTAGCCACAGAGCCAATAAGGCAGTGGTGGCGAATGCCTGTAATCCCAGCACTTGGGAGGCAGAGGCAGGCGGATTTCTGACTTCGAGGCCAGCCTGGTCTACAGAGTGAATTCCAGGACAGCCAGGGCTATACAGAGAAACCCTGTCTCAAAAAAAAAAAAAAAAAAAAAAAAAAAAAAAAAAAAAAAAGAAGTGAGCTAATGTGTGTGTGTGTCTTTCATCTGCAGATCCAAGATAGCTCCCGAGCGGGTGCACACCCACAACCAGGCAGAAATACAAAGCAGGACAGACAAAAACTACCAGCAACATGTCACAATGTGAGCTGTCCCCCAGAATGTAGATTCTATGAAGGCAGAAATTTCATCTATCCTGAGTGCAACAATATTCTCTGTGTCTGAAATAACGCTCAGCACAAAGCAGGTTCTCGGGACTATCTGCTAAATAGGATGAGTAAGCTTATCATAGTGTGTGCGCTCCTGAAAGTAGCAAAGGCATCCATTTCTTACTCTTCTGCTGCCCCGTGACAGAAACTCTATGTACACTGAGCATCGGTCTACACTGCATCTTTGCTTTATGTGGATTCGGAGCACAGTTTCTACTCTTGGAGGTTTTATTATTGAGTTTGGGCTTGACTTCTTCTCTGTGATCTTCTATACATATCACTAGCAATTCAGGCCTCTATGTTTCCATCTACTGGTAATGCTGCTATTCAGAAAAGATCTCACTGAACAATAGGGACACCTGCTGGTTAAATGATGTGCTTTACAATGTCACATCAAAATCAACAAGAATTGAGCAACAGATGTAACATAGTGTTAAAATTGACCTTCCTTTTGAACAATAATAAATAACAGCATTTATTTTCTTTCCTTTTTTAAAATTCTTTTTTAAAAAACAGATTTATTTAGTTTATGTATGAGTACACTGTAGCTGTCTTCTGACATACCAGAAGAGGGCATTGGATCCCATTACAGATGGTTGTGAGTCACCATGTGGTTGCTGGGAATTGAACTCAGGACCTCTGGAAGAACAGTCAATGCTCTTAACCACTGAGCCATCTCTCCAGCCCTTTTTTTTTCTTAATGTAGTGATACTCTGAAAAAAGACTGTTCTCCTGCAGACAGACACTACTGCAAAAAAAAAAAAAAAAGTTTAGTCCCTAATTATTTTGATTAAAGACAATTGTTTTTTTATATCAACGAGCAATTAAGTATCCAATAAGTTGAAATATTGCGTCAACTGCTGGCAAATTAAAGCTCTCATATGATAGAGGTGGATGATATGTCATCTTGGCTCTATCAGGACATGTGCTCGCCTCTAGTCTTAGAAATACTGCCCTTTAAAAAGAAGGAAATTCTGCAACATCTAACAACATGGATAAAGTTTGCATATATGATGCAAAATGAAATTAGTCAGTCACAGAAATGAATACATTATTGTACTTAAATGAAGTATCTAAAATAGTCAAACTTAAAATCAAAGATTCATGAAATCAAATTGCAATATGGTAGTCACGAGGGATTGCAGAAAAGAGAAAATGGGAATTATTTATTAACTGGCATAAAGTCTTAAGATAGATGACTAAGCTCTAAAACATTCTGTACAAGACTGTACACACACGTCGTGTGTGTGTGTGTGTGTGTTGAGTGTTATAGTGCTTTATACATTCATAATAAATTAAAAATTTAACAAGATAGTTGATATTAGATTATGTTCTTTCCAAAGGTAAATAAACGTTTAAAGTCAGTTAATATCTGAACAGGACTTGGTCTACCACTTGCATGAACTGTGCCCTTGTTATTTTGTGCTATATAGGAAAATAACTTTTTTTTTTTTTTTTTTTTTTTTTTTTGGTTTTTCGAGACAGGGTTTCTCTGTGTAGTCCTGGCTGTCCTGGAACTCACTCTGTAGACCAGGCTGACCTCGAACTCAGAAATGAGTTCTGCCTGCTTCTGCCTGCTTCTGCCTCCCGAGTGCTGGGATTAAAGGCGTGTGCCACCACTGCCCGGCTGGAAAATAACTTTCTATAAACATGTTTTTAGTGCACTAATATGGACAAACACCTTCCATCTCCCAGCCCTTTCTATGGTATTTGTGCTCACTTGTCTAGACGCTGCTTAAATATGTTCTCAGTAAGGCCTGCCGTTCTTTGTGTAAAGTTCACTTTCATAGTATCCCTGCTTTGATCCTCACTGGATAGAAGTGTATGAAACCTTAGACCTCCGTTCTCTGACAACTGAAATTTTCCAGTTGTTGAACAACAATTTTCTTTCCTAATAACCCAATCTGTCTCAGCATCATCTACTGCAAAAGAAAAGGGAACGGAAAAAGTTACAGAGAGGTGTTTCCAGGTTAAAGGATTAGAGTGTAGAAATGTGACAGAGACAGAAAAGGGACTTGGAGAAAAAGGGTTTTGAGATGGAATTCATTTACAACCCAGAGGAAAGCCTTCCAGAAGAACATGAGATAGGGTTGAGCCAGAGTGCAGTGGGGACTGAATAGAGAAAATCGCTCATTGCTCTACTAGCATTAAGATCCCCAGCAGCACTCCCAACGTTTTTGAATGCCAACAGCATATTAATAGGAATCATACACTGTATGGAAAGAAAACTTACATATTTTTCTTTTACTTTGAAAAATGTCTTTTGTCTGTAGCACATCATCTACTTCCATGTTTGAATGCATAGTAAAAATCAGGAAACAGAATCCACACCTTAGTAGTCTAAATACTTTTATATTAATGAATTAACTTCAAAAAAAGTTAATTTATTTCAAAAAAGAAATTAATTTGTATGGTGGCATGTGGCTGTAATACTAGCATTCGTGAGTTCAAGAAGAATCTCAGCTCTGCAGCAAGACCTTGTATCAAAATAAGGTGGGGTGGGGTTGGGGGATGGGGACGAAGAGAAAAGGAAATAATGGGGGAAGAAATTTCATCAATATTGAATCTATAATGGTAGCACGAGTCTTATACAACACAAGGAACACGGGAAATCACACATAGCAAATTCCATTAATGGGCTGTGAATGTTTTTATGCCATAATTTCTGTTAGAGAAGGTAATATTTCTCATCTTTATTTTTCTATAGGACATTTAAATTCAAACTACTTAAATTCAAGTATATTTAAAATCTTATGCATAATCTAACTACACACTGACTAAGAAGAAAACACTGGTCATGAGGCTTGTTTGTATAAAAATATATAGATATATTAGTACATATTTCTCCTTCAGGAAATATTCTCCCTGCCATGATTATCAAGGAATGTCCTCTCTGCCAAGGTTAATGACTCCATAATAATCAGAGACAGCTTGAGTCTGGTAGGTGAGGGTATCTCTATGTCCTTAATAAAAATGGTAAACACTGTGACCTTCAGGACAGTCCTTCCAGCTGTAGGAATTAACTTTGAAAACATGAGTTCAAAACTATATAATTTCTCAACTGTGCAAAATATAAAGATGCAATATAAATTATACGAAGGGCTTCATGGACCTAAAAGAACAGAGGCAGCTGCGATATAAGTCAGTTTGTCAGAAAGTTAAAAAGGCAGAAGGATTCAAGGTCAGCCTGGGGCAGAATGAATTTAGGTTCAGGCATGTTAATCTCAGGATGGGATCCCACCCAGATAAGTTTATTGTCTGTGCTTACAAAAGCAGGCAGATCTCTGAATTCCTTTGCAATGTTTATATCTATATATCTATATATCTATATATCTATAAATCTATATATCTATATATCTATAGATAGATATATATCTATATATCTATATATCTATATATCTATATATCTATATATCTATATATCTATATATCTATATCTATTTTTAAAAAGTGTTTGCTGTCTTGGGGTCATGGAATGTTGATTTGTGGGCTAGTCAAAAGGGAACCAAGAGTAAATGAATTGATATGTAAATAAAAGACTGGGCCTTGGTCTATAAGAGTTGAACTAT